>NC_139528.1:1325109-1700109 GCF_947247035.1 Vipera ursinii
TGAAGATCACCTGTCCATGATACCAGGAAAAGTCTTCCGTTTCTTCTTTGATGTAATTCGTGCTGTGTGTGAATCATAAAACCCGTGGTTGTTCTTCTTCCAACAGCTCTTCCATCCATCCAGCCATGCCTCTTTGTGGACCTTCTTGTGCTGTGCCATCTTGCGCATCCGCCCCAGTTGTTGGCTTCGGATCCGCCGGTTCCAGGGGTCTTGGCTGGGGTCTCGGCTCTGCAGGTCTTGGTTACGGTTTGGGTTATGGCCAAGGTTTGGGCTATGGCTACGGAGTTGGTGAAAGCTCAGGAAGCCTGGGCACCCTGGCCGGAATCATCCCCAACTGCATCAACCAGGTCCCACCATCTGAAGTGGTCATCCAGCCCTCTCCAGTTATAGTCACCATCCCTGGTCCCATCCTCTCCGCCAGCTGTGAGCCCGTCGCCGTTGGAGGCAACACCCCATGTGCCCCTGGAGGTCTTGGACGCATCGGTGGTGGCAGCTACTTCAGAGGCCGCCTGGGAGCTTTTGGTCGCCGTGGAAGCATCTGCTCTCTCCCCTGCAACCTCCCCTGTTAAGTTAACCCGGACTCTCCATGACCAAAAACGGATTTGAGAAGATTGGATAAAGCGTCTCTGAGCCTGGACTGCCTCAATCTTGGACAAACCAGTTGCGTTTGTCTTTAGATGGATAAAACTGGCACAGAAGACCTCTTATGTCTCTGTTGGACTTCTCCTACTCTTTGTTCTTCCCCATCATTGCTTCAAAATGCCCCAAGTCCTGCTCCTTTTGCTTATATAAAACAAGTCTTCACCAGCTTCTGTGTGTCTCTCAATGTCACTTCTCTGTATCTTCCAATAAAATGAAATGTTCTTCATTTGAACCCACGTCTCTGTCTTCCTTTGACCTCCATCCTTTGTAACATGAGTTAGAGCGAATAAAACTAAAGCTGAAGATTCTGGTCTTCAAAGGCAAATCTGCCTTCAGGGCTTCCGAGAACACTAAGAAGATTTCTGATGAAAAACTCCAAGGTCCTTCTTAGTCCAGCTGTTGGATTAATAATAATAAGTAAGTTGGAAGGGACCTTGGAGGTCATCTAGTCCAACCCCCTGCTCAGGCAGGAAACCCTATACCATTTCAGGCAAATGGCTGTCCAGTCTCTCCTTAAAAACTTCCGGTGTTGGAGCATTCAACACTTCTGGAGGGAAGTTGTTCCACTGGTGAATTGTTCTCACTGTCAGGAAGTTTCTCCCAGGTTGCTTCTCTCCTTGACTAGTTTCCATCCGTTGCTTCTCATCCTGCTCTCTGTCTCTCTCTCTCTGTCTCTCTCTCTCTCTCTCTCCATCTCTCTCTCTGTCTCTCTGTCTCTCTCTGTGTGTGTGTGTGTGTGTGTGTGTGTGTCTCTCTCTGTCTCTCCGTCTGTCTCTCTGTCTCTCCGTCTGTCTCTCTGTCTCTCTGTCTCTCTGTCTCTGTCTCTCTCTCTCTGTCTCTCTCTCTCTCTCTCTCTCTCTCTCTCTCTCTCTCTCTCTCTCTCTCTCTCTCTCTCTCTCTCTCTCTCTCTCTGGAATTGCTCAGGACTTCTACTCATTCAGAAACAGGGATCTGTTGAGTGTTGACACTCAGTTGGAGGTCATTTGGTTGAGCTTCTCACAAAAGGTAGAGACCAATCTGGCTTTGACAGAAAGACAGATCCCAAATCACGCAGAGACACAACTGATCTACTCTTCCAACAGTGACGCTGGCTGGGTTTTCCCCATTTGAGTCAAAACTTTGAAGAGTTTTCCATGATTTAGAAATAGGATAGAATTTGAATTGATCAACGCTGGAGATACAGTCTATACTCTGCTCAAGGTAGGCCATTTAGCTGAGCCTTTCCCACGAGGGAATTTTTCAGAGAAGGGAAGAAATTGGATACGTCAAAAGATTTCATTTTGGGGCCAAAAATGTTCAACAGATCTCTAATACATTGCATACACAATTCATTTTTTTGTTAAAAAAATCTTTTTTATTATTTGTTTGTTTGTTTAGTTAGTTAGATAGTCAGTCAGTCATTGGAGCTGATTGGGGAATTCCAGAAGATTCCATGAACTCCAGAATGTTCCATTCTTCTTCCAGACCCTGTTTATCCAGATGTTCTAACCCAACTTAGCACATGACAGAAATGTAGCAGGTACATCATTCAGCGAGGGCTGCAGCCAACTCAGGATGCAGATCCTTAGCACAGCCTTTTCATGAAGAAGCTCTATCTAGTGATCACCCCTGTTTGAGAAGAGGGATCTCAGAAACATGGTCCCCTTGCAAACGCCGGAGCACGACTGCAGGAAACCCAGAACTGAGGGAAGAGGTTAAGTGTTATCCTAAACTCTATGTTTCCAAGATGTGATTGGCAATCCTGGAGAACAGCTAGCAATAGGACCTCATTCCTGGTGAAACCTTTTTACCCTGTGTTTGTCATTATTGTCTACCGTAACGATGAATTCCACAAGCTCTTTCTATCTTGTGGACTTTGATTTGTCTGTTCTCTATAATCAAGTCAGGCCAGAATGGGATCTATAGGCCGACTTCTCTTAAGCTCTCATAACAAAGAGCTTAGAAACAGTAAAGAGATACAGATGCTGTAATAATAGAAAGACTCAATGACAGAATAACAGGGTTGGAAGGGTTCTTGAAGGTATATACCATTTCAGACAAAAGATTGTCCAATCCCTTCTTAAAAATGTCCAGTGTTGAAGCATTCACAACTTCTAGAAGCAGGAAATTTCTCCTTAGTCCTAGGTTGTTTCTCTCCTTGATTAGTTTCCATTTATTGCTTCTTGTCCTGCCTTCAGATGCTTTGCAGAATTGGTTGACCTATTATTATGTTATCCCACCAAGAGATGGCCTCCCCCACTATCTTTCATGAAGAAGAAATTTCTGTTTTTACATAGTGTGTATCCTGCGTGTTTTCAGATCAGTGACCACAGGATGTATGATGTTACTTTTTTCATCTTTATGGGGCATCTCCAGAGGTGAGAAGACAGATGTTCTTCTATGGGAGTTCAAGGACTGTTCAGGGAATCAAATTAATGACCTTCATGCTTTGGATAACTATATTTGATCAATTAAACTTGAGTGGCCATCTAGATCTGGCAACTTCTACTTGTTCCTTTGGTTTGGGGTCCATAGGAGATAGCCCATGAATATCTTGATTGTACCTCCTCTTCATGGATCTGAACCTGGTCCTATGGTGGACCTATGGTGAGTCCCATGTTTGCTGACTTCAGACTGAACATCTCATGTTCCTTTGACCTGTCCTCATAGGACATGTCCTCTAGCCAATCAATCAATCAGAATAGATCTGGAAGGGACCTTGGAGGTCTTCTACATCAACCCCCTGCTCAAGCAGGAGACCCTATACCCAAGAAGCCCCGATGTCTTCTTTGTCACTTTACCCTGAACCTTCTCCAAACTGAATATCCTTCTCAAAATGTGGTGCCCAGAATTGTACAACATTCACCAGATGGGGTGTCATCAAGGCAGAAAACATGGGCAGGAAAGACAGGACTGTGTTCGGCCTTCTACCAGCTTTGACCGAGGCCTGACCCAGTTTGCGTGGATGAATGCAAAGGGCAAACCCAACCCATGATCTGCTTCACCCATCATGGCTTATTCATCAGCAGGGAACCTTAGCCACCCTTCTCTTCCCACCCCTTCCCACCCAGGCTACATGGAGAAAATATCCATGGTCACCAAGGGAAGACTTTGCCCATCTTCAAATTACAACCAAAGAGAGCCACAGGTTTGCAGTGCGGAATGATTTTTATTAAAGTGCAAAGAAAGAACATTGCAAGAAGCCAACAGGGATCCAAAGAATGCAAAGGCATGAACGTCTCCCCTTTGACAAATAATCTCAGGAGGGCAGAGAGGAGACAAGTCGCTAGATGTTGGCCAAGCTTCTTTCATTCAAAACTTCACTTGAAGCTCTTCACTGATTACTTATCTGCCAGAAAGGCATGTTGGAAAGCCAGAAAAGAATACAAGCAATGGGATAACTCTAGAGTAGAGGTTGCTGTGAAAACTGTATGCAGACACAGCAGGGCTCAGATACGACTTAGCCAATCTTCTGAAATCCATTTGGGTCAGGGAGAGTCCAGGCTCACTTAACAAGGGAGGGTGCAGATGCTACCTTTGCGACCGAGAGAGCAGATGCTTCCACGGCGGCCGAAACGTCCCAGACGGCCTCCATAGTAGCCACCATAACTTCCAAAACCTCCAGGGGCGCATGGGGTGTTGCCTCCAACAGCGACGGGCTCACAGCTGGCGGAGAGGATGGGACCAGGGATGGTGACCACAACTGCAGGGGGCTGGATAGTCACCTCAGATGGTGGGATCTGGTTGATGCAGTTGGGGATGACTCCAGCCAGGGTGCCCAAGTTCCTAGCGGATTCAGCAAACCCAGCAGAGCCATAACCGTAGCCAAGGCCAGAGCCGAGACCTCTGTAGCCATATCCCCATGGTCCACAGCCACTTGACCCAAGTCCGACGACAGGGGCGGAAGCACAAGATGGGACAGCGCAAGATGGTCCACAGTAAGCCATTTGTGTAGGAGAGTTAAGGTATGTCTGAAATGAAACATTACACTATCAAGTTGTCCATGGGAGGAGAGAGAGAATGCCCCCCCAAAAATCACAAAGACTTAAAGAAGATTCCAGATGATGGGACAGTGTGCACAAACAACATTCTCATTTTGTTTCAGGTCAACCTTCTGTCTAGTTTAGCACAACGTGATTAATTAGATGATAACCCATCCTTTAGGTGCACAGAATAATGAGTCATAAAGTCATCCCCCCACCCCCACATTAACCACGGGTTCAAGCTACACAAGCTTAGCATCTTCTATGACTGCAAACACTAGATCTTCAACAGACTGCACCAAGCAAGTCCAGACTTTGAATAAGGCACAGGTGATTTAAAAAACAACAACACCCAACCTAAACTAAAATGGAAGAAAGTGTCCATCTGGAATTGCTCTTGTTCTGTGAAGATCCTTTCCCAGGAAGAACTGTCACAGGATCTAGTACAAATGGTCCACATTTTTCCGAAGACCATTTAAAAATGATTTGGAGAAGCTCTGAGAGCTTCTGACACAGAGACTGTCCAGATATGAAGTGTCCTTCCTATCCTCGTTTATCATGGAGAACCTTGCCTGTTCTCTAGAGTTTTTGTTAGTGTAGGGCTATCCATAGGAGGCTTCTAAGATGTTAACTAAAGCTGAACTCAAATCCTTCTCCCTTCAGCTGAGCTTGCAAAGGTTATTCTCCTCCAGCTCTTTCTTCACTGTGGCTGTTCCTCCTAGCAAGAGTCTGGAGGGCTAATCAACCTCCATCCCCATCCTACAAACATTTCCCCAGTTCTGACTCTCTAAGATGACCTGTTCCAGTAAAGAAATTGACTTACCTGCTCAGAGGAGAAGTAGTAGAGAGGGAGCAAGCTGGTCAGAGATGCTGTGAAGTTCTCCCCGAGTAGAGAAGGCTTTTTATACCATTCGGCTAGATCTGGTGGCATCTGAAGAAGACATCCCACAGGCCTTAATGAGCCACCAACGCACTCTGACTCATAACATGTCAAGATAATAATTGCAATTTTAGTTGCTTAGAATGCCGTGTGGGCGTTCTTCCATTTTTCAGTTGTTTGGGGTTCACAGATATTTTGTGCAAATCTCAGCTTAGTGGGGTGTGTCTCACCACATCAGAAACCCATGGGGCTTCACTCTCTCCGTTCCCCAAGGAGAAGAATAGGGGGAAAAAATTGGACTTGCTTCTGAATTCTTTTTCTTGCGCTGACCCTCTCAAGCCAATGAAGTAGGAAATACAGGTGGAGGCCTGGAATATTAAATCAGGATCTGGGGTGGGTTTGGTATGGGAAGGAGAAGAGAAAGAGAAGGGGAAGGGGCAGGAGGAGGAAAAGAAAGAGAAGGAAGAGAATAAGAAGGAGAAATAAGTTGAGGAGGAGAGGGAGAAAGAGAAGAAGGAGAAAAATGAGCAGAAGGAGAAGAAGGAGAAAGGTCAACAAAATATCAACATTATAAAAATTAACATGGGAGAGAGCAAACTTCCGGATTTCTCCCTCAAGGGGATGGTCTTGGGATCTTCCAATCTGACCTTGAATCCCGAGAACCCAATGCTTCTTTGTTCCAGCAGGAATAGCTGCTGTAAACAAATCATGGTTCTCCAGGGAAATCCACACATAACATTATTCTCATTTCCCTCCTAAAATTTCACTTTGTTTTTTTTTAAAAAGAAGGGGTGCCCTATCATTTGTTCAGGCTTCTTCCCTTGTTGTCAACAGATATTAATAAAGCATTTTAAAACATCTCCATAGATTTCTGCTGCGTGTAAGATTGACAGGAGATGCTTTGGGGGCTTGGCATTTCATTGCTCCCCAGGAGCTTTTGCTGGCATTGATTTCAGGCTGAAAAAAAAACCCAAAACTACGAATCAAAACAGAAAAAAAAAGTAAAGCCGAAACACCCCCACCTCCTCTCCCTTCGGGTGGTGTTGCGACAATTCACAACAACAACAACACTTCCACGCCAAAGAAACCAGAACAGGCTCGTTATAAGCCAAATTACACTAGATAAGCTGAGGACAATGAGTTGCTAAAAAAGTAGTTTTTAATCTATTGGTGTGGTTTGTTGTTTTTTTTACTGAATATCCTTTAATCCAGATTTGATTCTTTGAATTTCCTTGAAATATGCGTTGATTCCCAGCAAAGTCACAAGAACAGTAATGGATTTCTTGAATTTCTCTGGGCAACCCGAAAAGGATTCATGGATTCATCTTTAGTTTCAAGTAAGAGAGAGAAAAAAAAAATGCCGAAAGAAAAGCAAAATAAAGATGATCTCTCTGGATCAGCCCTAAAGACGTTCTTTGTGGGGTAAATGCCAGGTTGAAAAGGATATCAGAGTTCTGTTTGGTTTTTAATTCGTGCCCCGCCATTATTTTGTCCGTGGATGATAGACGTACCAAGACAAAAAGCTGACCTGTGCATTTTCACAATCTGTTTAGCCCAAACAGGGCGAGATGCTTGTCATTCCAGATAGCTGTCTTCTTTCCAGCTCATTTAAACAATAAAAGAGATCAAAGCGGTGTGACGGGATTGAGATCAGCAATTACCCAGCTCACCAAGTTCTAGCTTCCATCTCCAATCGGGCTGGTTGAATTTCCTTGGAGCAAGACCTCAGCAGGGAAAAGGACCAAAAAAAAAATAAACCGTGACAAAAGGACATTCCTGTTTCCTAGAAAAGTTGAGATAGGATCTTATGGACAGGATCTTCCTTCCAACTCAGTGACTGCTTGGTACAACAGAAGAAATTCCAAAGAGTATTAGCAAAGGAAGAAAATTGGGCTCCTGTGGTCAAACTGTGGAGAAAAATCCTGCTTTGGGAGATGGTTCCCTTTGTGCGTCAAAGCTGGAGGCACTTTCCAAACCTCTTCCAAAAATGGAGGACATTTAGGAGAATTAAAAAATTATTTAGGGTATTGTTTTTTTGGGGGGGGTATCTTTGTATCTCTGTTGGGAGGAGGAGAAGGAGAAGGAGAAGGAGAAGGAGAAGAAGGAGAAGAAGGAGAAGAAGAAGAAGAAGAAGAAGAAGAAGAAGAAGAAGAAGAAGAAGAAGAAGAAGAAGAAGAAGAAGAAGAAGAAGAAGAAGAAGAAGAAGAAATCTATTCTCTTGATCCCAAAATGTCCCATATTTTTGATCTGTTTCATGTTAGATACATTTTGGAATTATGTTAGAGGAAAAATAATTAATAGTGGTTTTTTTTAAAGTGTGTGTCATTTAGTGAACTCAGGGATGATTGAAAACTTCAAGCTCAGGTCAACAGGGGGTTTAATGGCGAGAGGCAAAATCTTATTATGAATAATAATAATAATATGAATAATTTCATTCATAACCTTTCATGTAGATTAAATTGCTCTACAATGGCTACTTATCCGGCTTCCTCTTTTGAAGCCAGGTTCTGCCTTGCAATTCACCGACTCAGCCCAAACAAAATTGTGTATCCATGGGAAAATGTAGTGTGTTTACACACTAGGAACAAGAGGTTCCACCCTCCCTAACTACTGGTGAAGGGTGGGGATAGCGTACATTTGTGGAGAACAACAGGAGATAATGTCAGAGATAGTGTTTGAAAGGATTAAGTGAGTGGGAGGTACAAATCACAGCAAAAGAGCAAGGAAGCCTTTGAAGATGAGATGCTGAGTGGGAGAGATTGCGTGGCGAGTCAATTTCACCCTTTCTGGACCCGAGTGGTTCCCTTCTTTGTTTTCTGACTGGGAGAGATTGCGTGGCGAGTCAATTTCACCCTTTCTGGACCTGAGTGGGACCTTTCTTTGTTTTCTGACTGGGAGAGATTGCGTGGCGAGTCAATTTCACCCTTTCTGGACCCGAGTGGTTCCCTTCTTTGTTTTCTGACTGGGAGAGATTGCGTGGCGAGTCAATTTCACCCTTTCTGGACCTGAATGGGCTTGTTCTTCATTTCTGTCTTCTCCTATTCGGTAACCAATTCCCCTCGCCTCATCCCCATTATTCACAAATATGTTGTTGCATGACTAAATTCACTCTACCTGGAGGAGGAAAAAAAAATCTCCAGTTTACATTGGAATGTGGCTTGTCTAAGCATCGTAGGAAAACTTCACAGAAGTTTATATTCCTGATTTTTTTCTTCTTCTTATCTTCCCAATCAGAGTACAGATCAAGCTGCTGCAGTAATTGACGTGCTCCGTTGCCAAGCTTTTAAAAATATGCTCAAGCCCATTTCCTTTACGAGTAGATAATTATACAACAAGTCTGGTGCCTTTAATTAATGCCAAGATGCTACCCGAAAGAGAGGACAGGTTGCTATAGGGGTCAAAACACTTAAGATTAATTTTGGTTGCATCTACACTTCTGGAAAACTGTTTAAGGCTGTTCTACCAGGAAATAAACAACAACAACAAAAAAACATGCACTAGGAACACCCAGAGGAACTGCAGGACTTCAAAGGAGGCAGATGCTTCCCACCAGAAAGTATTTGTCAATTTTCTCAAGGAATGCTGACTGTGAATTCTAACTGTGGGAAGTCATGCCATTAGATGAATCATCTGTAGGATTCATTTGTCCAAGAGAAAAATTAAGGCTGGCTAGTGTTTCCTGAAAGAAACCCCCCAAAAGCCTGATCTGAATCTTCTTAAGATCTTCTTCAAGTCCCACCTAAAAGCTAAAGCATGGCTTTGGATAAGGTCCTACCACCAAGGACGACATCAGTGAGGAGAGCCTTCTTCTCAAGAGCTTCAAACATGGACTTACAGTATATGACAATCCTTTGACTAGTCCACCATTCTATGACTAGGTTATTGTTAACTGTGGGGAAGACTTTTGTGTTGGCGTGTCGAACAAAGCCAGCTGATGAAGTTCATTTAGAGCGCATGTATTGTGAGCACTGTGAAAACCAATTCTGTGAATGGAGCTGGTAGGTTTCAAGTAGTTCCTTCCTTGTAGTATCAGTCCAGGATTCACAATCATTTGTGAATCACAGCATCCCATATCATTCTGGTTAAAACTCATTCCATCAAGCTATGGCTTCTTTGGCCCTGATCTATGGACTAGGTCCCAATTGTCGGGGTTCACATGCTCTGTTAATTGATTGGTTAATGGGAGTATCTGGCCGAACCCAGGCATCCCCTTTTATACGGAACCTGTTGTGTGAATGTGGCTTCAGAGATGATGTGAGTTCCATATCATCCAAAATAAACTCCTTCAAATGGGACTCTTCAAAATTGAGCTAGAAGATCAAGTCCTGCACAAGGAAACGTGAACATTCATGGATATGGCCTATCTCTCTATGGTGGGCCAAGTGCTTCTCCAGAAAACAAAAGATCAGTACTCCATAATACGTGTGAACACGAACCATTCTGGTACTACATGGTCATTTTCTGGTGGTGGTTCTCCAAAGCTTCATCCACCTGACAATTCTACAACATTCTTTCAACTGTGGCACATTGGCTGGCTCAAAACCAGGTAGACAGCTGAGAATCTGCTGTGGCTTGTTCAATAAACCATGGTCCAAACCAAGGAGGCTAGATGTGATACACGAGGAACAATAACTACGAGGACTCAATCCCATTGTTTGTAAGCTTTCAGATTCAACTGAAAGGTCCTACAGAGTTTTCACCCACTTGCGAAACTCCACATTCTCCCTGCATTCCGCTTCCCATCTTGAACGTTGCAAACGTCTGTGAAAATCAAGAAGGGAAGGATGTATTCTATCATGTTTCAGGCCATTTGTGTCCTCCTGTGCTGACAGCAGCGGAATCTTTTCCAAAGAATGCCTTCAGGGTTTCAAAGTAATTTTTTCAAAGGACAGGAACAGCAGATTTTAATGGTGATTAATTACCACTTAGTGAGGCAAAAGTGTACTTGTCCGCTCACTGGGATGCTAGGAAGACAGTATAAAAAGCCCTGTCCTTCACAGGATCTCCAACAGCTTCACATCTCCTCCTCTCTTGCCTTCTACTCCTCAGAGGAACAGGTAAGCCGGTCTCTCGTACCTTTTAGAGGTTTCGTGGCAGTCTTGGAATACCCAAGACTTGTGTAGTAGCATCTGTCTGAATTTGCTTGAAAGGCAAAACAGGATTAAGTCAGGGAATGCATGGTGGAACACCATCATGAAATGTACAGGCTAGACTGGAAAGTGGGGACTACACGCAGGAGAAGAGCAATGGCAAGACTTTTGTGTTTTTGCTAAGAATATTGTGCAATACTGTTGATCTCTTAGATCATTGTGTCTAGAAAATTGATGCTCTGTTCTACTACCAAAAGAGCTTCAAATGTTGGTAAATCATTTAAATTAAACCAAATGAATAATTCAGAAGATCCCCAATTTTCTTAATTTGGGAAGCCAACCACCTCTCCTGGATGGGATACCGTATCTAACTTCTTCCATAATTCTTTTGGGGCTACCCTTGGTTGGTGTGTGTCAACACTGTCTCCTTCTTCTTTCAGTCTTATCACCAGACATGCCTTTCTGTGCACCATCTTGTGCTGTCCCATCCTGTGCTTCCGCCCCTGTCGTTGGACTTGGGTCAACTGGCTGTGGACCATGGGGATATGGATACAGAGGTCTTGGACTTGGCTACGGAGCTGGTGCCCTGGCTGAATCTTCAGGAAGCCTGGGCACCCTGGCTGGAATCATCCCCAACTGCATCAACCAGATCCCACCATCTGAGGTGACCATCCAGCCCCCTTCAGTCGTGGTGACCATCCCTGGTCCCATCCTCTCCGCCAGCTGTGAGCCCGTCGCCGTTGGAGGCAACACCCCATGTGCCCCTGGAGGTCTTGGACGCATTGGTGGCAGCTACTATGGAGGCCGCTTGGGACGTTTTGGTCGCCGTGGAAGCATCTGCTCTCTCCCCTGCAACCTCCCCTGTTAAGTTAACCTGGACTCTCCATGACCAAAAACGGATTTGAGAAGATTGGCTAAGGCATGTTTGGCCTGCATTTAGCTTCCACAGCTCTCTTCCATCTACGCTCAAGTTACTCCACCGCTTGTATTCTTCTCCGGTATCCCAACATGCATTAGCACTGTGCCTTCCTGGGAAATTAGCCCTCTGCCCAATTGATAAGTCAAGGGCTTTATATGAAGTGTTGAATGAACGGAGCTCTGCAAACATCTAGTCCCCTCTAAAATTGTTTGTCAAAGCAGAGATGTTAATTTCTTTGCACTGTTTGGAACCCCCGATGGCTTCTTTCAATGTTCTTTCTCTGCACTTTAATAAAAAAAAATCATTCTGCATTGCAAACCTGTGGTTCTCCTTGGTTGTCATTTGAAGATGGGCAAACTCTTGTCTTTCTGGTCGTGGAGGTCTTTTCCATGTAGCCTGGGTGGGTCAGGGTTCAAAGAGAAGGTGAACAATGTTTCCCTACTGACGAATACGCCATGTGGAGTGACGTAGATCCTTGGCTGAGTTTGCCCTGTGCATTGATCCATGCAAACTGGGCTGGGTCTTGATCAAAACTGCCAGAAAGATTATCACCATTCTGGTTCTCCTTCTCCTCTATTTTGAGACACACACACACACCCACAACAGTTCTGGGTTCCACATTTGCAGGAGGATAGAAGAACTGGAGATGTTGTCTAAATCAGGAGATTTATGGGACTCACCATATCTTTGTTCAGCTCCATAAAAGGAAAAAAAGAGAAACACTTTCAGGTATACTATGGGAGATCTACATGGCCCCTAAAGCTTGATTGACTATATGTAGTCATCCAAAGCCTGAATGCGTTGACCCAAAGGTGCTTTTTTCAGGAGGCAACTGGACTTCCATCTTTTACTCTGAAGAGGTTTCCCGTCTCATCCAAGAAGCTTCTTCAGCTCTGACTGGACCCTTCCATTCCCCACCTTCCAGGCAGAGTAGAAGAAGAATCAAGATCGCGTGAAGTACTAATACCACTTTACAAGGCCTTGGTAAGGCCACACCTGGAATACTGCATCCAGTTTTGGTCACCACGATGTAAAAAAGATGTCGAGACTCTAGAAAGAGTGCAGAGAAGAGCAACAAAGATGATTGGGGGACTGGAGGCTAAAACATATAGGGAATTGGGTATTTATTTATTTATTTATTTTAATTCCATTTATATCCTGCCCTTCTCCGAAGACTCAGGGTGGCTTACAAGCTTAGCAGTAGCCTTCATTCTATGTATATGCCTGCTTATTAGGGCTTTCACACACACACCCCAAGCGGCATTATTACAAAGTCAGCTTAATTGCCCCCAACAATCTGGGTCCTCATTTTACCTACCTCGGAAGGATGGAAGGCTGAGTCAACCTTGAGCCTGGTGGGACTCGAACCTGCACTAATTGCAGGCAGCTGGTGTTACTTAAGGAGGCATTAGCCCACTGCTCCACCAAGGCTCTGTGTATGTGTAGTTTAACGAAGAGAAGGGTGAGGGGTGACATGATAGCAGTCTTCCAATAACTCAGGGGCTGCCCCAAAGAAGAGGGAGTCATGCTATTCTCCAACACACCCAAAAGCAGGACAAGAAGCAACGGATGGAAACTAGTCAAGGAGAGAAGCAACCTGGAACTAAGGAGAAACTTCCTGACAGTTAGAACAATTAACCAGTGGAACCACCTGCCTCCAGAAGTGGTGAATGCTCCAACACTGGAGGTTTTTAAGAAGAGACTGGACAGCCATTTGCCTGAAATGGTATAAGGTTTCCTGCCTGAGCAGGGGGTTGGACTAGATGACCTCCAAGGTCCCTTCCAACTTATTATTATTATAATAAGCTTCTCGGATGAGAAGTGAAACCTCTTCAGAGAAAAACAAGAAAGTCCAGTTGCCCCCTGAAAAAGCACTTTTGTGACAACCATGGCCTGGATGGCTGAGAATCTCCACAGACATGAATGAATTGAATTCTCAAAAGAGGTTTGAACCTCCCTAGAAAAACATGTGGCTGGTCTCCCCAAAAGGATGAAACCGGTCCCACAGTGCCTCCTTGTGGGCATTTTATCTCAACACACACACACAGGATATACACAAAATAGAGAAAAGTCTCCTTCCTCCAAGCCACTGGTGGAAAAACCACGTTGGTGGAGAAACCACATTTGCACAATATCATAGCTTAGTCAAGGAATGACGCAGCTGCCACATTTGTGTAAGAAGCTAAGCTTCGTTGGAACAGCTGGATGAACAGTGTCTGGAAGAAGAATAGGAGTTCTGAAGTTCATGGAATATTCTGGAGTGGCCAGGAAGGTTAATAGAATAACAGAGTTGGAAGGAACCTTGGAGGTCTTCTAGTCCAACCCCCTGCTCAAGCAGGAGGCTGTCTGGCCTTCTGTGTAGGCCAGATGCTGTGGTTCCTTTGAATGAGGGAACGAACGAACGAACGAACGAATGAATGAATGAATGAATTCTTTTTTTAAAAATGAATACTTCTATTTGGAACACTTTAGAAATCTCCAGAACATTTTATGCCCAGAAACCATTCTCTTGACATATTCAATTTCTTCCCCTCTTTGAACGACCTGACCTCATGGCAATTTAATTCACTGCAACCCATGCCACAAAGGATGGAGATTAAAGGAAGACAGAGACGTGGGTTCAAAGGATGTACTTTTCATTTTATTGGAAAACACAGAGATGTGACATTAAGAGTCACGCAAGAGCTGCTGAAGGCGTGTATTATATATAACATAAAGGCAAAGGTAAAGGTAAAGGTGTGCTAGTCGCTTCCAACTCTAGGGGCGGGTGCTCATCTCCGTTTCAAAGCCGAAGAGGCAACGCTTGTCCGAGGACGTCTCCGTGGTCCTGTGGCCGGCATGACTAGACGCCAAAGGCGCACGGAACTCTGTTACCTTCCCACCGGAGTGGTCCCTATTTTTCCACTTGCGTTTTTACGTGCTTTCGAACTGCTAGGTTGGCAGAAGCTGGGATGAGTAACAGGCGCTCACTCTGCTACGCGGCAGTCGGGAGTCGACCCGCCAAACTGCCGATCTTCTGATCGACAAGCTCAGCCTCCTAACCCACTGAGCCACCGCGTCCCTTATATATAACATATATCTATGCAAAGGGGGAGGGAACCTGAGCATTTTAAAGAAACAGGTGGAGAAAACCAACAGGGGAAGTGACTCCAACACCATCATGATATCAGGAGGGGTCTTCCATGCCAATTTCATCCATCTACAGGCAGATGCTACCAGGACGGCTCAAGCAGATGCTTCCTCTGTGGTTCCATGGATACCTTCTGCCAAGAAGACCACCATAACCACTGAAGCCAAGACCTCCATATCCCCAGCTTCCTCTCAGCCCAGAACCAGAGATGGCACATGGGGTGTTGCCTCCAACGGCGACAGGCTCACAGCTGGCAGAGAGGACGGGACCAGGGATGGTCACCACAGATGAAGGAGGCTGGATGGTCACCTCGGATGGTGGGATCTGGTTGATGCCGGCCAGAGTGCCCAGGCTTCCTGAGCTTTCGGCCAAGGCACTGGGTCTGTAGCCATAGTCCTAACCACGTCCATAACCCAAACCGTAACCCAGACCTGCAGAGCTGAGACCATAGCCAAGACCCCTGGAACCGGCTGATCCAAAGCCAACAACTGGGGCAGATGCACAAGATGGCACAGCGCAAGCGGGTACACAGTAGGCCATTGCGTTGAGTTGCGAAGTGAGTCTAGCATAAAAAAAAAGGAGAGACATTGTGAGAATTGCATTCGTTTTGCCCACTCCATCTCCAGTGTCTTCCTTCAACCAGCAGATCCTTCAACAGGATTAGCTAGAACTGAGTTGAACTAACGTCTTAGGCTTCTTCAACCTAAAACAGCCAAGAAATTCACCAGGAGGGGCATGGAATTTGGAAGGGAGACCGGCAACTCAACCCTTGTTCTTTTTAGAGGGGAGAAGGAGAAGACTTGGTTCTCAATGCCCGAACCATAAAGTCTGTTATCTTAGGATGGTGAGCTAAAGAGAGATGGTTGAGAAGGAAGAAAGTCAAGATGATGTCTTCCTGGTCCTTCAAGGAGAAAACCTAGGTCCTGAAAGAAGAAACATTCAGAAGCCTTCTAGCGTGTCATCTGGTGAACATCTTGAAGAATCCCAGATTTTGGCTTGGAGTTCTACTTCATCTGTTCTCAACCAGGAGGAATTCTCTCTGAGTAGATAGTCTTACCTTCTTCGAGGAGAAGTAGTGGAGACAGGAAAGTCAACCAGAAGCTGATGGCATTGGAGAGAGCAGAGGGAGCTTTTATACGATTTGGATGGCGTCCCCAGGAAGTTGGGACTCATAAAACTTCATTTGGCTTCCTACAATTTTCTTTTCCGGCGTTTAAAAGAACAAAAAAAAAAGGACTTCACTCAGCACAAACTGTCACATTGCCACTGTGAGGAGCAATAATTGTGTCACCGTAAATAAACTAAAACTATTTCTTCTGTGCTCCCATTCAGGTTTGTTGACCTCAAGCCAAGTGCTTATCTGATCTTGGAAATGAGCAATACCCACAGGTGGAGATCGAGGTAAGATCAAAGCTGGGTGATTGTCCTCAGTAGCAACTCCGCAAAAAAAATGGCAACTTTTCCTTGAATCAGCACAGAGACTCACGGATAACTTTGACTTCGAGGCGGAGAGCTTGTGATCCTGTAGGTATCCCTGCATCTACCCAATACATGGGAAAATGGCAAAAGTAACATTCCCAAGGTCTTCTTGAAAATTACTAACCCAAACTCAGTTGGTACCAGAAACCACCTGCTCTGGGTTGAATCTACACTGCAATAATGTCTGGAGGATAAAGCACCCTGAAGGTCCATCACCAATTGAATGTCAGCTCCAGAATCCCAGTGTTCAACCTTCTCCAAGATGGTCTTCATTCCAACCTGTTTATCCCAAATATTTCAATCAACCCAATTTTCCGTAAAATGTGGGTGTTCTAGAGCACATTTTGAGTGGTGTGAAGATCAGAGGACTTCTAAGACCATCCCCTTGTTCCCATGGAATTATTTTGGGGCGAGATGGTTGTTGATGAAGATCTAAGCTCTATCACTCAGGGCTATCATAACCTGGACTTGGATTTTGGTCCAGAAGACTTTGACCCATGCGGTGATCAAGGAATGCTGCTCAACCTACCGGCAGCCTGGGATTCTGTACTCTTGGAACCATCTTCAAGGACAGCCCCATGCTGAGTGTAGCAGTCAAGCTGTGTGGAGGTGATGGTGGTGATGGTAAGTGGTGACAGCAGGAATCGTAGTACCAGTTATTCCTCAGTTTACTTACTGTTTTGGCTGACAGATTTCCAAGCCCTGCTAATCATGGTTTCTTAATAAACCTTAGTTAATATGACTTGTCAGGGCATATCCCATCTTTCTTTCCCAGAATCATAGAGTTTGGAAGGGACTTCTTTATTCCTACCCCCTGTTCATACAGATCTACTGCAGCATCTCCAGCAGTTGATCATCCAAGCACCCTTTGAAGTCCTTCTACGAAAGCCTACAAACTTCATATAGCAATCTGTTGTTTCCTCTCTCCCTCTCTCTCTCCCTCTCTCCCCCTCTTCCTCCCTCTCCTTCCCTCTCTCCCTTTTTTCTTTGATACTCTCTTTTTCCTCCCTTTCTCTCCAAACCCTGTCCTCTATCCTCTGAATGAACAGATTGACTAAAAATCAAACCAATCTTTATTGAATAATGCTGTGAAAGGTTATGGAAGGTTCTGCTGATGCTTAATCGCGGCTCCTGATGCAACAGGGATGAGGAGAGACAGAAGCGTTGGTAGCAATAGAATAATTAAATGAAAATTTTGAAATTTGAAATTATAAACAAGGCATATGAATGCCGCTTTCTGCTCAGTGAGGTGAGACATAAAGTGCGTTTATCTCCATGGAAAGAACAAAAGAAGAGGAAGCGGAGATAAGATCAAAATGACAAGCATGTCACACGAGGCTGACAAAACGCCGAGTCTTCAATTCATGTTCATTTCATCTTATTAAAGTAAAGAGATGATGCTGTGCACAAACATTAATCAACGCCACAGGCAAAAAGGGGCGTCTCTAAGCGAGCGGTGGGGACAGAAAAAAGAGTATAAAAGAGCTTCTCATGCCGAGAGCTTCCATCAGCTTCATCTGCTCCTCTTGACTGCTTCTCTAAGAGTCTCTCTGGTGAGTCCCCTCAGAGGCCTTTCTAGGCTGTTTTGGCTCTTTGTTTCATGAAATGGGGTGGCGTGGAAGATTTACGATGTATTCCACTCAGAATCTGATAAGGAAGGAAGGAAGGAAGGAAGGAAGGAAGGAAGGAAGGAAGGAAGGAAGGAAGGAAGGAAGGAAGGAAGGTTTCCAACAATTCAGTCTCCTCTTAGGAAGAGCCTAGAGAAATGTTTCATTCTAACCTTAAAGCAGCATTCAGAAAGGATGTTTGTCTCAGAATGAGTTACAGCTACCTATATTTCATTCCAGCGGTAGCAAAAACCTCCAGATTTGTAGAACTGTGGAATACCCATGTAATTCTTGTAGCTTCTCCATCTCTGGAGACAAACACTTCTTGATCCTATGATTAACGAGTCGCAACGTCCCAGTTTGGTCACAAGTTATGACTTTTCCAGGTGACTTCCACAAAGCAAAGTCAAAAGGGAACCCTGGATTCTTTTAACGATCAAGGTAAAACAGGTTGTAAACTCAAGTGTGTCTTACTTGACGACTGCACCACTTGGCAATTGGATCAAAAGTTGACAATGAGCATGGATTTAGGACAGTCCTAAGTGTAATCAGTGGAACGACTTGCCTCCAGAAGTTGTGGGTGCTCCCACCCTGGAGGTTTTTGAGAAGAGATTGACAACCACTTCTCTGAAATGGTCTAGGGTTCCCTGCCTGAGGAAGGGGTTGGACTAGAGGACCTCCAAGGCCCCTTCCAGCTCTGTTATTCTGCATGTTGAGGACCACCTGTCCATGATACCAGGAAGAATCTTCCGTTTCTTTTTTGATGCAATTTGTGCTGTGTGTGAATGATAAAACCTGTGGTTGTTCTTCTTCCGACAGCTCTTCCATCCAGCCAGCCATGCCTCTTTGTGGACCTTCTTGTGCTGTGCCATCTTGCGCATCCGCCCCAGTTGTTGGCTTCGGATCCGGCGGTTCCAGGGGTCTTGGCTGTGGTCTCGGCTCTGCAGGTCTTGGTTACGGTTTGGGTTATGGCCACAGTTTGGGCTATGGCCACGGTTTGGGCTATGGCCACGGTTTGGGCTATGGCTACGGAGCTGGTGAAAGCTCAGGAAGCCTGGGCACCCTGGCCGGAATCATCCCCAAATGCATCAACCAGATCCCACCATCTGAGGTGACCATCCAGCCCCCTGCAGTTGTGGTCACCATCCCTGGTCCCATCCTCTCCGCCAGCTGTGAGCCCGTCGCTGTGGGAGGCAACACCCCATGTGCTCCTGGAGGTTTCGGACAGTTCGGTGGCGGCTACTATGGAGGCCGCCTGGGACGTCTTGGCCGCCGTGGAAGCATCTGCTCTCTCGGTCGCAGAGGTAGCATCTGCAACCTCCCTTGCTAAGTGAACCTGGACTCTCACTGACCCAAACGGATTTCAGAAGATTGGCTATGGCGTACTTGAGCCCTGTTCCGGACTGCCTCTGGCTTTTATGACTCTCTTCTTCCTACTCTAGTTTTACTCCATTGCTTGTGTCCTCTTTTGGGATTCCAACACCATTAGCCTCCTCCTAAATCGATTCAGTCCAGAGCTTCATGTGAAGTTTGAAGGAAAGAAGCTGTGCTAACATCTCGGACACTTTGGGTCCTCTCCGCCCTGTGAAATTATTTGTCAAAGGAGAGAGGTTCTTTGCTTTGGAAGACCTAAGGGTTTGTCCCAATATTCTTTCTTTGCCCCTGAATAAATGTTATTCTGCATTTTAAACCAGTGGCTCTTGTTTGGGGGTAATTTGAAGATGGGGGAAGTCTCGTCTTGGTGACCGTGGAGGTTTTCTCCATGTAGGTAAGCCTGGAAGGAGAAGGGTGGCTGAGGGTGAATAAGTCTGGTGAATAAGTCATGGTGGGTGAAGCAGTTCATTGACTGTGTGATTCCATTTCCAATCAGTTCATACAATACATACAGCCACAATTAAACAAGCCACAATATCCCTTCTTTCTTTCTCTTTCTTTCTATCTTTCTTTCTTTCTTTCTTTCTTTCTTTCTTTCTTTCTTTCTTTCTTTCTTTCTTTCTTTCTTTCTTTCTTTCTTTCTTTCTTTCTCTTTCTTTCTTTCTTCCCTCCCTCCCTCCCTCCCTCGCTCCCCTCCTCTTTCCCTCCCTCCCTTCTCCTTCCTTCCCTCTCTCCTCCTTTCACCTTTCTCTCATCCTCCCTTCTCTTTCTTATTTCATTCATCCTTATACAAGACTGCAAAAATCTTCAGCCTTTCCAGAGCAAAGCTTTTTCTCGCCCCTTAGTGGACTCAAGCTGCTAAGTCAACTTCATATAAGCCATTAAACACTGGAAGTTTATTTAAAAGGGGCAGGAAGATGTTTTATAGACTGACCTTCAAAATCTGGGCCTGCAGGAAGAAACCTCACGCCCAAGTAACCCTTCATTGATTATCTCCATTTTGAAAGAGTTTCTTTTCTTTTTCTTTTTAAAATCATCGCCAATACAATAAAACGTTCAAATAATCTGCCAACTCTTTGCTGAAGTTTAAAGTTTTAGTCCGCAAGTTGAAGTCCGCAAGTCATAAAAGCGCCACGTTTGAAGACCCCTGAGCTAGAGGATCTTCTAATGGCAAGGAGGTCCACAGGCTAGGAAAAGTTTAGGGATTGGCTGTTAAGCCCAACACATCAAACATGGCTTGTATATTTCGGATAAGTGGCTAGTTTCTTTTCAATATGTTATTTGAACCAGGAAGAACGAGTCAGTTTCTTCAGCGCTTTGGCCAAACCCAACCAGTCATCATTCTAAAGGAGGAGTCAAAGACTTGTTACGATGCCAAGGAGATTTTATTAAGAAAGAGGAGCAGATGGGAATAAACCACGGCCAAGAGGGTTTTGCAGAGATTAAGGACAAGAAAACCAGCAAGCAGCTTATGAATCTTTTGGTGGGATGAGAAAGGGAGAAGATTCATCTCTATAGAAAGTTCTTCATTGTCTCCATCATAATTAAGTCCCAATTCAACAAAAGGAATTATTTTGAAAGCGTAAAGGTTTTAGAGGCTGGGCTCCTGAGCTGCAGGAATAAATCAGAAATGATCACTGAAAACAGATCCCAGAAGGACATATGCAGGATTTAGGGCCCATCAATCTTCCATTCATCCTTCTGTTGGCTGCTCAGATGAGTTTAGCAAGGAAATTACCAGAAAGTGCCTCTATACCTCAAGAAGTTATATTGGCGACCAAGGAGATCAGCTCCTAAACGACCGCTGGGTAACCCGTGGATGTAGCCACCAGCAGCACTTGGGGTGTTGCCTCTGATGGCAACGAGCTGACCGCTGGCGGAGAGGATGGGACCAGGGAGGATGACATTAAATGGGGGAGGCTGGATGAAGAGCTCAGATGGTGGGAGCTGGTTGATGGAGGAAGGGAGGATGCCTTCCAAGGTGCCCAGGCTGCTTGAAGACTCAGTCATAGTGATGGAGTGGTGGTGATGTGCTGAAAGAACCCAAGAGGAGAACCATGGTTACAGTATATGTGAAGACCATTATCATCTGCAGGTTTTTTGGCCAACCCAACCCAATCCCCTTGCCTTTTGCTTCTTCGCTTCTCCTTGGGAAGTCAGTCTATGGAAAAAAAGGACTGGGGGGGGATGTGCTAGCAGTATTCCAGTATTTGAGAGGGTGCCACAAGGAGGAGGGGGGGCTCAATTTATTTTCCAAAGCACCAGAAGGCAAGACAAGAAACAATGGATGGAAACCAATCAAGGAGAGAAGCAACCTGGAATTAAGGAGAAACTTCCTAACAGTGAGGACAATTAACCAGTGGAACAGCTTTGCCTTCAGACGTTGTAGGTGCTTCATCAATGGAGGCTTTTAAGAAGAGACTGGACAACCATTTGTCTGGAATGGACTAGAAGACCTCCAAGTTCCCTTCCAGCTCGATTATGATTGATTGATTGATTGATCTCCAGTCTCCACCCCATCAGTTGGGTTTGGATCTGCCGGTTTGGGAGGCCTGCCCCCCAGAAGCTTGGGTCTCTGTCCTTTCCCCTTGGCTGAGTCTTCCTGGTTTTTTGCCACCCTTTTTGCGCACTCGAGGACGATACATGGGTTCCAAACTCCAGAACATTAGTGGGTCAGGAAGAAGCCCAAGGCAAAATTTTACAGGGCATCACTTTTCTAGGCACCTAAAACTAATCTCCTAGTATGAATCTTATTTCCCTTGCAAATATTGTATAAACTCTCTCTTTCATGCTACAAAACTTCATCCAAGACCATCCAGAAGACCTTTTTGGATCACTTTGGGAAACCACCCCCACCCCCGCTTTTCTAGCAGATACTCAACTCCATCCCTCCCTCAGTAAAGCAAGCAGAAAATATACACCCAAAAGTTTGTTTGTTTGTTTTTTTCGCTTTGTGGAACACTTCCTACACCCCAAATATTTTGATTTCAAAACAAAGGCTAAGCATAACCGCCGTCTTTAACTTCCTATCCTGAACTGAGCATCCCAATTCATCCAGCCTTGTTCTAGAATTTCCTCCTAACAGCTGGGAGATCAAGCTCTTCCGTGGAAAAATAAGAAAGGCATCGATTTCTCCCAAGAGTGCAATTAAATTTCGGCCGGGTTTAGTTGCAAATAAATTTCAGCAAAAGGTCCCTTGTGCCCGAGAGAAGCTTACCTGCGTCAGGTGAGGTCTGGAGCTGTTTGAGAACTGCAGAGGGTCCAACGGCTTATATACGCCTCCAATGCCCTCCCCTTCGCCTTCATTAATTCATAATTATCCCATCTCTGAACTTGGCTGGATTCATCAAGGCCCCAATTACCTTAATCACCCCCAACCTTTTCATTGTCATCATCTCCAAGCTGGGTGAATCACAAAGATTGGCTTCCTGTATTTTCTCTCTTTCTCTTTCTTCATAATGTTTCTTTTAGGATGGCCTTTCAACCCCCACCTCGAGCTAAGAGTCCGTTCTACCGTGCCTAGCATTCCCCCCCCCTTCTGAGTTTAAAATATTTTAATTGCAAGAGAATTAGAATTAATTGCAAGGAGATTCAGGGTGATTTTTCTTGCTTTCTTTCCTAGAGCTGGGGCAGAAAAGGTTCAACCAGGGGTGGGGTGGGGGTCTCAATGTGGCTCATAAAAAAATAAAGGGGATTTCACCAGAAGAAACCCCTGGTGCCATTCATACGTCAGCTTTAAAACTAAGCGTCTGGATTATCCCACATTCTGAGTCTGTTCAGCCTAAATGGATCCTTGTCATCTTCCTCTTCTTCCTCCTCCTCCTCCTTCTCCTCCTCCTCCTCCTCCACCACCACCTCCACGACCACCACCTCTTCCTCCCTCCTAGCACTGATGATTTTTCCTAGTTGGGTCATGAAACATCTGCAAGAAAACCACCAAGCTCAGAGACCACCGCGGACCCCTCCTTTCAACTCTGAGCTACAAATATTCTCCTTTATTGGACTGGGTTTGTTAAGCAAGCATAACGCTCAACACTTTTTTAAGAAAAGCAAAAAGAAAAACAAACCTAGAAAAAGAATCCAGGTCATCTGAAATGTATGTGGATGATACCTACAAACTCAGCTAGAAGTCACATGCAATTTAAGATTAGGTTTCGACTTTTTTCATGTCTTGCTGAGACATCAGCTTGAGGTTCCAAGGGATGGACAACTGGCAATTAAAGATGATTTTTCAGACTAGCCTTTAGCCATCCATAGAAAGAATCACTGCAGATGGAGACTGTAGCCAAGAAATTAAAAGATGGTTTCTTCTCGGGAGGAAAGCCATGATAAATCTAGACAGCACACTAAAAAGCAGAGACATCACCCTGTCAACAAAAGTGCATATAGTCAAGGCTATGGTCTTCCCAGTTGCAATGTATGGCAGTGAAAGTTGGACCATAAGAAAGGCTGAGTGCCAAAGAATTGAGGCCTTTGAACTCTGGAGGAACATTGTCCATGGGGTCGCAATGGGTCAGACACGACTTTGCAGCCAACAACAACAGGGTGGAATTGAGGCCTTTGAGCTATGGTGCTGGAGAAGACTCCTGCGAGTCCCTTGGACTGCAAGGCGATCAAACCGGTCAGTCCTAAAGGAGATCCACCCTGACTGCTCTTTAGAAGGCCAGATCCTGAAGCTAAAACTCAAATACTTTGGCCACCTAACGAGAAGGAAGGACTCACTGGAGAAGAGCCTAATGCTGGAAAAGATGGAGGGCGAGAGAAGAAGGGGACGACAGAGAAGGAGGTGGCTGGATGGAGTCACTGAAGCAGGAGACGTGAGCTTAAATGGACTCCAGAAGATGGTAGAGGACAGGAAGGCCTGGAGGAACGTTGTCCATAGGGTCGCGATGGGTCGGACATGACTTCGCAGCTAACAACAACGGAAAGAATTCAGATGAGCTCAGCTTTCAGGAATACTTTGAACTTTGCAAAAAGGCTTGGAAAATGCAAAACAGCCTGGGTAGATTTGATTATTATTATTTTTTAAAGCTAACCACAAACCAAAAGGAACAAAAAGTTTTGGGGATTATCCCTGCCTGAAACCAGAGATCTTTACCATAAGTTTGTACAAGTGGATCTTTTTTTTTTTTAAGTTTGCTCTGTTTAATTATTAATTTTTGGAGAGGAAAATGCATCACCCTTCTCTCATTCCTGTAAACAAGTGAACTCAGAAAAAGACATTTTTAATCTGTCTTTGAGCAATGGCTGGATAAGACAGAAAGAGAAGCGAAGAGGGAGAGGAAGAAGGAAGGAAGGAAGGAAGGAAGGAAGGAAGGAAGGAAGGAAGGAAGGAAGGAAGGAAGGAAGGAAGGAAGGAAGGAAGGACTCAGAAATGTAAGCTTATGAGAAACTAGAAATGGAGTTATTAAAGAGGCAAATTTGTCCTGAATCCTCAAGGTTATTAAAGTAATTTGTTATAAGTGATGCTGATGATACATTTTCTTAATGCCTAATTAAAGCTCCAGGGACACGGTGGCTCAGTGGGTTAGGACGCTGAGCTTGTCGATCAGACGGTCGGCAGTTTGTCGGGTCGAATCCCGAGTGCCGCGTAACAGAGTGAGCGCTTGTTAGTCATCCCAGCTTCTGCCAACCTAGCAGCTCGAAAGCACGTAAAAAGGCAAGTAGAAAAATAGGGACCACTCTGGTGGGAAGGTCACAGCGTTCCATGCGCCTTTGGCATCTAGTCATGCCGGCCACGTGACCACGGAGACGTCCTCAGACAAGCGCTGGCTCTTCGGCTTTGAAACGGAGATGAGCACCGGCCCCTAGAGTCGGAAACGACTAGCACGCGTGTGTGGGGGAACCTTTACCTTTACCTTTAATTAAAGCTCCAGGCTCAATCATGGCCACGGAGGAGGAAACCTCTGAGAATATATAAGCCCATGCTTTGGACTGTCTTCTTAACAGCTTCACCAGGACCTCTCAGCTTCTTAGCTTCTCTGCCTCTAAAACAGGTAAGGTTGAATTGAGGTGAGTCTCCTGGAAGAAGAGAAATTTCTTCTCCCAATTTTGTGGGGCTTTCAAAATCGCTCCCTCCGCTCTTTGGGTGGGTGATGGAGACAGATCTGGAAGCTCACGGAGATCTAGTCCATGGAGAACATGACTAGGTGTCTTCTGAATGGACACTGCAATGCTACTCAACCATGGTTCTTCTCTTGGGTTCTTTCAGGTCATCTCCACCACTATGGCTCTCTGTGGACAATCCTGTGCCATCCCCTCTTGTGCCTCCATCATATCTGTTGGATTTGGATCTGCTGGTTTGGGAGCCCTGCCCCCCAGAGCCTTGGGTCTCTCACCCTTCCCCTTGGCTGAAAGCTCATGAAGCCGGGGCACCCTGCCCGGGATCCTCCCTTCTTGCATCAACCAGATCCCAGCATGTGAGCTGACTGTCGATCCCCCTGCAGTTATAGTCACCATCCCTGGTGCCATCCTCTCCGCCAGCGGTGAGCCCGTCGCCGTCGGAGAAAACACCCCATGTGCTCCTAGCGGCCAAGGGTTGCCTCTGAGTCTCAGAGGCCTACCGCACCTGGGTGGCCATAGGTTTCGTCAGTAACAGAGGCAGCATCTGCTACGCCCCCTGCTAAACTCACCTGGATGGTCAAAAAAAAGAGGAAGACGGAGGATCCGAAAGGAACAACGGCAGAACCTTTGGTGCTGAGGAAAACATCTACTAGATGTTCCTCACCCCATCTCATCATCCCTCATCTTTTCTTAGCCTGAGTGTATTGTTTTCTATCCTGGTATGTGCTTTTCTGCTGATGATTGTTTTTCAGCTATTTCGTCTGCACCTGCTTGAAAGAAATCTGAGCTTCTTGCGCTTCTGCAGGTGAATCACACAGGATGAAGGAGACAATTCTTTTTTTGGCCAAGGGGAACTCTAGGTTTGCTCCACCATGAAACCTCCAGGGGAAATTTGTTCAGCGTGTTCTCTGTGCCTGCTTTTCTCCTTCCTAAGCCATGTTTAAGAATGTGTTCATCCTGGTTTCTTTTACCCTTCCTCCTTAATAAAACATTGCATCTCAGTTTGAATCTCTTCGTTTTCTTTTCAATAACGTCAAGATAGCCGGGATTGTGAGCAGTAAAAGATAGGGCTCTCGAGACAAGGACACAGCTAGACTTGCAACGGTTCACTTAGATACAACAGCACTGGAAAAGTTGACCATTTTTCACACTTACGACGTCGCAGCATCCCCATAGTCACGGGGTCAAAATCCAGACCCTTGGCAACTGATTCATGTTTATGACAATTGGGGTCCCCTTTTTGTGACCTTCTGACCAGCCAAGTCAAGGGGGAAGCCAGATCCGCTTAACGACAGTGTTGTTACTAACTGAACAACTGCAGTGATTCATTTAAAGACTGTTAAGGTGGTAAACTGGGGAAAACTCATTTACCAAATGTCTCACTTAGCAACAATCGTGATCGTAAGTCAAGGACTACCTGTATTTAGAAGGTGGAAGTGGGTCACCCTATGTCCACGTGGAGATGGAAGCTAAGTTAAGGGAATTCCTTTGCCATCTGAGATCATATATGTGTGTTTGTGTGCGTGTGCGTGTGACTTCGAGGCGGAGAGCTTGTGATCCTGTAGGTATCCCTGAATCTACCCAATACATGGGAAAATGGCAAAAGTAACATTCCCAAGGTCTTCTCGAAAATTACTAACCCAAACTCAGTTGGTACCAGAAACCACCTGCTCTGGCTTGAATCTACACTGCAATAATGTCTGGAGGATAAAGCATCCTGAAGGTCCCATCACCAATTGAATGTCAGCTCCAGAATCTCAGTGTTCAACCTTCTCCAAGATGGTCTTCATTCCAACCTGTTTATCCCAAATATTTCAATCAACCCAAGTTTAGTAAGCTTTCAAAGAGCTGTAAAATGTGGGTGTTCTAGAGCAATGCAAAAAAAGAGCAGTGGAAACTAAGATGGAGGTTACTTAAAATGGGAAGGGAAGTTAGAGGTTTAACAATCAGACAGTAAACAACCTAATCAAGGACTTACCAAGGAGAAAACTACACTCCCACCAACACTGAGAGGGCAAACCAGTAGTACATAAAAATAAGAAGAAACCCTACTGTCTCCTAGCACTGATGACGTTATCTAGTTGGGTCTTGAAACGTCTGCAAGGAAACAACCCAGCTCAGAGAGCACCAAGAATCCCCTTGTCTTCTCCTTTCAATTCATTCCTTCTCCTTCCTTCTTCCTCTTCTCCTTCTCTCCCTCCTCCTCCTTGCAAATGCTACTCCCTCCTAGCACTGATGATATTGCCTAGTTGGGTCATGAAACGTCTGGAAGAAAACCTCCAAGGACCCCACAGTAGGACCTGCTTAGAAGTTGCCCCCTGAAAAAGCACTTTTGT
The DNA here is from genome assembly GCF_947247035.1 of Vipera ursinii. Lineage (NCBI taxonomy): Eukaryota > Metazoa > Chordata > Lepidosauria > Squamata > Viperidae > Vipera > Vipera ursinii. The sequence continues at coordinate 1,352,592 of NC_139528.1, forward strand.
GAGAACCATGACCTGGATGGCTGAGAATCTCCACAGATATGAATGAATTGAATTCTCAAAAGAGGTTTGAACCCCCATAGAAAAACATGTGGCTGGTCTCCCCAAAAGGATGAAACCGGTCCCACAGTGCCTCCTTGTGGGCATTTTATCTCAACACACACAGGATATACACAAAATAGAGAAAAGTCTCCTTCCTCCAAGCCACTGGTGGAAAAACCACGTTGGTTTTTTGTACTTTTCATTTTATTGGAAAACACAGAGGTGTGACATTAAGAGTCACACAAGAGCTGCTGAAGGCATGTTTTATATATAACGTAAAGGTAAAGGTAAAGTGACTCCAACAGGAGAAGTGACTCCAACGCCGTCATGATATCAGGAGGGGTCTTCCATGCCAATTTCATCCATCTACAGGCACATGCTACCAGGACGGCTCAAGCAGATGCTTCCTCTGCGGTTCCATGGATACCTTCTGCCAAGAAGACCACCCTAACCACTGAAGCCAAGACCTCCATATCTCCAGCTTCCTCTCAGCCCAGAACCAGAGATGGCACATGGGGTGTTGCCTCCAACGGCGACAGGCTCACAGCTGGCAGAGAGGACGGGACCAGGGATGGTCACCACAGATGAAGGAGGCTGGATGGTCACCTCGGATGGTGGGATCTGGTTGACGCCGGCCAGAGTGCCCAGGCTTCCTGAGCTTTCGGCCAAGGCACTGGGTCTGTAGCCATAGTCCTAACCGCGTCCATAACCCAAACCGTAACCCAGACCTGCAGAGCTGAGACCATAGCCAAGACCCCTGGAACCGGCTGATCCAAAGCCAACAACTGGGGCAGATGCACAAGATGGCACAGCGCAAGCAGGTACACAGTAGGCCATTGCGTTGAGTTGCGAAGTGAGTCTAGCATAAAAAAAAGGAGAGACATTGTGAGAATTGCATTCATTTTTTCCACTCCATCTCCAGTGTCTTCCTTCAACCAGCAGATCCTTCAACAAGATTAGCTAGAACTGAGTTGAACTAACGTCTTAGGCTTCTTCAACCTAAAACAGCCAAGAAATTCACCAGGAGGAAAATGCCGAGAAAAATGCATGGTTGAAGTCATCAAGATTCAACATCAAACCAAAAGCTCCATTGTTTTCACCTTGGATATGAAGTGGGGGAGAAACCCACATTTCCGTGTCTCTTGACTCCACCAAGCATAAATATGCTTCGTGAATATTAGCCCATCTCTGCACCATATACTTTTGTTTAAGGCCAAAGAGCGTGCTTCTTTCTTGGCCAAACCTCAAGGAGATCAGGAGAAAGGTCCTCCCATATTTTTCTTGTCATCTTCTCCAAAACTAAGATTAGATCTCAATTTCTCAACTGGTTACATGATCTCTGAGTAAGAAGTCAAGGTTGTGTCCCAATCTGTCATTCTAGTAAAGAGTTCGGTTAATTGGTGACCCTCAAAGACTTGTCCTTACAACCTGGATTTTATAAGCATGACTATCTAAGCTATCTCAAAAAGGTTGGCTTGCTCTCAATGCCCGAACCATAAAGTCTGTTATCTTAGGATGGTGAGCTAAAGAGAGATGGTTGAGAAGGAAGAAAGTCAAGATGATGTCTTCCTGGTCCTTCTAGCATGTCATCTGGTGAACATCTTGAAGAATCCCAGATTTTGGCTTGGAGTTCTACTTCATCTGTTCTCAACCAGGAGGAATTCTCTCTGAGTAGATAGTCTTACCTTCTTTGAAGAGAAGTAGTGAAGACAGGAGAGTCAACCAGAAGCTGATGGCATTGGAGAGAGCAGAGGGAGCTTTTATACGATTTGGATGGCGTCCCCAGGAAGTTGGGACTCATAAAACTTCATTTGGCTTCCTACAATTTTCTTTTCCGGCGTTTAAAAGAACAAAAAAAAGGACTTCACTCAGCACAAACTGTCACATTGCCACTGTGAGGAGCAATAATTGTGTCACCGTAAATAAACTAAAACTATTTCTTCTGTGCTCCCATTCAGGTTTGTTGACCTCAAGCCAAGTGCTTATCTGATCTTGGAAATGAGCAACACCCACAGGTAAGATCAAAGCTGGGTGATTGTCCTCAGTAGCAACTCCGCAAAAAAAATGGCAACTTTTCCTTGAATCAGCACAGAGACTCACGGATAACTTTGACTTCGAGGCGGAGAGCTTGTGATCCTGTAGGTATCCCTGCATCTACCCAATACATGGGAAAATGGCAAAAGTAACATTCCCAAGGTCTTCTTGAAAATTACTAACCCAAACTCAGTTGGTACCAGAAACCACCTGCTCTGGGTTGAATCTACACTGCAATAATGTCTGGAGGATAAAGCACCCTGAAGGTCCATCACCAATTGAATGTCAGCTCCAGAATCCCAGTGTTCAACCTTCTCCAAGATGGTCTTCATTCCAACCTGTTTATCCCAAATATTTCAATCAACCCAATTTTCCGTAAAATGTGGGTGTTCTAGAGCACATTTTGAGTGGTGTGAAGATCAGAGGACTTCTAAGACCATCCCCTTGTTCCCATGGAATTATTTTGGGGCGAGATGGTTGTTGATGAAGATCTAAGCTCTATCACTCAGGGCTATCATAACCTGGACTTGGATTTTGGTCCAGAAGACTTTGACCCATGTGGTGATCAAGGAATGCTGCTCAACCTACCGGCAGCCTGGGATTCTGTACTCTTGGAACCATCTTCAAGGACAGCCCCATGCTGAGTGTAGCAGTCAAGCTGTGTGGAGGTGATGGTGGTGATGGTAAGTGGTGACAGCAGGAATCGTAGTTATTCCTCAGTTTACTTACTGTTTTGGCTGACAGATTTCCAAGCCCTGCTAATCATGGTTTCTTAATAAACCTTAGTTAATATGACTTGTCAGGGCATATCCCATCTTTCTTTCCCAGAATCATAGAGTTTGGAAGGGACTTCTTTATTCCTACCCCCTGTTCATACAGATCTACTGCAGCATCTCCAGCAGTTGATCATCCAAGCACCCTTTGAAGTCCTTCTACGAAAGCCTACAAACTTCATATAGCAATCTGTTGTTTCCTCTCTCCCTCTCTCTCTCCCTCTCTCCCCCTCTTCCTCCCTCTCCTTCCCTCTCTCCCTTTTTTCTTTGATACTCTCTTTTTCCTCCCTTTCTCTCCAAACCCTGTCCTCTATCCTCTGAATGAACAGATTGACTAAAAATCAAACCAATCTTTATTGAATAATGCTGTGAAAGGTTATGGAAGGTTCTGCTGATGCTTAATCGCTGCTCCTGATGCAACAGGGATGAGGAGAGACAGAAGCGTTGGTAGCAATAGAATAATTAAATGAAAATTTTGAAATTTGAAATTATAAACAAGGCATATGAATGCCGCTTTCTGCTCAGTGAGGTGAGACATAAAGTGCGTTTATCTCCATGGAAAGAACAAAAGAAGAGGAAGCGGAGATAAGATCAAAATGACAAGCATGTCACACGAGGCTGACAAAACGCCGAGTCTTCAATTCATGTTCATTTCATCTTATTAAAGTAAAGAGATGATGCTGTGCACAAACATTAATCAACGCCACAGGCAAAAAGGGGCGTCTCTAAGCGAGCGGTGGGGACAGAAAAAAGAGTATAAAAGAGCTTCTCATGCCGAGAGCTTCCATCAGCTTCATCTGCTCCTCTTGACTGCTTCTCTAAGAGTCTCTCTGGTGAGTCCCCTCAGAGGCCTTTCTAGGCTGTTTTGGCTCTTTGTTTCATGAAATGGGGTGGCGTGGAAGATTTACGATGTATTCCACTCAGAATCTGATAAGGAAGGAAGGAAGGAAGGAAGGAAGGAAGGAAGGAAGGAAGGAAGGAAGGAAGGAAGGAAGGAAGGAAGGAAGGAAGGTTTCCAACAATTCAGTCTCCTCTTAGGAAGAGCCTAGAGAAATGTTTCATTCTAACCTTAAAGCAGCATTCAGAAAGGATGTTTGTCTCAGAATGAGTTACAGCTACCTATATTTCATTCCAGCGGTAGCAAAAACCTCCAGATTTGTAGAACTGTGGAATACCCATGTAATTCTTGTAGCTTCTCCATCTCTGGAGACAAACACTTCTTGATCCTATGATTAACGAGTCGCAACGTCCCAGTTTGGTCACAAGTTATGACTTTTCCAGGTGACTTCCACAAAGCAAAGTCAAAAGGGAACCCTGGATTCTTTTAACGATCAAGGTAAAACAGGTTGTAAACTCAAGTGTGTCTTACTTGACGACTGCACCACTTGGCAATGGGATCAAAAGTTGACAATGAGCATGGATTTAGGACAGTCCTAAGTGTAATCAGTGGAACGACTTGCCTCCAGAAGTTGTGGGTGCTCCCACCCTGGAGGTTTTTGAGAATAGATTGACAACCACTTCTCTGAAATGGTCTAGGGTTCCCTGCCTGAGGAAGGGGTTGGACTAGAGGACCTCCAAGGCCCCTTCCAGCTCTGTTATTCTGCATGTTGAGGACCACCTGTCCATGATACCAGGAAGAATCTTCCGTTTCTTTTTTGATGCAATTTGTGCTGTGTGTGAATGATAAAACCTGTGGTTGTTCTTCTTCCGACAGCTCTTCCATCCATCCAGACATGCCTCTTTGTGGACCTTCTTGTGCTGTGCCATCTTGCGCATCCGCCCCAGTTGTTGGCTTCGGATCCGGCGGTTCCAGGGGTCTTGGCTGTGGTCTCGGCTCTGCAGGTCTTGGTTACGGTTTGGGTTATGGCCACGGTTTGGGCTATGGCCACGGTTTGGGCTATGGCCACGGTTTGGGCTATGGCTACGGAGCTGGTGAAAGCTCAGGAAGCCTGGGCACCCTGGCCGGAATCATCCCCAAATGCATCAACCAGATCCCACCATCTGAGGTGACCATCCAGCCCCCTGCAGTTGTGGTCACCATCCCTGGTCCCATCCTCTCCGCCAGCTGTGAGCCCGTCGCTGTGGGAGGCAACACCCCATGTGCTCCTGGAGGTTTCGGACAGTTCGGTGGCGGCTACTATGGAGGCCGCCTGGGACGTCTTGGCCGCCGTGGAAGCATCTGCTCTCTCGGTCGCAGAGGTAGCATCTGCAACCTCCCTTGCTAAGTGAACCTGGACTCTCACTGACCCAAACGGATTTCAGAAGATTGGCTATGGCGTACTTGAGCCCTGTTCCGGACTGCCTGTGGCTTTTATGACTCTCTTCTTCCTACTCTAGTTTTACTCCATTGCTTGTGTCCTCTTTTGGGATTCCAACACCATTAGCCTCCTCCTAAATCGATTCAGTCCAGAGCTTCATGTGAAGTTTGAAGGAAAGAAGCTGTGCCAACATCTCGGACACTTTGGGTCCTCTCCGCCCTGTGAAATTATTTGTCAAAGGAGAGAGGGTTTTTGCTTTGGAAGACCTAAGGGTTTGTCCCAATATTCTTTCTTTGCCCCTGAATAAATGTTATTCTGCATTTTAAACCAGTGGCTCTTGTTTGGGGGTAATTTGAAGATGGGGGAAGTCTCGTCTTGGTGACTGTGGAGGTTTTCTCCATGTAGGTAAGCCTGGAAGGAGAAGGGTGGCTGAGGGTGAATAAGTCTGGTGAATAAGTCATGGTGGGTGAAGCAGTTCATTGATTGTGTGATTCCATTTCCAATCAGTTCATACAATACATACAGCCACAATTAAACAAGCCACACTATCCCTTCTTTCTTTCTCTTTCTTTCTATCTTTCTTTCTTTCTTTCTTTCTTTCTTTCTTTCTTTCTTTCTTTCTCTTTCTTTCTTTCTTTCTTTCTTTCTTTCTTTCTTTCTTTCTTCCCTCCCTCCCTCCCTCCCTCGCTCCCCTCCTCTTTCCCTCCCTCCCTTCTCCTTCCTTCCCTCTCTCCTCCTTTCACCTTTCTCTCATCCTCCCTTCTCTTTCTTATTTCATTCATCCTTATACAAGACTGCAAAAATCTTCAGCCTTTCCAGAGCAAAGCTTTTTCTCGCCCCTTAGTGGACTCAAGCTGCTAAGTCAACTTCATGTAAGCCATTAAACACTGGAAGTTTATTTAAAAGGGGGAGGAAGATGTTTTATAGACTGACCTTCAAAATCTGGGCCTGCAGGAAGAAACCTCACGCCCAAGTAACCCTTCATTGATTATCTCCATTTTGAAAGAGTTTCTTTTCTTTTTCTTTTTAAAATCATCGCCAATACAATAAAACGTTCAAATAATCTGCCAACTCTTTGCTGAAGTTTAAAGTTTTAGTCCGCAAGTTGAAGTCCGCAAGTCATAAAAGCGCCACGTTTGAAGACCCCTGAGCTAGAGGATCTTCTAATGGCAAGGAGGTCCACAGGCTAGGAAAAGTTTAGGGATTGGCTGTTAAGCCCAACACATCAAACATGGCTTGTATATTTCGGATAAGTGGCTAGTTTCTTTTCAATATGTTATTTGAACCAGGAAGAACGAGTCAGTTTCTTCAGCGCTTTGGCCAAACCCAACCAGTCATCATTCTAAAGGAGGAGTCAAAGACTTGTTACGATGCCAAGGAGATTTTATTAAGAAAGAGGAGCAGATGGGAATAAACCACGGCCAAGAGGGTTTTGCAGAGATTAAGGACAAGAAAACCAGCAAGCAGCTTATGAATCTTTTGGTGGGATGAGAAAGGGAGAAGATTCATCTCTATAGAAAGTTCTTCATTGTCTCCATCATAATTAAGTCCCAATTCAACAAAAGGAATTATTTTGAAAGCGTAAAGGTTTTAGAGGCTGGGCTCCTGAGCTGCAGGAATAAATCAGAAATGATCACTGAAAACAGATCCCAGAAGGACATATGCAGGATTTAGGGCCCATCAATCTTCCATTCATCCTTCTGTTGGCTGCTCAGATGAGTTTAGCAAGGAAATTACCAGAAAGTGCCTCTATACCTCAAGAAGTTATATTGGCGACCAAGGAGATCAGCTCCTAAACGACTGCTGGGCAACCCTTGGATGTAGCCACCAGCAGCACTTGGGGTGTTGCCTCTGATGGCAACGAGCTGACCACTGGCGGAGAGGATGGGACCAGGGAGGATGAACCCAACTGGGGGAGGCTGGATGAAGACCTCAGATGGTTGGAGCTGGTTGATGGAGGAAGGGAGGATGCCTTCCAAGGTGCCCAGGCTGCTTGAAGACTCAGCCATAGTGATGGAGTGTTGGTGATGAGCTGAAAGAACCCAAGAGGAGAACCATGGTTACAGTATATGTGAAGACCTTTGTCATCTGCAGGTTTTTTGGCCAACCCAACCCAATCCCCTTGCCTTTTGCTTCTTCGCTTCTCCTTGTGAAGTCAGTCTATAGAAATAAAGGACTGGGGGGGATGTGCTAGCAGTATTCCAGTATTTGAGAGGCTGCCACAAGGAGGAGGGGGGGCTCAATTTATTTTCCAAAGCACCAGAAGGCAAGACAAGAAACAATGGATGGAAACCAATCAAGGAGAGAAGCAACCTGGAATTAAGGAGAAACTTCCTAACAGTGAGGACAATTAACCAGTGGAACAGCTTTGCCTTCAGACGTTGTAGGTGCTTCATCAATGGAGGCTTTTAAGAAGAGACTGGACAACCATTTGTCTGGAATGGACTAGTAGACCTCCAAGTTCCCTTCCAGTTCTATTATGTTTGATTGATTGATTGATCTCCAGTCTCCACCCCATCGGTTGGGTTTGGATCTGCCAGTTTGGGAGGCCTGCCCCCCAGAAGCTTGGGTCTCTGTCCTTTCCCCTTGGCTGAGTCTTCCTGGTTTTTTGCCACCCTTTTTGCGCACTCGAGGACGATACATGGGTTCCAAACTCCAGAACATTAGTGGGTCAGGAAGAAGCCCAAGGCAATATTTTACAGGGCATCACTTTCTAGACACCTAAAACTAATCTCCTATTATGAATCTTATTTCCCTTGCAAATATTGGATAAACTCTCTCTTTTATGCTACAAAACTTCATCCAAGACCATCCAGAAGACCTTTTTGGATCACTTTGGGACCCCCCCCCCCCCCGCTTTTCTAGCAGATACTCAACTCCATCCCTCCCTCGGTAAAGCAAGCAGAAAATATACACCCAAATGTTTGTTTGTTTGTTTTTGTCGCTTTGTGGAACACTTCCTACACCCCAAATATTTTGATTTCAAAACAAAGGCTAAGCATAACTGCCGTCTTTAACTTCCCATCCTGAACTGAGCATCCCAATTCATCCAGCCTTGTTCTAGAATTTCCTCCTAACAGCTGGGAGATCAAGCTCTTCCGTGGAAAAATAAGAAAGGCATTGATTTCTCCCAAGAGTGCAATTAAATTTCGGCTGGGTTTAGTTGCAAATAAATTTCAGCAAAAGGTCCGTTGTGCCCGAGAGAAGCTTACCTGCGTCAGGTGAGGTCTGGAGCTGTTTGAGAACTGCAGAGGGTCCAACGGCTTATATACGCCTCCAATTCCCTCCCCTTGGCCTTCATTAATTCATAATTATCCCATCTCTGAACCTGGCTGGATTCATCAAGGCCCCAATTACCTTAATCACCCCCAACCTTTTCATTGTCATCATCTCCAAGCTGGGTGAATCACAAAGATTGGCTTCCTGTATTTTCTCTCTTTCTCTTTCTTCATAATGTTTCTTTTAGGATGGCCTTTCAACCCCCACCTCGAGCTAAGAGTCCGTTCTACCATGCCTAGCATTTCCCCCCCCCCTTCTGAGTTTAATATATTTTAATTGCAAGAGAATTAGAATTAATTGCAAGGAGATTCAGGGTGATTTTTCTTGCTTTCTTTCCTAGAGCTGGGGCAGAAAAGGTTCAACCCAGGGGTGGGGTGGGGGTCCCAATGTGGCTCATAAAAAAATAAATAAAGGGGATTTCACCGGAAGAAACCCCTGGTGCCATTCATACGTCAGCTTTAAAATTGAGCGTCTGAATTATCCCAGATTCTGAGTCTGTTCAGCCTAAATGGATTGGGTTTGAAAGGGTCCTTGGCGCTCTCTCCGAGCTCGCTTGTTTCATTACCCAAACTAGGTAACATCACTAGCCCTGATGATGTTATCTAGTTGGGTCATGAAACGTCTGCAACCCCCCCGCCCATCAAACTCAGACAGCACCAAGGATCCACAATCCTCCTCATCCTTCTCCTCCTCTCCTCCTTTCCACAACCCCCCCTTCTGTCTAACCCTGATGATGTTACCTATTTGGGCCATGAAACTTTTGCAAAAAACCCACCAAGCTCAGAGAACTCCAAGGACCCCACAATCCTCCTCCTCCTCCTCCTCTCCGCTATGCCCCTTCCTTCTAACCCTGATGATGTTACCTAGTTGGGTCATAAAACATCTGCAAGAAAATCAGAGGGCACCAAGGACCCCAGGATCATCTTCCTCCTCCTCCTTCCTAGTTGGGTCATGAAACATCTGCAAGAAAACCACCAAGCTCAGAGACCACCGTGGACCCCTCGTTTCAACTCTGAGCTACAAATATTCTCCTTGATTGGACTGGGTTTGTTAAGCAAGCATAACGCTCAACACCTTTTTAAGAAAAGCAAAAAGAAAAACAGACCTAGAAAAAGAATCCAGGTCATCTGAAATGTACGTGGATGATACCTACAAACTCGGCTAGACGTCACATGCAATTTAAGATTAGGTTTCGACTTTTTCTCATGTCTTGCTGAGACATCAGCTTGAGGTTCCAAGGGATGGACAATTGGCAATTAAAGATGATTTTTCAGACTAGCCTGTTAGTCATCCCAGCTTCTGCCAACCTAGCAGTTCGAAAGCACGTAAAAAGGCAAGTAGAAAAATAGGGATCACTCCGGTGGGAAGGTAATAGCGTTCCGTGCGCCTTTGGCATCTAGTCATGCCGGCCACATGTCCACGGAGACGTCCTCGGACAAGCGCTGGCTCTTCGGCTTTGAAACAGAGATGAGCACCGGCCCCTAGAGTTGGAAACGACTGGCACGCATGTGCGGGGGAACCTTTGCCTTTACCTTTAATTAAAGCTCCAGGCTCAATCATGGCCACGGAGGAGGAAACCTCTGAGAATATATAAGCCCATGCTTTGGACTGTCTTCTTAACAGCTTCACCAGGACCTCTCAGCTTCTTAGCTTCTCTGCCTCTAAAACAGGTAAGGTTGAATTGAGGTGAGTCTCCTGGAAGAAGAGAAATTTCTTCTCCCAATTTTGTGGGGCTTTCCAAATCGCTCACTCCGCTCTTTGGGTGGGTGATGGAGACAGATCTGGAAGCTCACGGAGATCTGGTCCATGGAGAACATGACTAGGTGTCTTCTGAATGGAAACTGCAATGCTACTCAACCATGGTTCTTCTCTTGGGTTCTTTCAGGTCATCTCCACCACTATGGCTCTCTGTGGACCATCCTGTGCCATCCCCTCTTGTGCCTCCATCCCATCCATTGATATTTGGATCTGCTGGTTTGGGAGTCCTGCCCCCCAGAGGCTTGGGTCTCTCACACTTCCCCTTGGCTGAATCTTCAGCAAACCTGGGCACCCTGCCCGGGATCGTACCTTCTCGCATCAACCAGATGCCACCATCTATCTGAGCTGATCATTGGGCCCCCTGTAGTTATAGTCACCATCCCTGGTGCCATCATCGTCACCATTGGAGGAAACACCCCATGTGCTCCTAGCGGCCAAGGGTTGCCTCTGAGTCCCAGAGGCCTACCTCGCCTGGGTGGCCATTGGTTTCGTCAGTAACAGAGGCAGCAACTGCTACAGCCCCTGCTAAACTCACCTGGATGGTCAAAAAAAAGAGGAAGACGGAGGATCCGAAAGGAACAACGGCAGAACCTTTGGTGCTGAGGAAAACATCTACTAGATGTTCCTCACCCCATCTCATCATCCCTCATCTTGTCTTAGCTTAAGTGTATTGTTTTCTATCCTGGTATGTGCTTTTCTGCTGATTATTGATTTGCAGCTATTTCGTCCGCACATGCTTGAAAGAAATTTGAGCTTCTTGCGCTTCTGCTGGTGAATCACACAGGATGAAGGAGACAATTCTTTTTTTGGCCAAGGGGAACTCTAGGCTTGCTCCACCATGAAACCTCCAGGGGAAATTTGTTCAGCGTGTTCTCTGTGCCTGCTTTTCTCCTTCCTAAGCCATGTTTAAGAATGTGTTCATCCTGGTTTCTTTTACCCTTCCTTCTTAATAAAACATTGCATCTCAGTTTGAGTCTCTTCGTTTTCTTTTCAATAACGTCAAGATAGCCGGGATTGTGAGCAGTAAAAGATAGGACTCTCGAGACAAGGACTTGCAACAGTTCATTTAGATACAACAGCACTGGAAAAGTTGACCATTTTTCACACTTACGACGTCGCAGTATCCCCATAGTCACAGGGTCAAAATCCAGACCCTTGGCAACTGATTCATGTTTATGACAATCGCCGTGTCCCGGAGTCCCGGGGTCCCCTTTTTGTGACCTTCTGACCAGCCAAGTTAAGGGGGAAGCCAGATCCACTTAACAACCACGTTGTTACTAACTGAACAACTGCAGTGATTCATTTAACAACTGTTAAGGTGGTAAACTGGGGAAAACTCATTTACCAAATGTCTCACTTAGCAACAATCGTGATTGTAAGTCGAGGACTACCTGTATTTAGAAGGTGGAAGTGGGTCACCCTATGTCCATGTGGAGATGGAAGCTAAGTTAAGGGAATTCCTTAGCCATCTGAGATCAGGTTGATATGATCATTTAATTTATTTATTTGATTTCTGTAGCCGTCCATCTCAGTCAAGGACTGAGATTATGCACATAGACACTCTGACAGGCAATATATGTGTTTGTGTTTGTGTGTGTGTGTACATATATATGTATATGTATATATAGAGAAAAAAAATAAAAATTCTGATGCTGCAAGAAGCTTTATTATGAAAGGGTCGATCAGTGTAAGATCAGGAGGCAATACATGTGGCAAGGAACGACATACACAAGGGAGGAATGGACAATATTGTTCTGTTAGCCTCGTCACAGCCATACACAACCGTGTATTTGAAATGAGTAAAAGAGGAGCAAACTGGGGAAGAACTTTCCAGCTTTAGTAGCTCCGTGGAACTAAGCACACCCTCTCTACTATGGGTGCAGACTGGAAAGGATGAGGTCGGAAGAACTTAGCAAGCATCACATACACCGAGAGTAACACAACAGACCAAAATGGCAATCTCCTTTTCATTTCCAGATGCTTCCACACTGTGGGGTTCAACACTTCACAAGGTTCTCAGTTGTATGTCAGGCACTTCCGGGAGTATCTTCTCCAACCTCCGTAGTTCCCATAGCCATAGTATCCAAGCCGGCCATACGACCCGTAGGCTACGTTCAGTGGGTGAGTGTAGCTACACGGCGTCACTTGGCCCACTGAGACAGGATCATGAGTGGATGACAGGATGGGACCTGGGATGGTTACCACTGAAGCTGGAGGTTGGATGATAAGTTCTGATCCGGTGAGTTGGCTGGAACAATTGATGTGGCCAGCGGTGTAGTAGTTGGCTGCAAGGCCGGTGAGGGTGCTGGATCCGTATGATGGGACTACCGCATAGGATCCGCTATTGGAAGTGTAAGGCACATGGGAGATGGACCCACAATAAGACATCTTGGGGTGATCTGGAAGGCAGGCAATGCAAAAAAAGAGCAGTGGAAACTAAGATGGAGGTTACTTAAAATGGGAAGGGAAGTTAGAGGATTAACAATCAGACAGTAAACAACCTAATCAAGGACTTACCAAGGAGAAAACTACACTCCCACCAACACTGAGAGGGCAAGCCACTAGTATATAAAAATAAGAAGAAACTCTACTCCCTCCTAGCACTGATGACGTTATCTAGTTGGGTCCTGAAACGTCTGCAAGGAAACAACCCAGCTCAGAGAGCACCAAGAATCTCCTTGTCTTCTCCTTTCAATTAATTCCTTCTCCTTCCTTCTTCCTCTTCTCCTTCTCTCCCTCCTTCAACTCCTTGCAAACGCTACTCCCTCCTAGCACTGATGATATTGCCTAGTTGGGTCATGAAACGTCTGCAAGAAAACCTCCAAGGACCCCACAGTAGAACCTGATTAGAAGTTGCTCCAAATTAATCTGATGATGATAAACTAGAATTTTTTTGGCTCTTCTAACACCTACATCTTTTCTTTTAGATATTCACTCCCTTCTATCCTGGACACCTCCCATGTCTCTTCTTACTTGTTATTTTACTTGTTTGATAATGAATGTACCCTGTCTCCTTATGATGGTCTAGACCAGGGGTAGGCAACCTCGGCTCTTTTATGACTCATGGACTTTAACTCCCAGAATTCCTGAGTCAGCTGACTCAGGAATTCTGGAAGTTGAAGTCCATGAGTCATAAAAGAGCTGAGGTTGCCTACCCCTGGTCTAGAACCATGATAAAGCTGGATTTGATTTGGTGGATAAAATCAGAGTCTGGACAAATGAGAATGAAAAGGTCTTGATATCCTGAAGAGAGGTCTTCAGCCTTCTGGAGAGCCGTCTGATCCCACCCACCTGGGATCTCTTGATGTTCTTCACTGAGACATACAACCTCTTAGCCCCCACCATAAAAATTTCACGGGCAGGAGAGACGCACACAGCCAGGACTACATGGGTGATGGAGCAAACAGAGACAGGGAGGAAAAAGTCAGCCCAACTCCTGCAGAAGAGATGGATTTGAATTCAGCTTACCTGGTTCTTGGAGAAGCAGAACGGAGAAGGTGACAGGGAGCAGAGGCTTACTGTGTGAAGTCTCCAGGCTTTCAAGTCCTTTTATAGGATTCTCCTGACCTCGTGTGGGGTGGGAGATGGGAGCGCCAACCCCCCTCCCACACAGGCCTTTCTTAATGAGAGGACAGGAGGAGAGATGAAAACGAATTATCAAATCGTCTTCAATTTTGTTTACTTCTCTGACCATTTGGCACCGGTTGGGTTATCAGAACTGTTACACCCTGAAGAACTGCGGGTCTTGCAAAACAGCTGAAACTGCTCCTTATTGCGGTGCCAAAGACGATGTCCAAATTTTGGCTTTGAAGCATCGGGACCAGAGTTCAGTTTCGGGGACTCGCTGGCAAAGTTGCAGGCAGGTAGACTTCACCAACTGATATTGACCAACTGATATTGCTTATGGCAAAATCTGTGGGGAGTTTTGCACCGGGAGGGGGGGAGGGAGGGCTGTTTCGGAAGAACGAGAGAGAGAGAGAGAGAAAAAAACAACAAGCCGCTCTTTCAAAGCTTGTTAAGAAGTTGGGCCTCAGGCCAAGGACGACCAAATCCTGCTTAATGCAGCATGTCGGATGATTTGGGGAAAGCCATACAGGAGATACTTCTGAAGAGAAACAAATAATTACCAGAAATTAAAGAAGCCAACGAATACGGTGATTAAATTTCCAGCCGATTGACTTATAAACCACCCTCCACTAGGTTTAAATGCTTGTTTTAATTTTCATTCTTTTCTTTTTCTTTTTTTTTTCTTTTGGCACAACGATTAAGGCGTTTGCAAAGCTCTGGGCCCAAAGTTCATGTCTGGAATTTTAGAATTCCTGGAAATGGGTAGAAGCTTGCCAGAGAAGTCTTCCAATGACAGAAGCTAGCTAGGGAAGTCCTCATGCGCACCAAAGTTCTCCCCTCTTTGGAGAGGTGAAAAAAGCCATCTCAAGGACACTGGGAGGGCCTTCCCATGAACGATAGGCCATACCAGGACACAACCAAGCCTATTAAACAGGATTACAAGGGATCATGTAAAAGAGCGTGGGAAAAGGCAAAGCACAAGACTTGTGGGCAAACAGCAGCTGAGATCTTATCAAGTCTTTCTCCCGTTGCCTTGGGGGAAGGCGAGTCTCTCTTCAGAAACACCCAACCAAAACACACAGTGGCTACATTTTTGCCCCAGTGCCAGGGCTTACTCAGAAGCACCTCATGTTGTAAGAAAGGATTGCAGGCCATGGATACAGCTGGAGGTCAAATGTGGGACTGAGACCGCCCCGTCCTTGAAGAAGTGAACCTCAAAGTCTGCTCCCCTCCACAATGAAACAGGGACACCCAGCCCTGAATGATACGTTGACTCAACGTTCCATCTAGATATCTCCAGCCTTAAAGTTTCAAACCCACCTTCTTCCTTTCTCCTACCTCACTGGATCATCTGTGGTCCAAAAATGAGAACAATGGGAAAAGATGGATTTTCCCACCCAACCACATGGAGAAAACCCAAACCACAACGGGATCCAACTGTAACCATGGTCATCAAACTTTCAACTTTTTAAGAATGGAAAACTGGAGGTAGGGAATATGGTAGGCAAAGGATGGGGATGTGTCCTTCATCACCAACTAGTAGACCCGTCAGAAAACCCATTAAAAGACCCATTCCTTAGACACAGTGAGCTACATTTGGCTTGATTGATGGAACCAAGAGCCATCCACACGTGACTTGACTACGTCCAACCATATGACTTGACTAAACCCATGGGAAGAGGGGAATTCATGGGCAAATCTCTCAGTGATAAGAATGACAAGGTCTGACGTGTCTCTGACTTTGAGTGTTGCGTTGGGCAGTGTGGAAGGACACCAGATGCAGAGTTTTAAGTTTTAATGGATGCTAAAGAAGAATTCAAGTGTAAATTGCGTCAAAGCAAAATTGAACCTTCGAGGCAAGTGAAGAACACGTTCTACAGGGCAAGAGAAAGTCTAAAAATACGGCATAAACAACAACCAGTGAAAATAACTTCAGGAGTTGAAATAGTTTCCAAGAGTCTTCACCATTTCTAAAATACTTAGCGTGGCTTTCTAACTGATTTTTCCCCAATTTCCCTTATTTATTTATTTTTAATCAGGTCCACCATTGCCAGAGGAAGACTTTTGGGCACCACCAGAACGTACCCCAACACGGTTATGGTATCTTCTGCCAGATCTGTAGCCATAACTTGAAGAGGCACCTTCTCCACAGCTAAGGGGAAAGGGAGAATTTGAGGTTATAGAGATGGGTTCAGCGCTGGCAGTGAGAATGGGTCCTGGAATAGTCACAACAACTGGGGGAGGTTGTGCGATCACTTCTAAAGATGGAATTTGGGAGTCACCAGACCTGAAGCAGAAGAAGAAAGACAGAAAGAAATGTGAGAGAACTTTCAGAAATAACGAGAAGACCAAACTTCCCAATGGAAGTGAATCTATGTATCTTGGAGCCGAAGAGTGGAGTTTGGGAAGCGAGGAAGGGAATGGATGGATGGAAAACCGAATTCCACGGATGGAAGCTAACCAAGGAGAGAAGCAACCTAGAACTAAGGAGAAATTTTCTAACGGTGTTGGACCAGGTGACCTTCAAGGTCCCTTCCAGCTCTCTTATTCTGTCTTCTGTATTCTATGTTCTAAGTCATCTGGACTTCACTACTCTAAAAAAAGGTAAAGGTTCCCCCGCACAGGCGTGCTAGTCGTTTCCGACTCTAGGGGCCGGTGCTCATCTCCGTTTCAAAGCCGAAGAGCCAGCGCTTGTCCGAGGACGTCTCCGTGGTCATGTGGCCAGCATGACTAGATGCCAAAGGCGCACGGAACGCTGTGACCTTCCCACCGGAGTGGTCCCTATTTTTCTACTTGCATTTTTACGTGCTTTCGAACTGCTAGGTTGGCAGAAGCTGGGACGAGTAACAGGCGCTCACTCTGCTACGCGGCACTCGGGATTTGACCCGCCAAACTACTCTAGACCCCTTTAAACAAGAAGAATCCTGATGAAATTGCCCAAAATACAACACCAGCTGGTTCAAGATGACACATCCATCATTTGGGGTCTCTCTCTGAAGGATGGATGGAATCTCCCTGGACCAGAATCAACCACACAAGCTTCATGAATCCAAATGGACTTAGCAAATTCTCCAAGGAGAAGATCAGAATGGAGTCGCTGGTAAGTTGGTGGCAATGTTACAATGCTATCCGGTAAAGGACATTTTATACCTTCTCTTGAGAACGTGACGAACCCTGAAATTACTGATCATTTCGAACCTGCTGAACACGCAAGACATCCAAATTGCTCTATTGACAAACTAGCACGATATTTTTGTGTTCTAATGGTCTAACACCACTATACATTGAAGAACAAAGTGTCATTTCCCACCACCACCACCCTTCATTGGCGTGACAACCAGACAAAGCAAATTGAGGTCTCCTTCATTACATGGGTGTCTCCTGTCTGGCCTGGATTGTCCCCTCCTACTGGGGTGTCATGCTGAAATTTTGGGTGATGTTGTAAGTGCGGAATCTCACTTGAGCAGGGGGTTGGACTAGAAGACCTCCAACGTCCCTTCCAACTCTATTCTGATTCAAAACTTTGTGTATTGCAGCACGCAACTCAGGGCCTTTGCTGTTGTTGTTTCTCCCATTTACACAGCATCCTATCAGGTCATCTTTAAGTCAGGGAGCGTGTAAGACACAGATAAGGTTTCTGAAGAAAGGGTGTACATTTTCAGGACACAGCAGCATCAAAGGGGAGAGGCGGTGGCTGTGATCAGCCCAGGGCAAAATAGCCTATAATTGCTACTCACTGATCGAGCAGCTACACCTGGGATTACTCCACCCAGCCTGCTTCCTTCTCCGATCAGCCAGATTTCAGCGCTTTGTTGAAAGTTACAAAGGTGCTGAAAATACCAACTTACAACCAGTCGGCCACCAAACAAATCGTTGTAACTGGAGGACCACTTATGGACCCAACCTTGCTGAGTTGGGACCACAGAAAAGATGTGTAGGTCACCCCATGGAAGAAACTTCATCAAAGATTTAAATTTGGGGCAGAAAATGATTGCAAACGGGGAGAGTTTGAAACCTAAGCTAGAAAAAAACTGAACGATTCTCTCTGCCAGTCCTTGCATTGAATTGTGTACCCAGGAAATATACAATTATTCTTGTGAGCCACTCGGAGCCACTAAGAGTGAGGAGGAGCCATAAAAATCTTCATTAAGAAAGAATGGAATAGAATAGAATAGAATAGAATAGAATAGAATAGAATAGAATAGAATAGAATAGAATAGAATAGAATAGAATGGAATAATGGAAAATAGAATAGAATAGAATAGAATAGAATAGAATAGAATAGAATAGAATAGAATAGAATAGAATAGAATAGAATAGAATAGAATAGAATAGAATAGAATAGAATTTAGGAATAGAACAGAATAGATATTGGAAAATAGAGTAGAATAGAATAGAATAGAATTTAGAATAACAGTGTTGGAAGGGACCTTGCAGGTCATCTAGTCCAACCCCCTGCCCCCTACACCATTTCTGACAGTCCAGACTTTTCTTGAAAGCTTCCAGTAATGAAGCTCCTGCAATTTTTGAGGGCAAGCTGGTCCACTGGTTGATTGTTCTCACTGTCAGAAAAGAAATGTCAACAGCTGGATAAAATACACCCAAGACATCTGTAGGTCTGCTTTTTCACGTGTGAAGACATTACAAACCTGAGGGTTGGTTTAGCTAGGCCTGGTCCAGCTGAGCATCTGTTGCCCAATGTCTTGGGACAAGAGGCATCTTGTCTCCGGTTGCGTATGAGAAACCTACTTCACTGTCCAAATAATATTTACAGAAACCAGAATTACAGCAGGTTGCCAACCGGAAGGCTGCCATCGGGGTTTCGGATTGCAAACTGAGGCAGGAATCAAAACCCAAGTCTCGAGACACACACAGTGGCTTTGAGGCCCGGTCAATTTGCCCATTTCTTTTGCATTTTTTTTTCAGTGCCGAGATTTGCAGCACCTACAAGAAGAAAAAAGCATCACAAGATATTTCAGGAATTTGTTTCTCAGAGCAGGAAGAGAAGAAACGGCAAAGAGACATTGGACCTCAGGAGAAAGTTCCCCAAAGTGAGAAGTTGTAGACAGTACGATGGGCGCAAAGGCCTTTGAGCTGAGGCTGGGATTGTCAACCATAAGGACTAGAAACCCATGTCAAAATGAAGGAGCACTTTTTCATCCAGTTTTGGGTTATAGTTCCACAGTATATGCCTTGTTGTTATTATCTAGTGTTTCAGTCCAGAACTGTAGGGCAAAATGTGGGAAACTGTGCCGCAAATAGCTGAAATTTGAAAGGGACACACACACACACACACACACACACACACACACACACACAAAGACACAAACGTAATTCCTTAAAAGTGCAATCCCAGAAGTACAACTCATGCAAAAAGTAAAAGGTTTCCTTTTCAAGTCATGCAGTGAACCTTAATTCTTTTAGTCCGCATCTCAAATGCTCAGTGGGGAGTACTTTCTCCAAAATCTTAACTATCCTGAGGGCTAGGGACTTCAGTTTAAAGTCTCTTCCTGTCTGCTGCTGCCATCTGGTGGCGTTTGCCGAGTATGGCAGATCTGCGAAACACCTTTAAAACAATCAGAAGTAAATCTGGAAATATAGGGAGAATCCACCAGATGTCAGCCTGATACTTCACTGTAGACATTATGCTTAGATGGTGAGTTAGATGGGTAGATGTAAAAAAATGTAGGGAAAAAAAATAAGTATTGCATTTGAACACACATTTCCGGTTTTTATGGATCTGGTTTGTATGGAAATCGCTTGATAGCCATTGCAAATTCAGCACGAACCATTTGCCTTTCAGGCCACAATAAAGACAAGAACTTTAAGAATGCAGCCTGCTTTTCCCCCCTCTTCCCTCCCTGCTCCTTGCCTCTTTTCTCATGTCTCCCCAGAGTAAAAAGCAAAGTGAAGGCCAAGAAGAAGTGTTCAATTCATGAGTCGCAAAAATGTCCCTTAATTTAAAATTTTCTCAATACACTCCTGGCTGTCCTGCAACGTAAAGTTTTGCCAAGTTCCTGGAACTGTCAACAGTGGGTTAAACGGGAGTTCACGTTTTTCCCAGGTGGGGGCTCTGGAATTGAACTCAGTCTCTCCAGATCCCTACATTGTGGTCTCCACCTCTTGAAAACCATGCCTGGGAGAATGGCTTGTCACAATTTTGTGAGGAAGGGCTAGAGATCCACCAGGTTGGGGAGGTGAGCGATAGGTGCTCTCTGATCTGGGGTTTTTTTCCCTTGCAGATGGTTTTTCCTCCTCCTCCTCCTCCTCCTCCTCCTCCTCCTCCTCCTCCTCCTCCTCCTCCTCCTCCTCCTCCTCTCCACAAGATGTTCCCTAGCTGGGTCATGAAATGTCTGCAAGAAATCAACCAGGCTCAGAGGGCACCAAGGGTCCCATAGTCCTCCTCCTCCTCCTCCTCCCAAGAAATCAACCAGGCTCAGAGGGCACCAAGGATCCCATCGTCATCGTCGTCCTCCTCCTCCTCCTCCTCCTCCTCCTCCTCCTCCTCCTCCTCCTCCTCCTCCTCCTCCTCTCCACAAGATGTTCCCTAGCTGGGTCATGAAATGTCTGCAAGAAATCAACCAGGCTCAGAGGGCACCAAGGATCCCATCGTCATCGTCGTCCTCCTCCTCCTCCTCCTCCTCCTCCTCCTCCTCCTCCTCCTCCTCCTCCTCCTCCTCCTCCTCCTCCTCTCCACAAGATGTTCCCTAGCTGGGTCATGAAATGTCTGCAAGAAATCGACCAGGCTCAGAGGGCACCAAGGACCCCATAGTCCTCCTCCTCCTCCTCCTCCTCCTCCTCCTCCTCCTCCTCCTCCTCCTCCTCCTCCTCTTCCTCCTCCTCCTCCTCCTCCTCCACCTCTCCACAAGATGTTCCCTAGCTGGGTCATGAAATGTCTGCAAGAAATCAACCAGGCTAAGAGGGCACCAAGGGTCCCATCGTCATCGTCGTCGTCCTCCTCCTCCTCCTCTTCCTCCTCCTCCTCCTCCTCCTCCTCCTCCTCCTCCTCCTCCTCCTCCTCCACCTCCTCTCCACAAGATGTTCCCTAGCTGGGTCATGAAATGTCTGCAAGAAATCAACCAGGCTCAGAGGGCACCAAGGACCCCATAGTCCTCCTCCTCCTCCTCCTCCTCCTCCTCCTCCTCCTCCTCCTCCTCCTCCTCCTCCTCCTCCTCTCCACAAGATGTTCCCTAGCTGGGTCATGAAATGTCTGCAAGAAATCAACCAGGCTCAGAGGGCACCAAGGACCCCATAGTCCTCCTCCTCCTCCTCCTCCTTCTCCTTGGACAACCATTTATCTGAAATGTTATAGGGTTTCCTGCTTGAGCATGGGTTGGACTAGAAAACCTCCCAGGTCCCTTCCAACTCTGCTCCTCTGTTACTTTCACTCTGGAGTGAGAACCTGATAATACTGTAGACTTGGAACCCATCACAAAACCAGAAGACCAAAAACGTCATGCAAAGCAAGCTTTATTTTATGCCCCGTCTTGATTCATTCAGGAGCAGAAACAAACAAGTAAGCTTCGAGACGGATTGCGCGGACCAGGTGGGCGATCAAAAGGAGATCAAATATTTTAACACACACCCTTAAGGGTGGGTCAGCAAGTCCTTGAAGGATGGAGATCTGGTTCAAAAAAAGAAAAAAAGAAAGAAAGAGCAGATGATGAGGTGGCTTTCAAGAAGCGCCAAGCCATCCTAAATCCCTTCAGGAACTTCTGAAGACTTGGCTCTTGGGGAAGCCACCCTTGCATGCAACATCTTCATGGATTCTTCGGAGCTTAGCAAGGCCCACAGTAACTGCCACGCCTGGATCCATATTGATACCTAGGCCAATAACAGGGGTCGTAGCAGACGGATTGGCGACGGCCGTACAGACCACCATATCTACATCCGTAGTTGTAGCCTCCAGAACCGTAGCCCCCATAGCTCAGAGGTGGGCAGTATCTGTTGCCGTAACCATAACCATGACCGTAGCCAGAGTCGTAACCTATAGGCTGGTAGCAGATACGTCCATAGGATGGGCTTTGATAACCATAACCGCAAGGGGTAGAGTAGCGGATACCCCGGCCGTAACCTCCATAACAGCTTCCGCTGCTCCAGCGGGATCTATGCCTGGAGCCACTAAGGCTACTTCCAGAGGAGAAACGTCTGGGAGAACACGGATCGTAACAGGACTGGTTTGGATAGTAGGACATCTTGCTTGGAAGAAGATGGGTAGATCTGAAACGAGACACAAAACAACGAAATGAGGTCACTTTCGGCTCATAAGAACCCTTGTTGACTAGAGGAAGGATCTCAGAAGGAAGAAGCATGTCCTTGTTCATTCCTCTACGAGAACCTTCTGACTTTTGTCATTTCTCCAAACTTAAAGGGTGGACATCAACTCCCCAAATTCCTCAGCCACCATCCGAGGATTTAAAAAGCTAAAGGTAAAGGTAAAGGTTCCCCCACACATGCGTGCTAGTCATTTCCGACTCTAGGGGCTGGTGCTCATCTCCATTTCAAAGCCGAAGAGCCAGCGCTTGTCCGAGGACGTCTCCGTGGTCATGTGGCCGGCATGACTAGACGCCAAAGGCTCACAGAATGCTGTTACCTTCCCACCATGGTGGTCCCTATTTTTCTACTTGCATTTTTACATGCTTTCGAACTGCTAGGTTGGCAGAAGCTGGGACCAGTAACAGGCGCTCACTCTGTTACGCAGCACTTCGGGATTCGACCCGCCAAACTGCCGACCTTCTGATCGACAAGCTCAGCGTCCCAACCCACTGAGCCTAATCAAATATCCTGGTGGAAATTCATCTGTTCCATCTACGCAAGGCCACCCAGTTTCTCAAGATGGACCACTTGTTCCTTTTGAGATGTTCCACGAAGAGACACAAGAGGAAACGCTGTAAAGAAGGACAGCCAAGACTTGAGGCAACCCTCTAAAGGCCCACATAAGCCAAGAAGAGCGTAAGTAAGAGAAGAGGTGAAGTCTTAAGAAAGAAGGAAGACTCCCTGGAAGAACTTACTTGGATGTCAGAAGGTTTGAAGCCCAAGTGAAGCTGTTGAAGCTCTCTTGTGTGTCTTCTCCTTTTATACTTCTCTGATCACGAGGCAGCTCTAGTGTGCTGGATTTTCTAATCTCAATTAATTATAAATCTTGATAATGTTAAGCTGGTAACATCCTAATTGATTTAATTGTTTGTTTTTTCCCCCCTTCTTTGAAGCCATTAGTTTATCAAAGGCATCTTGATGTAAAGTCAGCATGATGCTAGCTGACACCTTCAAACTGCCTTTCAAATGAGTGAGTTTATGACTGGATTTAATTTCACAGCTGTTTGGAAATTTCATCAGAATGTTCATCCCACACCAGACTTGGTGGACCTAACACCGGAAGAGAATGTGGAATACAGAATAACAGAATTGGAAGGGACCTTGGAGGTCATCTAGTCCAAACCCTTGCTCCAGCAGGAGACCCTATACCAAGCCAGACAAGTGGCTGTCCAGTCTCTTCTTAAAAGCCTCCAGTGATGGAGTACCCACAGCTTCTGCAGGGAAGCAGTTCCACTGGTTGAAGAACAACTCAAGATCAACATATTGTTGAAGGGTGTCAAACTCAATTTCATTGAGGGCCGCATCAGCATTGCGGTTGCCCTCAGGGGGCCGGGTGGGTATGGCCAGGGTGGTCGTGGCCTACTGGGTGGGCATGGCTAGAGTGCGTATGGCCTACTGGGTGGGCATGGCCAGCTCTACATCGTTCTCATCAAGGGTGCCTATGGGGGCCTGGGCAGGAGTAGGACAGATCTGAGGGTCTCTGGCAGAAGGAGGGTCTCTGGGCCAGGGCCAAGGCAGTGGGTGGGGGCCGTTCCCTCACTGTTTCCAGGATGGCTTCGCGGGCCACATGAAACCACTTCGCGGGCCGGATCCGGCCCCCGGGCCTTGAGTTTGACATGTCTAATCTAGTCCAACAGTTCCTACGATGGGCACCAAGATGCCATCACCATGTGGCTGAATACAATCTCTCTGGTGGCTCTCCAGAATTTTAGTTCAGCTGATGTAGTGGCCTTCTTGACACATCACACTAAGCCATAACATGCTTTATTTGAGTTTGACACAGAGCATTACATGGCCTCATAAGCCATGGTTTGTACCACAGTTTGTATAAAAACACCTCAATATGTTTTGACCAATAAACTGTTCTAATTATTAGGTTAGGCGATTAGAAGGGATTGAGTTAGCTTAATTTTTATCCAAACCATCAATTCAGATGAAATTGCAAAGTGGAATCCCCATGAATAATCTCCTTTAGCGCCATCTGATTGAACAAGAAAGTCATCTGAAGATTGTACTAGGGCAACTTTGGAAAATCCAGCATCATCATCAAAGCTGGTCCAAACTTATTTTATGGACGGATGTGAGCACTTCAGGATATATGTTCACAAGGTCCCTTCTTTGATTTCAGGGTTTAGAAATCTAATCAATAACAAGTTCTTCTTAATTTATTCTTCTGATACGATGACTCAAATGCCGACAAAGCCTATAGTTGTGAAACAGCTATGACAGCTCACCCTTTGTGGAAATCTCAAACTGTATCTAAACTTCTGGAGTATGAGGTCACCCTAAAACTTTGATGAACAAGCAGGAAGTAAGACACCAATATTTTTTTTAAAAAAATAATAATACAACAACCAAGGTTTTAAGCTGGAAATAAGAACATTGCCGTGATTTGAAGGATCCTCCATTGCTTAATTTAAGCCCTTCCTGGTTTCCTGTAAACCATGGGTTTCCTTGCAGATGTTCTCTGACAAGCTTTGATGGGTTTCTAGATGAAAACTGGACGGCATTTCTAGGCCACAGAGACTCCTGTGGTCATGAATTGGCCAACATCTTAGAAATCTCATTTTGTTCTGACAAAATCAGAACGCTCTTGGTTTGGCGAACAAGGGATGGGAAGATTCACTCAGGTCCAAATTGATACGCTTATAGGATTTGGATCATGTACTCAGTCTGGGCTCAGGAAATTCAAATTGATTTGACGTTTGGATTGTCCGGGTGGATCAAATCAACCTCAATCGATTCAATCAGCCCTTTGCTTTTCATTTCAGTCACTTCTCTGATCCTTTTTGAAGAGAAAAAGCTAGTTTACACTTCCTTCCGTGGCATATTTTGTCCAAGGAAACCAGTAAATGGAAAGTAGATGAATGAATAAACGTTTGTTCTGCTTTTTAATTCAATGAAACAAAGTCACTTTATTCATCTTTGTTTGGGATGACTTAAATTTGGAGCCTTCCTCTAAACACACAACTTTGTGAGCTCACTCCAAGGTATGAAGGATTGGGGAAATTATTTTTCAAACATATTAGCAGCCATGGATGGATAGGATACCTATAATTTATTTTAACCCATTTCTCATTAACATTAATTTCAGCTAAATCCTGCCCTTGGCCTGCCCGTAATAGTATCCCTTTGACTCATTTTTTTTTAAAAATCTGGTAATAATTTGGCATCAGGACAGGACAGCAGGTTGTTCATTGTTAACAAGAATTTACACACTCACATTGCTTAACCTGCAACTGAATTTAAAATGAATCACAAATCCAAGGAAGTCACAACATACGCAAAGTCAGAACGATGAAGCAAACGTGTTATTCTCCGTCTAGGCCAGTTTATTGGTTTTCTTCCTTAAACCACTTCTTCGGTTTCCCCCAAATTTTTAATCCCCCCTGTTTAATTTTTTTAAAACTCAGGACCGAAAATTAATTTGGTTATTCCAGGAGAGGGACAGCTAAATCAATACAATGTAGGAAATTGTTCCAGTTTCCACCACCTTGCTTTGGACTACAACATCATAAACCAGTCCAGACAGTAATTAATGTCATATTCTGGTGTTCTCTTTCAGTCTGTCACGTCTGATCTTTCCACTTTGTAATATTGTGATTCACATTCATTCTCTATACTAGCCTCTCCCTTCTGAGACCATTATAAATATAATTAGCGTGGTCTGTTTCCTTCGCAGACGAAATACTGCCTTGGCAATAAAAACCAATATATTTGGGACCAAACCTGCAGGCTGTTCTACTTCTTCTTTTAATCAAGGATGTAGTTGCCAGATGCTCCCCTGCTTAAATTCCATCAGATTGGAGACTTACTCACATTGAACGTCTGCATCGCCATCCCAAAAAAAATCTACATTAAGATTGGGGGGGGGGGAGAAAGAGAAAGCATTTGATAGAGTAGAAATTAGATAAAGCAGAGATTATGGCTTAGCTTTTTTGGCCAGCAAACCTGGACAGATGCAGTTTGTTCCAAAAACAGTGGCTTGGCTAACCCTGTTTTAATTCATGGTGTGAATCTGGCCAGGTATTTGAATTTTGATAGGCCTGGTCCAAAAGTGGTTTTGTTTTTCCAAGGAAGACACTTAGAAGCATCTTCCAAAATGCTGGAAGGTGAAGACAATTGAGGTGCTGTATCCAAGGGAGGGCTAAGAGAGGATGTTGGTTAAGCATGTCAATCCAAGCAAAGAAAGATCATTGCTTTGATCAACCTTTGCTCAGGGTGGAGTGAATTAAACCTGATCAATAAAGACCAGCATCCTCTAACTGACAGGATAAATAATACAGATATCCCCTACCCTGAGTCTTTTTCCTACATTGAGTTTCTGGGGTGGGGGTGTGGTTTCTCGCTGCTAAGAAGGAAGTCTTTGGCACAAGATGGATGGATGGATGGATGGATGGATGGATGGATGGATGGATGGATGGAAAGATGGAGAGAGAAGGCAAGACCAGAAACAATGATAAGGACAAGAAGGCAAGACAAGAAGCAATGGATGGAAAGTCAAGGAGAGAAGCAACCTGGAATTAAGGAGAAGCTTCCTAACAGTGAGGACAATTAACCAGTGGAATGGCTTGCCACCAGAAGTTGTGGGTGCTCCATCACTGGAGGTTTTCAAGAAGAGCCTGGACAACCATCTATGTGAAATGGTATAGGGTCTCCTGCTTGAACAGGTGGTTGGAGTAGAAGACCTCCATGGTCCCTTCCAACTCTATTCTGATCAATTGATAGATAGAGAAAGGAAGAAAAGAAGAGGTAAGATTGCAGTAGAAGATATTATCGGTAAATCAGGGTTGAACTGTTTGAGCTTGGTTGTTTGCTTGAAGACATCTCATTAATCTGCTGGGTAACATCATCAGTGCGAGGGAGTGCGGGGTTTTCTCCCTGATTATCTACGGTAGCTTGCCCTGCCTGTGTTGATGGAGGTGTGATGTTTTTCCTTGATAGTTCCTTGATCAGGATATTGTTTTCTGCTTGTTTGGTATTAATCCCTGCTTATCTGGGTGTTGGCTCTTGGAGAGGATGTATTCTAGCTTTTTTGTGTTTTCTTCTTAGTTTTTTTAAAATTCTCTCTTTTGAATGGCATGTAAATGTAGTTTATCTCTATGTGTCTATTGATGGATGGGTTTTTTTTCTGAATGAAGAAGAACCCCCTCGTGTTTTGGGATTTAGTTTGGGCTACCCAAGTCTCTGAGAGCTTCAGTTCCTCAAATCAAGATGAAGCTGAACGATGCTTTCCTAAGGTTGGGGAGTTGCAGCGAAGGAGAAGAGTAGCTGCTATTGGAAACAATCAGTCATCTCATTCTCCGCAAATGACGATGGTGGCAGATAAGCCAGCTGAGTCAAAAGATAGAGAGAGTTCCTGATGGACCTGTTCTGAGATTTGTTGACATCTGAATGCGGAGAGATGCCTGGCTTGTGAGCAACTTCCTATCATTGCCAAGCGAAATCTGATACCCAGCTGGGGTATATGCCTGGGAAGATCTCCCAGACGTGATCTTTGAGGAGACACAACACCTCCACTCCAAGCAGAGGAACCAATTTATGGTGAGAAGGTGGAGGGAAGCAGAGCAGGAGACCTCAATACAGAGGGGTCCATCTTTCCTTTTTCTTCCAGGCCTCCTTCTCCTGCTACTCTCTTCCTCCTCCTCCTCCTCCTCCTCCTCCTCCTCCTCCTCCTCCTCTTCCTTCTTCTTCTTCTTTCTTCTTCTTCTTCTTCTTCTTCTTCTTCTTCTTCTTCTTCTTCTTCTTCTTCTTCTTCTTCTATTTCTTCTTCTTCTTCTTCTTCTTCTATTTCTTCTTCTTCTTCTTCTTCTTCTTCTTCTTCTTCTTCTTCTTCTTCTTCTTCTTCTTTCCTCCTCCTCCTCCTCCTCCTTCTCCTCCTCCTTCTTCCTCTTCTCAAACATTAAATCTCAGACCCTCCTCTCGGCGACACAATGGTCTACTAGGATGGGGTGGAAATCCGCATCGCTAGCCACCAATTTTTGAAAAGAGGATTTATTTTTGTATTTTGTATCTATTTCTGGCTGTGATTTATACATCATTCTGTAAGGGCTCTGAGCCGCTTAGGAAAATAGAGGAATAAAAAGAGGAGGGTTACTCATCAATCTCACTCGGAGTCGTGAAAATGCTTCTCAGAGATCTCCCAAAGGACCTATCTTTTCCCTACATGACAGAGATCAGAAATGGACAGTGCAACCTTCTCGTTCGTTTCTTTCCTTGGAAATATTTGCAAGTCCTTTATTTCCTCTCCCCCACCCTTTCAAAATGGGAGAACGTGCTTTGCCTCCTGCAAGAATAACCCAACACGTCAGTTTGCAAATCAGGTTTAGCCGCTTCCTCAACTAAATGATCTTGAGCAAATTCCAGGAAACTCTGATATTTTAATAATTCCGAGTGGGATTGAGAATTAACTCTCATCTGTTTTTTTCCCCCTAAACAGCTTTTTTTTCCTGTTTAAAAAGCTGACTAGAAAAAAAGATTGTTAAAAAGAAGATAAACAATGCAAATGAAAAGAAAAAATAGAATCTAGTAAAGAAGAGGAAAAATATGTTTCTTTCGTATGTCCATATTTTCCCATGCCGTTTTGTAATGTCTGATTTTTAAACTCACTTTCAGATCATTATTATTCCATCCTTAGTATTATTCTATTCTATCAGTCTCAGTTCTGACAGATAATAACAGAGTAACAGAGTTGGAAGGGACCTTAGAGGTCATCCAGTCCAACCCCCTGCTCAAGCCGGAGATCCTTGTTCTCCTTCCATAACGCCTGTTTTAAACACAGTCTCTCTGTAATAGCAGACACTATTAAAATTAACTTCTGGGTCCATTGTTCCAAAATATCCTTCAATATCTTTCGAAGTTAAAAAACATTTTTCTTCAGTCATTCTGCATTTCGCATCCAAAGAGTGAAAAAATATCAGAAATGGGAATGCGATTTAAAAAAAATAATCAGCACTTAAAATGATCAACCATTATCTAATTAAATCACATTTTCTGCCTGTACTTTTTTGCCCTCTGGAACACAAACAAGTTCTTGCAAGGATGTGATTCGGACCTTTCTGCATTTTCGTGACACTGGTTCATTTCATCCTCACCTGTGCTAATAAACCTTCATGAGGTATCCTCTTTAAATGCTCTAAAAAAATTAGAGGAGTAACGATAAACTTATTTTATTGCTGCTGCTGCTGAAGAAAAAAAATTTTCCCCCTCCTCTTTCTACTTAATCGTTTGCATTTATTTTTTTTTGACCATTAAATTTTCCTGGGGTGATGGGAGAAATTGGCAGATCAGCTCTTCATTTTGACTGCCAAGGAAAATAATTGCAAGAGAACACTTTTTTTTCTTTTTAATGGTTGCCAGCTAATTAAATAGCAAAGTGTGTTTCATATCCCCCCCCTTAGGCTCCCAGAGAAGACATATAAAGACGCTAAACATCTTTTGCTTAAAAAAATACATCTCTCAGCGTTGAAGCTGGTAAGTCCATTTGATTCATTTCTTTAGCATATATACATATTCTTCCTATTTTTCCTATCTATCAGTTCAGGCAAGTTTTTTTTTTTTTACAAGTTTTCCCAGGAAATGTCTTCAACTTTCTGGAGGGCAAAGCACTTTTATTAAGCGAGGTTTAATTCTCTCTCCACACTTCCTTCTCTCTTTCAAGCTTTTTCCCTTCTTCAGGACCTTCCTATTGGGCAACACAGTTCAGTGCACTG
This sequence comes from Vipera ursinii, assembly GCF_947247035.1. Lineage (NCBI taxonomy): Eukaryota > Metazoa > Chordata > Lepidosauria > Squamata > Viperidae > Vipera > Vipera ursinii. The sequence continues at coordinate 1,382,328 of NC_139528.1, forward strand.
CTTTTCTGGGTATCTTTGCAAAATAAAATAAAAATGTCTGGAGACTTTGCTTTCCGTTCACTGTAGGACAGATTCACTGTGTCTTCGTTGAAATATTTCTTTTTTTAATTCACCCAAGATGCCCTTCAAGGTAGAGATGTTTAGGATTTTAATCCCAAGAAATTCACTCCATGAGTTAAAAAAAAAACTCTTTGGTTTTAAGCAGAATATAATTCACGGATAAAGAAGGCTGCATTGACTAACCCAGTCCTATAGAGGGCAGCACCTAACAATTCTCAAATAGAACATAGAATCATAGGGCTGGATGGGACCTTGGAGGACCGATCTGGAGACCACCAGGAGATCCAAGCTGGGAGTTCCAATTTTAATTGTCAGTTAAAAGAAGAAGAAGAAGACAAAGGGGAAAGTTCTGCCAAGACAAATGAGTAATTGTGTCTGTGACACAGCTAGGCTTGATTTCATTCGTATATTTTAATTACTATCTTATCATTATGTCTCTTTAAAATATTACCTTCTGAACGTTAATCCAGCTGGAAATTTCTGAATATGGGGGCTTGAAGGACACGGACCATAGCTGGGGGAAAAAAAAGCCTGGTAATAATCATTGTCATGAAAATAAATCTGTAAATTTTACAAATGATGTAAAGACTAACTTTAAAAAAAATCAGTGTTGAATATTCAGAGGGTAAATGTAAAATTATTAGCCTGATTTGTCAAGAAGCAATTTCATGTCCTCAGATTTTTATTTTTATTTTTTGCAGTTCTGGGGTCATTTATTTATAGGTGGGCCAATTGGAGTGAGCTGAATATAGAGTGAAGTTGTGATAGAAGTGCATTGAAACGTCTCAAACTTTCTAGGGGATTAAACTGAATTGTCCATGGTTTTTCTAAATGGCTTTGCCCCCACCTTCCATTGCTATTTGGAAGGTCTGCATAACCGGTTTGAGTTGTTTTCCAGCATCTGGTTAGTTTACAACATGAAAAAAAAATACGCTCCTCAATTTGAACCATCCCTCCCTTCCTTCAAGGATTTCATGAAAATACACGTGGTTTCCAAAAAAAAACAACACCTCGGATGCCTATTTTTGGAACTGTTGTCGAAAAACACGTCCAACTGGCTCCATCTATGAGTTGCTGGGTTGTAGGAATACCAAATTAAATATTAAAAAATGGGCAGGGGGGCCCTCGTGTCCCCCAAACAGACCCAATTTTGCATAAAGTTTGATGGGATTCTTCTAGTCAATTTAGGAGCACCAAATCCCAGGTCCTTGTTTTGCCTATTTGGCCCTCCAAGACAAAGAGTTGGGAAGAGAGAGTGGCCAGCCAGAACAAAGATCTCTATGATAACAAATGCCCAAAGCAATTGACAAGAACAGCCAAGCTGTGTGTACCTCTAGCTCTCTAGTCAAGGAGGAGAAGGTCTGCCTGAGGTTTGCCACTGAACTTCTAGTGCAGAATTTCAATTGCATTTGCATAACCTTTTTATTGAATGAACCATACACGGGTTGACTTGACACAACCATACATACACTCATGCTCTTGACAGCTCTGTATCACCCACAAAATGCATGCCTGTTTCCTCGTGCTAAGTCATAGGAGAGATTAAGTCAGGGGTTCTCAACCTTTCTTCACCACAAACCCCTTTAAATACCTTTTGTGACCACAGATCATGGCCATGGACCCCCCCCCTCCAAAAAAAACCCCTTAAGATCATAACATTTCTTCAAGACTTTGAGGAACCCCTGTGAGGACACCGTGGCCCCCTCTAAGGGTCCACAGGTTGAGAACCACTGCTCTAAGTCATGGGAAATGAGACTGGTCTACTGTAGAGTTCTCATCTGCCATGGCCTCCAGAAGTCCAGTTGGTTTTTCTTGGTCATGATTTGACCACAGTCTATTTCTGCCGTTCTATCTATTTGATCCAAAGGGTTTGTGGGTGGTGTTCAGAAAGGAAATGATTAAAAAATATGACGCTCACTTGGTTTGGAATCCTGTCTTTGCAGATCTACCTCTGCTTCCAGGAACATGAGCTTCTACACTCAACCAGACTCCTATGATCCTTATCAACCATACTTTCTCTCATATTATCCACCATGTTATGCTCCTTGCTATCCCCAATATGGTTATGGCAGTGGGATCAGCTACTGTGATCCAGGCAACTGTTACAACAATGGCTATCAGCCATACGGCTACGGTTCTGGGGGTTTAAACGCATGTTCCACGTCACCTTGTAGTTATGGTTACCGATACACCCGCAGAGGAAGCTGCTATGAACCTTGGAACTACAGGATGGGCTATGGAGCCAGGCGCAACTTCCCATCCAGGAGGTTCCATAACCCCAATCTTTGGTGAACTCAGGTGGACCTCCCAGAGGACTGAAGATACAGCAGCCAACACAGGTGGCCACAGAGGACCTGGTGTTTCTGAAAAGCTGAAGACGGGCAGCTCCCTTGTCCCTTTTTAGAAATTGAAGTGTGGCTTCTCCAACTTGGGGAGAATGGGTTGTGATTCAACTCTGATGGGAATTGTAGTCCGGTTTATCTAGAAGGCATCAAACCTGGGAAGGTTTCATCCTTCTGATTGCCAGAATGACCCAGATCTTTCCCAGGATGAAAGGTGACCCAATTCATGCCCCATTTTCGTCCATCTCTGTGGCCACCACACATTTTCAAGACCATATCTTTTCATGGGAAGAACATGGCTTGGAGAAAAAACATCTCCTTCTTAACCACGTCCAATCAGCTTAGTGAGAAACCAGACACTCTTGCTGTATTCTTCTCCTGCAATAAAACTCTCCCTCAGTATCAAACCATCTCATCTATTATCCTATTTATTGTGCATTGTTTAATCACAACTCTCTAATGGGGATGTGGGTCAGAGGGGGGGGGAAACATGAATTGCAGCTCTGGAACAATCCCTCCTACCAACCCATGGTAGACCCAGATTCCTTGTTGTCCTATGGAAAGGCATGAAAAAAACCTGGTTTCTACCTTGGCTTCTGGCTGGTCTGAAGTTTCACCTGGAGAAGAAGACAAATGATAAACCCCAGAAGCTTCTCAAAAGTTTTCCTATTCCATCTTAATGGGATCTGTTTTGGTGTATTGTAAGAAACAAAGTTGGGTGGCCACATGGCACTTTGGTCTTAAAACGATCGGCTTAAGGATAAATGTGGATAAAGGGTAAAATTAAAAAGGGTTTTAAAGGATCGGGGGAGGCAAACCTGTATGAGGACTTCATGAAAATATGAGAGGTATTAATGACTGAGGAACACCAAATCAAAATATTTTCCCACTAAGGTTGAATCAAAAAGTAACCCTGTTGAAAGGGCACCCCCCAAAATACTACCAGGCTTAATTGCCAATCACCTCTACCCTTAATTCCAACCCTTGTACAATTGTATTATTAAAGTCATGTTGAACATTGGAGTTTTCAAGAAGAAGAAAGAAGTTATCCAGAAACACATTCCTTTCCTTCTAACCGGCAAAACACATCTCATATTTGCAAAGACTGAACTGCCTCAACGTGCAATTACACAACTTTACTCTGCCTCACAGCAGTAGTGACAAAAAGGCAACGGGCTAGGTGGAAACATACAGTAGTTAGCTACCCATGAGACATACACATGACAATCCCCAAATTAACAACTGGGTAGGCGTGTTTAAGTGCCAGAAGAGCAGTGAGATAGGATCACTCAGTCAATGCCTGCTTTTGATCTTGTCTAATCTGGAGCCATCTCAAGCTTCAAGAAAAGGCATCTCCCAGTTGATGCCAAAGATCTGATCCTCCAGCCTTCTGCACATCACCCAAAAAATCTCTGCAGCTGAACTGTGAAATTGCAACCAGATCAAAAAACGAGATGGCAGGTGTGTCATTCAGTTAATTAACATCACAGACCTATTTACTTTAATGTAACAGGATCTACAAGAATCTGCGTATCGTGTAGGAGATAAGTAGCACAAGGCTGATCGTGAGCCTCTTCTTATTTTAAATGAAGGCAAGCGGGATGCAAACAGAAGTTGAAGGACATCTAATACCTTCTGCCCACTTCCAAAAGTGTGGATGGAATGGTCCTGAAGTGTCCATGTCCCGTTTCATCCACCCCATAACTCATATCTCAGACCGCCCCAGGATCTAGGCAATTAAGAAGCTCAGTGATTTTTTATCCTTATCCAAAGTGTCCACCAGAGGGATGGTGAAGATGGGAGTGTGTCCTGTTGCATCCAGAAACCCTTCTTGAGCCGAGTCGCAGTGACTTCCCTTGCATTCTGAAAGAGAAGTCCATTCCTTGACTCAGCATAGATGCTCTGCAAATGAAGGCCAGGTTGTTTGTGGGAACAGAGTTCCCATGATTCTAATCATGCCAATGGAAGGGGTAGGAATGAACACCAGAGAAAAACTGGGCGTAGTACAAGGAAAATATCTTCAGGGTATTCACGTCTTCAACTACAGAACTTGAAACAATTGGAGATCAAGAGTTTTCGTGTGGGTTCCATGCAATATGCTAAGTTTTGGATTGAGCTTCATGTGTCCTGCAAAGTCAGCCAGTTAACCAAGACCAATAATAATAATAATAATAAAAGGTTGGCTTCATACAAAGTGTGAACTTTTGACTCTTGACTCTGAAGCTGGCCATGGTAAGAAACCTATTTTAGGTGGCTGGTGAAGTTAAGTTTTTGGTCTATACAGACGTTCTCCAACTCTAGATATATACGCCAACCCACAGATTAAACAATAACAACAACAGAATTCAATGCAGAAGAAAGTTTAATGAAGGACAGAGAAATGGAGATACAGGAAAAAAAACAGTTTAGGCTAGAGTTGATGTGTAGAAGGCATTTATAGATATTTAAGTAAGGATATAGCTTGCCATGCTGGAAGAGACCTCAAAGAATCTTCTAGCATTCTGTTTCCTACAAGGCCCAGCCATATCCCTTCTGGAGAATCACACAAGAAGGGGGTTAAGATACATGCCTCCCCTTAGTTAGTTCTCCAGGAACATCTATTAATCAAAGCAGGCATCCTGCTATTGACATAGAGGTACAATTCTTAGCATGCTACCCAGAATTATATGTCAACCGGTTTCTAGATAATGTCCCTCTTGGAAATTGTGACACCTTTCTGAGTTTGGAAAGCAGTGGTTTTCAAAATTTCTTTTAGTATTTGGGGGAAAGAAAGAGAAAAAAATGAGTTCCTTCTCCTTTTTGCATAGGGACGAAGCTGGAGATATATTTTAGGACATTAGTCAGCCACTGAATCTTTCCTAGCTCTGTTCTTTATCCCTTGCAAGCAAAACTCAACCTCTCCAAACCCATCTACTTTCTTTAACCTGGCCACCAAATCTGGTCCCAGCTTGTTACTCTAAAGTCAGGTGGGACTTTTGATCCCATAAAATGTCTGTTCCTTGCTTTAGGGTAATTTGCACAGGTGCTGACTGACTTAGAAACCCTATCACTTCCCTTGAAGGACTTGTGATAAGCTTTCAGAGAGCCCGGGATCCTTTACAATTCAGTCTGAAAACCACGGTACAAAACATTTTTGGTTTCTTTCTTTGGTTGGTTGGTTGCCTCAGCTTATGATCAAAAACAAAAATTGACATGATCTCCCTTTAAAAAAAAATAATCAGCAGGGGTGGGGAATCTGTAGCCCTCCAGAAGTTCTTCAACTGTCTTGGGAGCTTCTCGGACTGCAAGTCCCAGCAACTGTTTTCGAAAAGGCAATTGATCAAATATGGTGGAATTTCTACGACAAAAACATCAGGATGAAGGAAGATAAGGGGACAGGACTGAAAAGTGACATTCAAGTCAAAGACGCTGTGTGTAGGACTTGAATTTCAGAGGTACTAAGCACCAGACAGAGCATTTTGTTGAACACAAGTAACCCAAAAGCTTAATATCTTTGAAAGCCGGGTCCAGTCGACATAAGTGATGGTAGTATTTGTAGTTTCTCTAGGAAATTGCATCGTGTCTGGGTCTTTCCTTGTTGCATCCTCTTCAGATTCCAGAGTACCATCTCAGAAGCCTCTGCTGTATTCTAAGGTTCTTCAAGATGGGCAGCCATGGAGAAACAAAGCCAGGAGACTAAGAATCTGTCTTGGAGTTCTAGCAAGAAGAGACACAGGAGAAACCCTGGAAAGATGGTCACAGCTGGAGCCGGGAGATCAATAACTGGGATTGTAGCGAGGATAATAACATCTGGGAGGGCACCATCTGGAGCTAGAATCTGGAGATCCCCACCTGTTCATGAGGGGAGAAGAGCAACTGTGAGGAGGGCGACAGCAGCTAGATCCCCAGCTGCTCATGGAGGGAGGACATCGAGGTCTACAGATAGGGCTGTAGTGGGGATTGCAAGAACCACAGCTGGACCAAGGATGACAGCATCTGGAGCTGGTATCTTGGGATCCCCATCTGGACATGGAGGGAGGGGACCAATGGCTGCAAGGAGAGCTGGGGCTATAAGAACCACGTCTCCACCAGGGAGGACAGCAGCTGGAGGTGGGATTTTGAAATCCCCACCTGTTCATGGAAGGAGGAGACCAGCAGCCAGGTCTGGACCATGGAGGAGAGTAGCAGCTAGATCCCCAGCTGCTCATGGAGGGAGGACATCGAGGTCTACAGATAGGGCTGTAGTGAGGATTGCAAGTACCACAGCTGGACCAAGGAGGACAATATCTGGAGCCAGGGCTGGAATCTTGGGATCCCCGTCTGGACATGGATGGAGGACTCCAGTGGTAGTGAGGAGAGGAGGGATTACAAGGGTCACATCTGGACCAAGGAGGACAATATCTGGAGCCAGGGCTGGAATCTTGGGATCTCTGTCTGGACATGGATGGAGGACTCCAACGGCAGCAAGGAGAGGAGGGATTACAAGGGTCACATCTGGACCAAGGAGGACAATATCTGGAGCCGGGGCTGGAATCTTGAGATCCCCGTCTGGACATGGATGGAGAACTCCAACGGCAGCAAGGAGAGGAGGGATTACAAGGGTCACATCTGGACCAAGGACAATATCTGGAGCTGGGGCTGGAATCTTGGGATCCCCGTCTGGACATGGATGGAGGACTCCAACGGCAGCAAGGAGAGGAGGGATTACAAGGGTCACATCTAGACCAAGGAGGACAACATTTGGAGCTAGAACTTGGAGGTCTCCAGATGCCCATTGAAGGAGGAGCAGATCTTGACCGGCCGGATTGGGGTCTACAGATGGGGCTGTAGCAGGGATTACAAGGGTCACATCTGGACCAGGGAGGACAGCTGGAATCTGAGTAGACAGGAACCCAATGGCCACTTTGGCCACAGGGGGCCCAATATCTGAGTTTTGGTCCACTGCTGGCACCGTAGTGAGGACCACGGCCATCAGAGCTAGAGCTGTAGGAAGGAGAATCATGTCTGGACTTATGATCTAAGATGAAGTCCGTGGGATTATAAGCATAGAAATATTCAGAGGGGGAAATATATTCATTTCCATAGTTGGTGTCCCAGCTGTCTAGGTCCAGGTATTGCTGAGGTATGTAGAAGATCATCTTGAGAAGATCAAGGTGCGTCTGAAAAGGGGCAAGAAGGACACTGAATGAGAGGAAGCCCAGACTCAGAAAATCGTCCCATACCTACTCAGAAGCGATACACCATCCAGAGTACCGCTCTCCAGAGAAATCAAAGAAAACCTACCTGGAACGTAGACAATGGACAGTATGAAGGACTCTCTGGAAGCTCTCAGGATGCAACTGACCTTTTATAGAATTCCTCGGCACTCGAAGGAAGCCTGGACAACTCATAAATCGGAAGTCCAACCTTACCACTCATTTATTTCGAGGAGCTTTTAATTCCTTTGATACCTTCAAAAAGCAATTTTGGCTCGTCTGAACACACCCTCGTGCTGTTTAATTATCAGGAATTAAGAGCTGCAGCTGGTTTGAGGATTCTCATGTGAGCCATATGTGGTGTTGGATCAGGAGTTGACTCAAAGTCGTAAGTTGACCTACGCAATGACGAGATGCTATTCATTTTTTTTATTGAAAAGTTTTACAGTATATTTTATCTTTAACAGTCCCCCCTCCCTCCACCCACCCCTACCTAACCCTCCCTATCCCTCCCCCCCATTCCCCCCTCCCCCCCGACTTCCCAGAGCTAAGTACAAGGTATAAAAACAAAGAACAATCATAAATATCCATATGCTAACAACAATAAACTATCAATTCTATCGCCCTCTAGCTCATATAAAATGGCTACAAGCAATACTAATGTTACATATAAAAAAAAAGAAAAAAGAAAAGGAAACTTATTCAAATGCTAAATGAAACTTTTTAGTCCCATATTTGTTCTGGATATAATCAATCCACTTTTTCCACTCCGTAATATAACGTTCTTGCGAATGATCTTTCAAGTAAGCCGAAATCTTTGCCATTTCCGCCAGGTCAGAAACTTTTAGAGTCCAACGAGATGCTATTCATTGTAGGAAATGCATACCTAGGGGTACCACTGCAATCCACGTGGGTTGAAGTTGGCAATGCTCTCCAAGAAGACTCTAAGAGAGATTTGGGACTGTCTGGGACCATTCCTAGAAGGGTAAAAGAGTGCTCCATAAGGCATACCTCAATGTCTATGGAGGTTCTTGGTCATCTGGGTCATAGTTACCCCAAAGGTGCTTTTCCACGAGGCAACTGGACTTTCTTGTTTTTCTTTGAAGACATTTCACTTCTCATCCAAGAAGCTTCTTCAGCTCTGAAATGGGACAGGGCCTCCTGCTTGAGCAGGGGGTTGGACTAGAAGACCTCCAAGGCCCCTTCCAACTCTGTACGTGGTTGATATGGTCTGCTTTCCTGCTTAGAACTGCTGAACATTTGATCTTCTGACATTTTCTGGGCACACTCAAAGCGACGTCGTCCAAGCTTGCGGTCCTCACAACGTCGAATTGTGAGTGACCTGTAGAAATCTTGCTTTCCTCGGCTGAATCTCATTTCTACATCCATTTAGGGCAAAAGTGAGGTTGCACCAAGAGAGTTTTCCAAAAATGCATTGCAAGAAAGAAAGAAAGAAAAAGTCCATTTCCCCAACCTGCACATTCCTGGCTAACAGTTTTCCCCATGTAATCACGTTGAGGACATTTCATTTTTTTTTATTAAGATCGTTATTCTTTCTCCATTCACTTTCCTCCCCCAGTGTCATTTTGCAAGTGGAGCACAGCCTTGCCCACTTTTGAAAGAGCAGAAATATTGTAGCTTATAGTTGCATTTAATTAAGCAATTAGTTACTCATTAAAACTGAACCCGTCTGATTTCTTCCCAAATCTGATTAACTTGGGTGGAGGGCATATCGTATTTCATTTGTATTTCTCTTTATTATATCTTTATTTCCTCATCGTTTGTTGGAGAAATGTCTCCTGCTTATATTTTAATCTTAGGATTATAACAATCCGAACAGCTATTTATAGTCATAACCTAACTCTCTCCATTATAAATTTTGGTGGGCAAAAAGTCACATTCTCTCCTAATATTTCCCATGCCTCATCTTCAGAAAATAGGTTGGCCACACATGTGCTGTGCATGATGGATTTTGCAGTTTTTCAAAGACCAAAACTTGGTAGCGGTTTCCTGACTTTTCTTTCATTAGATAAAGTCGCTTCTTGGTGTCCATTGACCATCACCAAAAAGAAACATCTCAAGGTGTTTCACCATTGATATTCCTCTTGGGAAAACAGGAGTAGAGTTCCTCCTTCTTGCATTTGTTATTATATGTTCAGGAAAAGCAGAATCCATACCATAAAAAGAATATGCAAAGAATATGCCATTCTTTAATTAACCAGCACCCCAGGGTTTTCCAGGCCTAAAGCAGAACCCAGATTTAATTAAAGCTTGTAGCGCCTTCTGCTTTATTGGAAAAAGGCAGGTGACATCTGCTTGTTACAGAAAGATTCGAGTTGTTGGCTTCATCTTTGAAGGACGTCAGTGTTTGATTTTCTCAATTTATTTACTTATTTTATCCATGCTGGGTGTTGACTAATTGCCACTTCCCAAAAGTATGCACAGTGGATTTAATCTTGCTGTGTAAGAGATCACAGCTCTGGCCCCAAACACTGTATTATTTCGTTAATCGTTGGGTAGCTCCTTTGAAACATTCCTATCAGATTACGCGGTAGACAAGCACATTTCTACCAAAATCTTGTCCAAAGCATGCATGGATCATGTTTAGGTGACTGCCAGGCCTTCTTGATGATTTTCTAAAGATTTACAATCAGAAGGAAAGGTGGAGAAGAGATATACTGGGTCCCTCAGGATTATTTCAGTGTTGGGCAAGGCTACACGTGACACTAAAGGTTTCTACCAAAATCTTGTCCAAAGCATGCATGGATCATGTTTAGGTGACTGCCAGGCCTTCTTGATGATTTTCTAAAGATTTACAATCAGAAGGAAAGGTGGAGAAGAGATATACTGGGTCCCTCAGGATTATTTCAGTGTTGGGCAAGGCTACACATGACACTAAAAGTTGGACTAAGTCAACAGTGGTGTCGCGTAGTCGCAATTCCCACTTTCGGTTTCATGCTGGATCGTAGAATGTGGCACGCAACGCACGTTTGGTTCAGCCTTCAGCCCCGCGTCTGCCTGAGTTTTCTCTCGTTTGCTCAGGATAGGTCTGTTGGGAGGCCAAAATAAGTTAGCTTGTAGTTATTTTGTTAAGAGTTAAAGTGCGATAGAATTTAATATTTTATTGTTGTTTGCATATTTTAGATTATGTTTGTTTGTATTTTTATACCCTGTATTTAGCTCTGGGAAGTCGGGGAGGGGGGGAGGGGAGGGGAAAGTTGGGGAGGTTTGGGGAGAGGGGAGGGGGAGGGGAGGGGTTTTGTATTCAAAAATGTACTGTAAAACTTTTCAATAAAAAAATAAGTTAGCTCAGAGAGAAGGGCGCAGGCTGAAGGTTTAACGCAATGAGAAAAGTTGGCTCAGATGTGGAGCTTCGAGTGAATATCCATGGAATCAAATGTCTGAAGATCATTCTGGGAGGGAGGGAGAGAAGGAAGGGAGAAGGGGTAGGGGAAGGCAAAGGAGAGGTAGAAGGAGAAGGGGAAGAGGGAGGAGGAGGAGGAGGAGGAAGGGAAGGAGGAGAATCTCTCCAATGTTCACCCTTTGAATTCCGTGAAGAAAACCCAGCATGTTCCTGGGACTGTTCCATGGCTGCAGTCTCTAAACTCTGCAAGTGCAGGGTAGCAATTAATAAAATAAAAGTTGCTTACACATCACCTTTTCTCCCCCGAGTGTTAAAATTAGAAGGGTGTAGAAAAGTACAATATACCTGGGCCAAAACTTGAAAATTACACGGAAGAGAAGAACAATATTATACAGACTGCCGATTAGCAACCCGCTATCAAAGTAATTAAACCCGCTTATAGCAGGAATACAACATCTGGAGTTTGGCATATAATTAGGTTCTCCCCTTTAAAGAGTGAAGTCTTCTGGCTATGGGCGAGAGCGTATATATAGAGAGAGAGAAAAAGGGAACTCTTGCTTGTACCCTCTTTTGGATTTTGCCTGCTTGTCCAGATCATTAGGTAGGTACAAGACGTTCATTTTTATTCTTATTATTATTTTGCAAACTGCCTCATCGGGGGAGACTTTCAGCTGGTGGTGGGATCACAACTGATCTTAAAACTTAAAAAAAAAGAATCTAGGAATTTTAGCTTCGTGTTTGTAGAAAAGTGTTCAACAATAAAATAACTATTTCTATTTGATTTGATGTCCCATGTTTTAAATGATATGTATGATAGATAGAGAGGGAGGGAGAGAGTGGGGAGGATAGATAGATAGATAGATAGATAGATAGATAGATAGATAGATAGATAGATAGATGATAGATAGATAGATAGATAGATAGATAGATAGATAGATAGATAGATAGATAGATAGAGAAGGGTTAGGGTTAGGTGGAATAAAGCTACTATAAATCTCACCCCATCGACAATCTGAGGGTGGTTAGGAGAAGCAACCTGGATTATATCATCAAGACTTGGTTGGACACCGGAGGTGATGGTTCCTTTCTCTGAAACGTGTCCTCCTGGGTATCGAGATTTCACAACTCCAGGGTCAGCATTAGGGGTGTAGCAGTTATTATTTGTGAGTCACTGTTGGCCTCCAGGGACCTTCTTCTAGAGACCATCCCACCCACCCACCCCCAATATGTGAGGATGGGTTGTAGACATCCTGGGGGATAGCTTCTCACATTCCTTCCTCGCTGCATCTCTGTCTGTGCTCTTGAACCTGTGGGACATTTCACGGTTGGTTCAGAGCTGTTGGTTTTGGCTGTTGTTGTGAGCTGGCCAGAGTTGTTTTAAGGTGGGTGGCCAGATGAAGCTTTTAAATAAACAAATAATCCAACTGTCTGGTGGAAAGGGACCTTCTCATCCTCGTGTTTTGGATTCCAGATGTCCTTCCGTCCGAAGATGATCGGCATTACCATCCTGAGCAGGGATCCCTCTGGCGGCACCAAAGCCATCTATTGCCCACCCACCATCTACAAGTCAAGTGGCTCCCATCCCAGCATCTCTCCTCCCTACAGCTCCTTAGTTGGCACCGCGGCCAGGTGCTACATACCACGTAGATACCGCTACCTGTCTGGCCCTAATCCCAGTTGCTACCTTTCTGACCGGGACCACAGCCTATCCTTGCCTCATGCCTATAGTTCCTCACCCAGTTTTTGGAGAAGTGGCTATCAGCCATGTAGTTATGGGTCCCTCTACAACAATAGTCAAGGATACTATGATCCATGCACTTATGGTGTCCAAAGAAGCTCTGATCCATATGGATTGGAGTATCTCTATGGCAATCGTAGGAGATACTGGGATGCAAGTGTCTATAGCTGTTCTCCAAGCTATGGTAGAAGATGCTACGATCCATGTGTTTATAGCTACCCCTCCAATTATGGCAGAAGCTATTATCCCTCCCGTGGCTATACCTATCGGTGCGGGTACAGCAATGATCCATGTGGCTACAGCTCTGCTCCTGGCTACTATCAGCCACGTTACGCAGACCGCCGACGCTACAGCTCTCGAACCGTTTCCTGTGACCCTTACGGAGTCTCTTCCGAATCATCCTTCTCTTCAGGATGTTGGAGACACAGCTGCGATTGTTGCAATGATTGTGGCCCTTATTAACTCGCTCTTGCCAGGCCCCTCCAAGCTAAGAAAGACACATAGAGTTACTACTAAGCAGCTTCCATTATTGTTGGCAGACAGAATCTTGCCAAACTGAAGTAACATCAGTAGAGATACAGTATATGCTGAGATTCTCTAGGGAGGAGCCACCTAAACACTCTTCTTTCCAACTAAACTGTCTAAAAACTTTGCTGTCTCTTGGTCCTCTGGAATGCATTCCCCTCCTTTCTGGGAATCCAGACCACATTCCACCACACTGTAGAAGAACCATCCAGAAGATCAAATATCTACCTTCTCAAACATGCTCATGAAAACTCTCCTCTCTTCAATGCAACTGAACTGATATGGGTGGGTCGTCCACGAGGTTTTTTTGGAGACCATTTAGGACTGGTTTTCACAACTTTTGCTAGCTCCATTCTACATGCCATTGTCCTCATTGTTTTCTTCATCCCTAGCTCATCTCGCCTAAAGAAATCTGCCCTTTGTGTTGGGTGTTGTCACCTTCTTTATTTTCATGCCAAATAAAGCTTGTTCTAAATTGCTAATAGTTGTTTGCTTTCTCTCCTAGATCCTTTCAAGTTATTTAAAAATTACAAATAAAACTTGGGACCTCTCATATTAAGTGGGAAGTGGATATGACAATTTGAACACTTGAGTTGTATTGGAAGATCTGATTCAATCTAAATATTCATGCCAATTTAGAAAATCAGGTTGATTCAAGTGAGTTCGCCAAATCAGACCAATTCAGACTAATTAAATTTCTAATTGGAGTCAAACTGATCCAATGCTTGAGAAGAATATAATGTAGCCTTCATACAAAGAACTGACTCCTAAAGCAAGCTTGTCCAACCAAATAAATAAACATCACGGTTTAGTGAGTTATGAATGTGTAGTTTATTAGAATGTAGTAATATTATCTTATTTAAATAAAAATTTAACAATAATATATGAATTATGAAAACTGGTGTGGTAGAGTGGTTAAAATGATGAATGAAGTTTACAGAGATCCAGAGCTTCAACCATGGATGCTCCTTGGATGACTTTGAGCCAGGTGAGAAGTTTTGATGTCCTTCATACCTTCCTTGTGAGAACTTTCTGTTTGGTCCACCAAGGGACAGAAGAAGACCACAGAGGCCTTTAGTCAACCTAACCCATCCTCAACTCTTCCACTCTCCTGTCCTTCTAGAATCCCCCATGGCTTTCCAATCTCAACCATAAGTTGATAATTAACCTCAACCTATTTCTCATGTTTGCAGCAATTAGTTGTGATCACAATCTTGGCTTAAGAGGAGGTGCAGGGTTACACCCTGCCTTTAATCTTATATGTTTTTGAGAAAAGTAGGAACAAAATGAGTTCCTCCTGGACTTGTTCTCCCCACAGCAAAAGTTCCAGGTGTCTCTAAGTGGGACGCCTTTTGCTTCTGAATGATGTGGTTGGATATCAGTGTTGCCACCTCAGCGATATTCTCCAAACATCTTGACTTTAGGCTGAGTTTACCTTTGGTCAACATCCATTTGTTCCATTAACAAACTGTGTACTGACAGAAACAAAACAGACCAGGATTTCAACTCATATTGTGTGAATGTATCAATGAAGGAAATCCAGTTCAAAATTTCTTGATGGAAGAAATAAATATTGACCAAAGGTAAAATCGGCCTAAAACCTTTGGTCAACAACAACAACAACAACAACAAACAACAACAACAACAACAACAACAACAACAACAACAATAATAATAATAATAATAATAATAATAATAATAATGAGAAGAAGAAGAAGGAGGAGGAGGAGGAGGAGGAGGAGGAGGAGGAGGGACCTTGGAGGTCATCTAGTCCAACCCCCTGCTCTATTTGTTCCATCAACAGATCATGTACTAGCTTTCCTTCATACCTGTTGAACCATGACAGGTAAGTTGTGTGAGTTTATGCAGTCACACAATATGAGTTTGCCTGGTTTGAATCCTGGTCTGTTTTGTGTCTCCGCACATGGGATGACACTCCAACTATTTGGGGTTAGCTTATGATCCAGGATGGTGTGTGAGAATTCAGATATTGTGATGGGCAAACACAGTAATCACATCAAATATACTGTGATAATAAAATACATTTCTAATTATGGTCAAATATTCCTCCTTTTAAGCTTCTCTTTGAAGGCCCTATCTCAAAAGAATATAGTTCTTCTTGTGGATTTGTCCACTCGGCCTGGATTTCCTTGTAGGGTTGATATCAATGGACCACAAAAGTCTAGTTTTGGTCTTCTTCTCAAAAGACCAAAAGAAAGTAAGAACAGCTACATCTTGCACCTGGTGACGCTTCCATCTAGTCCCAGGTGACGTAATATATTGTGACTAGTTTCAAGTTCCAAGGCATTTAGAATTTGACATGGTTTTCATATTTCTTTTTTGAGAGCCATTTCCGGTGACAAAAAGGCCAAGGTGGACACTGGGACCAAAATCCCAAATATAATTGTTTTAGGTATCCTTTCTCCAATGAGCATATTCCCAGATTAACTCTTGAACCTTACTGGATCTTGATCAGAATTAGGAGCACTCCGTTTTTGGCCATTAGAAACCAGAGGTCCAGATTTTTTTTTGATTTTTTTTTAAATTTTAATTCCATTTATATCCCGCCCTTCTCCGAAGACTCAGGGCGGCTTACAAGCTTAGCAGTAGCCTTCATCCTATGTCTATGCCTGCTTATTAGATGTGTCCTTTGTTTTTCTTTGCCCTCCCCATGCCTTCTCCTCGTGTGCCCCAACCACCATTTTAAAATGGTCACCCCAGAGTGAGGCCAATCTTAAGTGGATTTGTCTCTCTGGCAATCTCGTCTTTGGAAGGGCAGCGTACAAATGCTTTGAAGTAAACCAGGTCTTTGGAATGACTGTGAATAAGTTCCCTTATCTTGAAAAGGAATTAAGGACCAACCTGACTTCCTTGGTGTAAACATCATTAGGATCAATCGGATTTGTTCTTCAGGATATGAGTGGGAGGTTTCGGTGCCGGACTGATTGCTTCATTTTGGAAACCAAAGCAAAGTGACTCGCCTCTGGCTCAGAACAATTAAAGATAGAACCCCATGCCTTGATGTTCCCATTTGAAAGGCCTAAGTGGATCCAGCAGAACATTGCTTGTCCCCAACATTGGGTGTTTCCAGGACACCATTTTAGCTTCTCAGCCTGAGTTCACACCCGCGCGTATCAACGAAGACGATATGCGCTGCTCATGCATTTTTTTCCCCTTTTAAGTATGGCAATTATGCTTATTAAGTTTTCCTGTTTCTTCCACCGTTCTTGTCATCTTCTTCCAAGTTAAGCTGCATGAAGCAGCAATTCTCAAACCTTGTGGCCATCCTGGAGAACCAGCTCTGTGTCATAAATAACATGGGAAAGCACCTGGTCACGGACTGTTCAGTTTTTCTGGAAAAAAAATGGAGGTCTGAAACACCTGGAATGGTATAGAGTTTCCTGCTTGAGAAGGGGGTTGGACTAGATGACCTCTGTTATTGTTATTATGTTTTTATTCATGCAAAACAGCTTATTACGGGGGCCCCGCGCTTTTCTGCTGGACCTGCCGAAGATGTTATTTCACAAGGCACTGTACTGAAACCAGCAGGAAAGCAAAGAAGCTTCTGTGCATGTAAAGAGTTCGGGAAGAAGCCACGCTTCCCTTCAAGAAGCAGAGAGAGCTGCGGTGTTTGGAAAGACGCGTCACAGATTTTCACACGAATCTTTTTTCGTGGCGCAAAGCAAATTGTCATCGTAACGCTCGCAATAACAGAAGTAATAAATTTTCAAGGGCTCCAGGAGCCCTGACAGTTTTGCACACAACTGCAAAGCGTTAAGACTGAGTCACGATTGTTGTTGTTGTTGTGCGTGTTGTTTTTTTTTAATAGCTGCTGACACAGCCTGGAAGAGTCATTGCACTCAGTCATCAATTGTTAACAGCTTTTAACACCCAGTTCGCCACCACGGCAAGCTTGCAAAAAACACTTCAAAACGTTTCCTCGTTTTTTTTTCTCACCTGTCTTCCCTCCCTTGCCCACAAGATGCAGTTATCCTGATTTTCACGTTGATGAAAGTTGGGCTTCCTCCCGCAACCCCAGAAGCAGGAAATGCACAAGCACACAAAGAGAGTTGTGTATTTGCTGAGTCTCCCTGTGACACCTTGTGAAGTCACGTTTTTTGTTTCTTTGTTTGTTTGTTTTTAAACTGAGCTTAAATTTGGTGACCAATTACGGTCGGGACCCCTCATGTCATTTCAGCAGATCTAGAGAAGAGCTTTGATCCTGATTTTCTTGTTCTTTTTTTTTTTTTTTTTAAATTCCAGGCTCATCTAAAGATCTGGAATCTCCTTTTGGCCTCTGTCCGTGTCTGAAAGAACTTTAGTCAGGGTTAGTTTTCTGAGATTAGCTAAAGTTGAATACGAAATAATCTGGATTCATTCTAAAATGTTAGGTTGCTCGGTATCCCTTTAAAGTTTTACAGGAGTAATAAGAAAATCATTTACTTGGAACAATTGGAGGTTTTCAAGAAGAGACTTGTCTGAAATGTGAGTTTTCTGCTTGGGCAGGGCAATAATAATAATAATAATAATAATAATAATAATAATAATAATAATAATAATAATAATAATAATAATAATAATAATAATAATAATAATAACAACAATAACAAGAAGAAGAAGAAGAAGAAGAAGAAGAAGAAGAAGAAGAAGAAGAAGAAGAAGAAGAAGAAGAAGAAGAAGAAGAAGAAGAAGAAGAAGAAGAAGTTGGAAGGGACCTTGGAGGTCATCTAGTCCAACCCCCTGCTCAGGCAGGAAACCCTATCCCGTTTCAGGCAAGTGGCTGTCCAGTCTCTTCTTAAAAACTTCCAGTGTTGGAGCATTCACAGCATCTGGAGACAGGTTGTTCCACTGGTTAGTTGTTCTAACTGTCAGGAAGTTTCTCCTTAGTTCCAGGTTGCTTCTCTCCTTGGTTAGTTTCCATCCGTTGCTTCTTGTCCTGCCTTCAGGCGCTTTGGAGGAGAGCTTGACTCCCTCTGCTTTGTGGACTAGAAGACTTCCAAGGTCCCTTCCAACTCCAAGCTATTCTCCAAAGCACCTGAAAGCAGGACAGGAAGCAACGGATGGAAACTAACCAAGGAGAGAAGCAACCTAGAACTAAGGAGAAACTTCCTGACAGTTAGAACAATTAACCAGTGGAACCACCTGCCTCCAGAAGTGGTGAATGCTCTGACACTGGAAGTTTTTAAGAAGAGACTGGACAGCCATTTGTCTGAAATGGTATAGGGTTTCCTGCCTGAGCAGGGGGTTGGACTAGATGACCTCCAAGGTCCCTTCCAACTTTATTATTATTATTATTATTATTATTATTATTATTATTATTATTATTATTATTATTATTACTCTGTTATTGTTATTCATCCTTCCTTCCTTCCTTCCTTCCTTCCTTCCTTCCTTCCTTCCTTCCTTCCTTCCTTCCTTCCTTCCTTCCTTCCTCATCACTGGAGGTTTTAAAGGAGAGATTGGACAACCATTTGTCTGAAATGGGCAGGGGGTTGAACTAGGAGACCTCCAAGGTCCCCTTCCGTTATTCTATTATTTTGAATTTACAGCAATTCACCGCAAGAACAGAAAATTAAAACAAAAAGTGAAAAAGCTTCTTTTGGCCCAATTTTGCCAAACTGGTTTTTCAAATAAATGATGAACCACTGCCCTCTTGTGGAGAACATGAGCACTGCATGAAATAGTAGTTATTTCTGCCCTCTGTTGGAGACTTTGGGAAAATATTTGAAGAGTGTCAGATTGACTCTACAATTTGTACAGAATGCTTCATAGTTCATGCTGATTCACCCTGCATTTTTTAAATTTTAAATGTTTGTTCAAGGTCTAAATGGGTTTTCAGGGAATCAGATTCAAAGATTTGGGTCTGTATGGATTTGGACAAATCAAAAAAGGATTCTTCCTCCCTTTTTTAAAAAAAAATTTGTTACAGTCTCACCCAATATATATATATATATATATATTCTGGATCAATTGCAAATGTTCAGTATTCTGAACCCATGGAGTGAGATTCAGTTACACACCCTAGTTTGCCCACCCAACTCACCCAGGGTGACTTTAACCCTCTAGGATGACAGTAATGAACCGTTTGGATCATACCTGAAGTTTCCAAAACTTTGGTGCTAAAAAAAAAAATAAAGGGAAAAAAAAGTTTAAAAGAAGCACACAAAGTATGAACTGTGCAATATCAAGCAGGAGAACGTGTCCATCTAGTGGGAGAACAGAGAATTGCATGGACTGAAAACATATTTACAAGTCATTTTTAAATCTGAGCCCGAGAAATTAGCACATTGTCTCATTTCATTCATTATTAACAATAATTTAAAGCAGTGGATTAAGTTCTGAGGGGGAAAGGATTATGTTCTGAGCATGTCCAGGATTATGCTAAAAAAAAGAAAGAAAGAAAGAAAAGAAAATTGGGAAACAATACAAATAAACCACAAATGAGGCTACTGATCTGTATTTGTTTACAATCGGACAAGGCTTCCATTCCTAAGCAATTTGAACCAGATTATCCCTTGGATCAACCGAACCTTGAGTTCTCAGATGAGTTTGAAGCGTTGAATTGGGATCCGAAGATACAAAGGACAATTACACAAAAAACAGACGTGCTTCTGGGGATACAAATTACAGACCTACTTCAGCCCAATGAGTTCTCTTGAATCCCCACATTTGGACCACGCCAGATGGGGCCCCATTAACGGCATTTTTAGGAGACCCACCTCCCATCTTCTCCAATTGAATTGAATAAAAACAGTCTTCTTTCTTGGTTTCTCCCTTCTTTGACCTGGACTCTAACATTTAATGTACCTATATGACCGAAGTGGTGGGTTCCTTTGGAGACTGTAAGAGGTTCTACAGCTGGCACCTCTCATAAGATGTTTCAACGCTCGAGAAGTTGACAAGCAAGCACACTCTCTTTTCTTCTGCCTGGAAAATCCTTGGAGCTTCTGATCTGCGGAAAGAGTTTTGCTTGGAGTAGGAACCAGTCCCCAGGGTGAAGGCGTGCTGATTTGTGAAACATGCATGCAGAGACACGACGGTTTGGCCTGAAAGCAAGGACGCACAGAAGGACAGGACATACAAGCGCAGAAGTTGTAGGAGGCCATCACGACGGAGGAGAAAGAAGGCACCTATAAACAACTTAGAGAAAAATAAGCATAGGTTGGCCTGCTGTAAATCAGAACTCTGTTTGCTTAAAAGGTAAAGGTAAAGGTTCCCCCGCACATGCGTGCTAGTCGTTTCCGACTCTAGGGGCCGGTGCTCATCTCCGTTTCAAAGCCGAAGAGCCAGCGCTTGTCCGAGGACGTCTCCGTGGTCATGTGGCCGGCATGACTAGACGCCAAAGGCACACGGAATGCTGTTACCTTCCCACCGTAGTGGTCCCTATTTTTCTACTTGCATTTTTACGTGCTTTCGAACTGCTAGGTTGGCAGAAGCTGGGACGAGTAACAGGCGCTCACTCTGTTACGCGGCACTCGGGATTTGACCCGCCAAACTGCCGACCTTCTGATCGACAAGCTCAGCATCCTAACCCACTTATTTGTTTAGCTGGCTTGGTGTTTCAAATATAGAAGGAATCACACCTTACCTGCTGACTGAAGAACAGTGTGGGAATTTTGTCCAAACAAAGGTAGCCGAGGGATCGTCGGTATATTTATATACTCGCGCCAAGTTCCTCTGAATAACTAGGAACTCCGACTTATGCAGAAGTTCCAAATTGCTCAAAATTATTGTTTTCCTCCGCTTAATAACAGCGCTGTTCTCCACCCCCAGTCCCTTCGCCCCTTGGCACCAAGACATCATCTAACTAGAACTGGAAATGCAAACTATGCATGACCCAGAGCTAAATCTGAAATATGTGAAGGGAAGAGGCAGGTGGTTGTAACTAACCCTCCCCCGGATTTTAGAACTGAAATGATCTGTTTCCAAAATGGTAGCTAGGTCATCAGGTTCATCCTTCTAGAAGCAGGTCCTCTGCTTTCTAAATTTGGGAGGAACAAGAGGAGATCCACCACAACTGATGTGATTGGTGGACCTCATATCTGGCCCATTCATGTGTATTGAGTCCAGTCTGTGGAGCTTTCAAAGAAATAGTGCAAGATCAGAAGATGCAGAGAGACCTGGCCCATAGAATCAGATGGGACTGAATGGATAGCATCATCCTCATGAATAACAGAGTCGGAAGGGACCTTGGAGGTCTTCTAGTCCAACCCCCTGCTCAGACAGGAGATTCTATACCATTCTGGGCAAATGGCTGCCCGATCTCTTCTTGAACATCTCCAGTGATGGAGCACCCACAACTTCCGAAGGCGTTTATCATCGTCTGGAGCTTTTGAATTTGACCTAGGAGAAGAAATATACAAATCTAGTGCCTAATTCAGCATTCCCCAACTTCATCAGCCTTAAGATGTGCGGACTTCAACTCCCAAAATTCTCCAGCCAGTCCTCACATCTTACAATGGCCGAGGTTGAGAAACACTGGTCTAATTCTTCCACAAAGGACTACTCCTTGGTCGTACAGATCCGCCTCCATGACTGTCTTCAGATAAACCCAATAAAATCTAACCTCAGGAGAACCCATTGAAAGGTGTGATCCAGGATGTTATTTGTGTCCTTCCGAAATTGGTAGTTAGACTGTTGGTTTCCCCACCACTCTTGTCCCCAGTGGGTTGTTTCCAAAAGAGACAAATCCTAAAATTGTTGACAAGCAGGTGACAGATTACAGGTCTTCCCAAGGCCGACAGGTGAAGATGAAATTATAAAGTTACAGAATCGCCTTCGGCTCTTCTTTTCAACAAGGAAGTATGACACTTCCAGACTATATGAACACCCAAATCTACAACTCAGATCCTTCCTCCGGTTTAGGAGACAGGGATGTTGTGTTTGCTTTGATCTTTGCTTTCTTTCTGGAAGTTTCTGGAAAAGAATAACACCAACAAGGACTCTGCTCCAGCCACTCTCATTCCTCTTCTCTGTAGCTTCTCTTCAGAAGATACCATCAGGGACTGACCGTGTCAAGGAGATGTTGCTAGACTTTTCTGGAAGAAAAGAGATCGGACTCATTAGAAATTCTCTTCTGTTGCCCAAAGGAGTGTGGTTAATGAAACGTTGAGACAGATGGACTTAACAGTTGAGAGTTCCTGGAGTTTAGTAAGCTGAAGTTGGAAATGGTAGACGGGAGTTCTTAGCATCTTGAATTAAACAATGTAAAACATTATTTCCTTGTGAGCCCAATCTGTGAAGTGAATTGCAGGATAACACAGTTGGGAGATACCGTGGAGGTCTTCTCGTTCAAACCCCTGCTCAAGCAGGACACACCACACCATTTCAGATAAACTGCTGCCCAATCTCTCCTTAAAAATCTCCAGTGAGAATAAGAAATGGGAAGGAAGGAAGGAAGGAAAGAAGGGAGGAAGGAAGGAAGGAAGGAAGGAAGGAAGGAAGGAAGGAAGGAAGGAAGGAAGGAAGGAAGGAAGGCATAATTACAGAATAACAGAATTGGAAGGCCTTTTCATCTAGCCCCCTGCTCAGGCAGGAGACCCCCACACCATTTCAGACAGATGGTTGTCCTGGCTTCATGCAACCTATAAGCCCAGTTTGTAATTCCTTCCCAGGAAATGACAACTACAGTTTCCACAGAAGCACTTAGTAACTAAGTCTGGCCGTCTTCCCAAATTATCCTGATTGTTTATCTCTTGGTTATGACAATTCTCTTGGCTCACCCACCTTCCGTAAACACGTCCCAGGCGTTGCTCCAGCGGGCAACTTTCTTAAAACAAAAATCATTAAAGCCCCAAGTAAGACATGGTTGGGGCTTGAATTTAATTGAATTGTTTTATTTCTTTTTAATTTTTTGTATTCATGGTTTTAACTGCCCTGTAAACCGCCCTGAGTCCTACGGGAATAGGGCGGTATACAAATCCAATAAAATAAATAAATAAAATAAATAAAAAATGGTTGCTCTTCCCTGCTCTGCTGAGTGAAACTGGATCCTTCTGATTTATTTTTGTAAGAACCTTTGAGTAGAAGGAAATCTGGGAAACAAGGACATGAGGTCAGTCCACGCATCTTCCAATGGCCAAGATTGAGAAAGGAGAAATCGAAATCAAATCCCACTTTTACCACCAAGTAGACATTCACAAGAACAGCAGCTCTCTTGAAGCGGTCAAGTGTAAAAAAAAATACCCATACCGAAATCATGATAGTTTATTGCGTGCGCAATCAAACAATCCAACTAGATAAAAGCCAATTAAACTTGCAACCGAAATAAATTAAAAAGATCAAACCCAAAAGATAAATAAACAAACAAAAAAACAACAACCCAACAACACAGACCAAGTGTGTATTCGGTCAACTGCCATGCAATGTAACCATTTAATAGGGATCTTCAAGCCAGTTGACAAAACCCGGTTCCCAGAGCCTTAGACATCTGGTGTTTTTTTTTGTGTGTGTGTGTGTGTGTGAAACTCCAGAAGTTGTTTCAACTGGGCTGTTCCCAAGATGAATTTTGGGGAAGCCCAGCAATTTTCAAAGGAGGGTCTGTCCTCGTGCGGTGAAATACAAGGAAGGCTCAAGAAGAACAAAGAGATAGAAAGTCATTCCTTGAGAAAACTTGGGTGTGACCTCAAGAAAAATGTTGTTTTTAGCGATTAAATTAGGAGTTTGTGAAAAACAAACGTATCGCCCACTGAACCATGGAAAGGAGGTATAAAAGGCTAAAAAGTCCCAGAGCAAAGGACCTTGAACATCACATTGCTGGTTAGCTGCAAAACTTGGTAAGTTGAGCAGAAGTTCTTGAGAACTTCAGCCAAACGTCTTAGCCGTTGCATAGGATTCTAAGGGCGTTTGGGGTGAGTTTCTGGATCCATTATGCTTCTAGCTATCAGGCAACCAAGAATATTGTATGACTTGTATCATATGTTGATGTTCTTCCTTGAACCTGGTGTTCATGTCTTCCTTCCTTTCCATCATTAGCTAAAATTCTTGTTGCTACCTGTAACGTGCCTTCTGATGTTGCAAGTTGCTGAAACACGTTCAGGTTTCGGCTGCAATTAATTTGCTTTCTTGCTGAAAAGCCATAAAAACGGTGGGTTAAAAAAATAATCCGTGCAGGGCTGTTTTGATGTTGGTTGGCATCACAAATTCTGTCTTGCTTTGATCGCCAGACTGCAGCACCTGAAGACCCTGTGCGGTGGAATATTCAATAAAGTTTTAAAAATTGGAGGAAAGTTTACTCTTAGATTGTTGAACCTTAGCAAAAGGGTTGAGTAGATTACTTTAGGTGACTGGATCCCTAAAAGCGAAAGGATTTGGAAAATAAAAAGTGCTTGGGTGACTATGAACTGAACAGGAACAATAGTTGGGCAGCTGGATCAGAACATAGTAGAAAAGAATATCAGAGATTAAATATTAATATTTCAATCAGTAGTATATAACTAGAAAGATGGAGCTAGACAACATCTGCTATTTGGCCTTAGCTGATCTAGAAACTTAAGCAGAGTTGACTAGACTAGACTAGACTAGACTAGTTGAAAAAGACCTTGGAGGTCATCTAGTCCAACCCCCTGCTCAGGCAGGAAACCCTATACCATTTCAGATAAATGGCTGTCTAATCTCTTCTTAAAAGCCTCCAGTGATGGAGCACCCACAACTTCTGGTGGCAAGCTGTTCCATTGGTTAATTGTTCTCAATATCTCTCCTTAATTCCAGGTTGCTTCTCTCTTTGATTAGTTTCCATCTATTGTTTCTTGTCCTGCCTTCTGGTGCTCTGGACAATAAGTTGACCCCACCCAACTCTTCTTTGTGGCAAGGGCCGCCATCTTCTTCCTTGCAGAAAAATGGGGCAGCCATGGGACCCCAGGCAGAGGGAGGATTAGTTGATCCCGAAGAATCCAAAGTAGATGTTCACATACCTGTTGCAATATTTTTTCAGGAGAAGGCTCTTCTCAATTAATGTTGAAAGGGTGAGGTGGGTGTTTGGATCGTCTTCTTCTTAGCTATTTTCTGCTCTTTTTCTCCCCAGGATTTTCTTAGCTCAACACAATGCACGCGGGACGCCTGTACTCCGGATGGGACCATTGCTATCCCAATTGCTCTCCAATGACCATGACGGTCCACCCACCTCCTCTGACCCTCAGCGTCATGACACCAGCTCAATATTCTCCAGGCTATCCTGCCTGTATCAAGCCACACAACCCCTGTGCTCCAGTTCACTGTTGGGAGGGGAGAAGCCACAACGGTTACCACGGCCTGGCCCACGGTGCAACTCCCTACTTTACCACCCCTGCTCTACCTTCTCCAAAGTGTTTGCCTAGAAGCAAGAGTGGGTGTGTTCCTTATCGTACCTACTGAGCCCGAGAATCATGGATGGCAGGCTGAGGAGGACCCATGACCACTATAACATCAAGAATATTGTGATGATGGACCTGGAATTTAACCATGTATGGTCAAGGAGGACAGTTCTTCAACTTGTGCTTGTCTTTTGGGTATCCATCCTCAAATGCCAAGTTAGATCACCCAAGTGAGGGATCTATGGCTCTTCTAGAGACTGTTGAAGCTCAATTCCCAGCTGGCTCGGTCAGCGGTGATGGAGGCTGGGTGTGGTACTTCAACAAGTTCTGGAGATCTATTGGATGCTCCCTCCAATCCCAAGGAGACTTTCTCTGCTTTAGTGTTCCCTTGTTTGAATTGAACAGGGGTCTCAGAATAAACACGATGGCTGAGTTCCCACCATATGATTAACCAGATCAGATGAAGACCTAACACATGGACTAGCACAACATACTAAACTGAGTTGTTTCTCTTTTTGGGATTGTGTTTGACTTACAGTGTTGGGCCCATCCAGTTTAGATTCTGCAGACCCAGGAAATGTGTTCATTTAATAACCATTTAATTCCCATGTTGTGGGAATGCAGCCGAGACTAGGTGTCAAAGCAAGAACATCCGATGTTAGAACCATGACATTGAAAGACCTTTCAAAGCTACCTTCAGGCACCACTGATGATCCTGCTTCTGCATCTTGTGGGTCCATCTTTTCTGCATTTGACCTGTCATTTTGTGTCCTCTGCCCTGCCTGTAAACTTGAGCTCCTTAATAAAACCATCTCCTGCATCAGACATGTATGTTTCTCCTTCATTACTTTAAGTCTCAATATATTTATCATCTTCACAGTTCTGTGATGAAGCGTAACAGCTTCAAGAATCCTTGAGTCCACACTCCTTGAAGGCTAGATCTCCATAGTCCATCAATAGTTATCCCTTATGGAGGATCAACTAGAATAGGGTTGGTTGACCTGTGTCCTTCAGATGTTATGGAAGCTCAGTCCCAATCAGTCAATGAATGTTGGGAGGGAAAGGAAATATAGTTCTGAAGAACCATGTCTGAAGCTAGCTTTGATCTGGTTGTAAGATGTGTGTGTTGAGATACCATCCAAAGAATTAACTTGTCTCACCTAGAAATGGTTAATTGAGCATATCTAACCACAGACTACAATGCTTAGTGTAGGAACCTAGCTAAAAAAAAAAGCCATGTCACGAAGGTTCAACAGATTGAAAACAAAGCAGTTGTCCTCATCTAGGCTGGAAAAACAAAGAAAACTTTCTTGGGAGCTGAGTTTCATGATAGCTAGAGAAGAAGTCTGACTTTCATGGAGGACATCTCAATTATTAATAATAATAATAAGTTGGAAGGGACCTTGGAGGTCATCTAGTCCAACCCCCTGCTCAGGCAGGAAACCCTATCCCGTTTCAGGCAAGTGGCTGTCCAGTCTCCTCTTAAACACTTCCAGTGTTGGAGCATTCACCACTTCTGGAGGCAGGTTGTTCCACTGGTTAGTTGTTCTAACTGTCAGGAAGTTTCTCCTTAGTTCCAGGTTGCTTCTCTCCTTGACTAGTTTCCATCCATTGCTTCTTGTCCTGCCTTCAGGCGCTTTGGAGAATAGCTTGACTCCCTCTGCTTTGGGGAAGCCCCTGAGATATTGGAACACTGCTATCATGTCACCCCTCACCCTTCTCTTCGTTAAACTACACATACCCAGTTACTTGCATTGCATCCACTGGGAAGCTCCTAGAAGGAATTCAGCCACCTGGAAACACAGGAGATGTTTGCCAGGCATGCTGAGAGCTGCTTGGCTTCCATGCCAATGCTTTAGAGAAAAAACCAAGGTCATTTTGAACATACAGGGCATAGAATAATGGAGTTGGAAGGGAGATTGGAGGTCTTCTAGACCAATTCCCCTGCCCATGTCAGGAGATCCTATGCCATTCTGAGACTAAAGGGCTACAGGAGATATCACGTAGGTCTTTCCTTGAAGATCAACTCATGGATGAATCAGAAAACAAGGACATTTTGAACGTCCAACCTAAAGAGATCCAGGAGACATAGCACAGGTCTTCCCTTGAAGACTATCTCATGGCTGAGTCAGAAGACAAGGGCATTTTGAACATCTAAGCTAAAGAATTACAGGAGACATCATATAGGTCTTCCCTTGAAGACTATCTCATGGTTGAAGTTTTAAGGAGAATTATTCAACAGTGGATGCTGCAGAGATATTTACAACAGAGACTTACAAACTTTGGAAATGAGAGGCAAAGTCCCCAATTAAAATCCCAAGGAAAGATTTTATTATTATGAGCCAAATGAGGGTATTCAATCCTGGATAGATCAGAAATAATGATCAGGGTGATTTGTGGTAGATAAAAAACCATTGTAGACTTTCTACGAGTAAATTACAAAAACAGAATGTTAACACAGGGCCTGGAATTTTAACTTTGCTGTTGTTTAACTTGTTCATAATTTTTTTTCCTTCATATATACAACGTATGGCAAGTCAAATTGAGTTGCTGATACATGTAGAAGCTTATAAATTTTAAACCTATGTTCCAAGCTATTATTATTACAATACATTTGTCAGTGTTCAACTGGGACAGGGGATAATATGTTTTTCTAATTTTTTGTCCTTTTCATTCACATTTTATTAATGTTCTTGCCTAGTTCTTGTTTTGTCTTTGTTAATTTTTTGTCCCCCTTTAGATTTTGCATGTTCGTCTTTCGAATATAATAAAAATATTGTTCACCATAAAAAGAAAAGAAGGATCAGAAGTTATTTATATGCTTCTTAGCGTTAGATTTTTTTTTGCACTTTTTTGCTTTTGACTCATCTTTTACGATAAGAAAGTTCTTATATTTTATTATTATTATTATTATTATTATTATTATTATTATTATTATTATTATTATTATTTTGTTTGTTTGTAAAGGAAAGTCATCTCTACCATGGATTTTCCAGGCAATTTTTCATTCAACAAAAGTCACATGGAGAGCACCATCACCCATCACTCCCTAAAAATAAACTCTTTTGAAGTCCTTTTAAGGGTGAAAAATCATTTTAGCTTCCTCAAAGTTACAGATCTGCAGAAACAAGACCTTAGTGGGATGAATAAGCTACAATGGCTGACTTTGCACACTGCGTTATCCCTCCTGTGTGCAAACATTTATTTAAAAACAACCCAAAGGAGATTAGGCTGAAATGGTAAAAGTCTGAAATGGCATAGAGTTTCCTGCCCGAGCAGGGGGTTGGACTAGAAGACCTTCAAGGTCCCTCCCAACTCTGTTATTCTCTCATTCTGACTCTTGTTTTTCATTTGACCCAACCTGAATTGAATGGGGGCATTTTATTTTGGAGAACGATCATTAAAAAAACAGAGATTCAGATAACCATCAGCCAGAGACAGGAAGTTTGAATGCAATAAAGATTTTATTGGGGGGGGGGGAAGCAGAGCTAATATTCCAGACATCAATTTAAAGCAGAGAAAGCAGTACCATCAAACAGAAACCATGCTAGCATGAAACCCAGTTCCCTCCAGGGTGAGTGAAGAATCTTTGGAGAGCCCAAATGCAGACACATCCCAGATCTAAAGGAATGGCATTCCCCAACTTGAAGTCCTTCAGAAAATTTAGCAAAGGCCATGGGGAAGAGCAATTTCGAAGGACAGCATGGTGGTGATGGTGGTGGTGGGTTGTTCTGATCATCTTGTGAAATTTTTCGGCCATCAAGATGTTCTTGGTTGGTTCTTGGTGATCTGGTTTTTCTCTTACGCTGGTCCATCCTTCGTCTTCTTCCTGGGGTGTAGAACATCAACGCTTAGAATCGTTGGTGATGTTGCTGTTGCTGCTGCTGCTGCTGCTGCTGCTGGGACTTCTGGGAATAAATGCTGGCTGCGCTGCTCCCAACTGAGGGGAGGGACAAAGGCCCACGAAAGGGAAGAGGGACACAAGGGTTGCACTGCTCAATGCAAAGAGGCTGGTCTGGACAGTGAAGAGAAGGTCCCGGGATGTTCAGGCAGAAGGGGGGTGGCTGGATGGTCACGGTGGTGGGAGGGCAGTTGAAAGAGCAGAGGTCCCATCTGGAGGCCATCTTGGTTCAAAGGAGTGGCTGGATCTACAGGCAAGAATCAAGAGAAATAGGAGGGTGCAAAGCTTAATAAAATTGAGCTACCTCACGTCTTTCTGATCTATTTTCCAACAATTTGTTTTAAGAATCTCTGATGCAGAGAACATTCTGAGCCAAGAATGAAACATGGACTCTAGAGGGTAGACCTTAGTAAAATCATAGTAGGAATCCATAAAAACATGACTGGAAAGGACGTTGAAGGTCTTCTCTTTCAATTCCCTGCCCAGATGGGACTCCTTAAACCATCTCAGACTTTGCTTGAAAACCTCCAGAGATAAATATTCATAGTCCAAGAAGAAGACCAGTCCACTCCTGAATAGCTCTAGGACAGGGGTGTCCAACCAGAATTGCCCAGCCAGTGTGCTTTCAGCTGGGTGGACTTCAGTTTCTAGAATTCATAGCTGGCTAGGGAATTCTGGGAGCTGAAGTCCATAAATCTTAAAGTTGCCAAGGTTGGAGACCCCAGCTCTAGGAGACCCTTGACTTTAGATCTCTCTCTGAGAAGCTTCCGCTTGTTGGTTCTACCTTTGGGGATTCTGAGGAAAAGTCCGCACCCTCTTCCCTGTGTCAGCTCAACATTTGTTTAATTAAACCATCCTTGGTTTCATTAAAACATATAAATATTCATGCCGTTGAAGAGCTTGGATAATTCATCTCTTCTCCCCCTTACGTTCTCTCTGATGCAAACGCTTTGCACAAAAACACAAGGCTTCATAAAGTTACCACTGGCGGATTAAGTGGGGTTGATATTTGACGGTTGGGTGCTAGAGCTAAGACGGTCCTCCTTGAGAAACCTAGAACCCACCCAATCATCTCAAGTTTGACCTTAATACCAAAAGTTAGGAAGATCACTTTTTTTTTTGGTTTTTGATTTTGTCGGGCTTTAGCCCATCAGCAAGAAAAGTCAAGATTTGAGGCTAAGACATTCTAACTGCTTTCTCAAGGATCATTCTTGCAAGAAGTAAACTACTCGGATGCCTGCGCCAAGAAACATCAAAGCAAGACCAGCCAGCAGCTTCGCACAAGTTAAAACATCTCACTGTCTTACTTACCAGGTGAGGCAATGGAAAGAAGAGTGAGCTCTCTCGGCGCTGGAGGAATCTGATGCTCAACTGTGGATCTCCTGGGTCTTTTATACAGCTGCAGGAGGGGTGATGCATTTGATTTTTTCCAAGGCTCTAATTAATTGCTCACCACGTTCCTTTTGTCCCGTTTGCAACACCCAAGCAGTTTCAACGGTGATTTCACTCTTCTTAAGCTCCTTCCTCATTGCTGATGCTTCAACCCATAGGTGGGGTTCCTCCAGACAGACACTGAGATGGGGTGAGGCTTTCCAAAGAAGTATTAGCCATTCGTGATTGAGATTGCCCATAGATTTCACCAAAACAAGTCTGGAGAACATGGTTGATGGAAGAGCAGAAGAAACATAGAACACAGAATAATGGAGTTGGCAGGGACCTTGGAGGTCTTCTTGCGCAACCAACTGCTTGAGCAGGAGACTCTCTACCATTTCAGACAAACAGTTGTCCAGTCTGGCTTTGAAAGCGTCCAGTGATGGAGCACCCACAATTTCTGAACGCAAGCTGTCCCCTTGGTTGATTGCTCTCCCCCTTAGGAAATTTCTCCTTTGTCCCAGGTTGCTTCTCTCCTGGCTTAGTTTCCTTCCATTGTTTCCCATCTTGCCTTTTGGTGCTTTGAAAATCAAGAGACATTTGTGATCTTCTCAGACTCCAGACCTTCTCCATAAGATCCTAGAACCCAAATTTGGGCACAGTTGGTTGCCTTTAGGCTAGCCTAAAGTTAGTCTTTTATTTAGGCCACCAATGAAGTTTGACATTCATGAATCCACACATCCTCTTCCTTTAAAGGTGGCCCCAAACTAGAGATCATCCACGTATTTTGCTCAATTCCAACGTAGCAGGTGGCACTGTGGTTTATGGACCATTCTTTACAGTTATGTTCCTAGCCTGTTGTGACAGATTCACCAAACCACAAGTAACCAAGCTGTGGTGTAACGATCGGTGTTAATCAAGTTAATCAAAGAGCTTAAAATTAGCACTGCTCCACTTTTTAACAACTCCAGGATGAAAAATTTAGGAAGTTCTGCAGTTTGTCTCCTTAACACATGCTTTTTGTAAGTCCTCCTGTCAAACATCACAATTAAATTGCAACCCACTTGGATTGTTGTTCCAAGTAAATATCAGGAAATTATACTTGAAATCTGAAAATCTACCCACAGGCCACAACCGGATAGCGAAATTATTTTAGCTTTGTTTTGTTTTGACTCCCCCAAATTATTTTGGGAACATTTCAGACAACTTTGGGAGAAGGTAGGCATGAGGATAGACAGCTGCAAGGATCGAAAAATCATTCCTTGAGAAAACATAGGTGTGACACCGGGAAAAACTGTTGCAATTAATTAAAAGCACAACATCCCTTAGAATAACTGAAAGAATTGTATAAAAACCTTGGGATTTGGGAGAAATAGCATCCAGCATCGAGACACTCCAGCTGAATCCACTTCTCTACAGGAGCTGGTAAGTTTTACAGAGAGATTTTTAATTTGGCTGAAATCCTTCAGCCAACTTTTCTCTGAAGGATTCTTGTTCTTGAGGTCTATCCTTAATTGGTGGTCAACTTCAAGAGGTTCCTCCTCATGCACTCAAGGCCTACTTGACTTGAAGAAACATCATCCATTTTGCATGATGTTCTCTTCTCCAGGATTTAGTGCGAAGGCACCTTTGGTGGAGAATTACTTCCCCGAGGTCAAAAGCTTCAAGACTTGGTCTGCTATGAAGCTACTGAGCAGTCCTTCAAAAGCCATGTTGGTTGAGTAGAGCGTAGATGTGGTTCAGGTTCAGGAAGAAAGGTGACCGGTGATGGAGAGAAGGAGGACATGGGTGCATTAAAAAGAAGCTCTGGTGGATTTCCAGAAGTTAACCAAGCCTTCCGTTGACCTCCTCCCATAGCTACCTTCTTAGCAATTCCATGCAAATATATCCGATGCTATCCATATGCAAGAATCCACTCAATCACATCCTTGTGTTTTAATTCCCAACTGCTTCTTAACAGCTCAACAGTCCCAGATGCCCTGCAGGGAGAAAGGCAGAATGCTAATCTGAAGTAATCCAATTATGTTCGTGTACATATGTATGTATGTATGTGTGATGTTATCGCTCAGCTCTACTTTCTGTTGTCTTCCCGTAGATCCACACCCCTTCTCATCAACCATGTCTTACGGATGGAATCACTGCTACCCCAACTGCACCCCAGTGGCCGTCACTTTGCAGCCACCTCCATTCACCATGAACATCCCCAGCACTTCGCTCTGTTGCCCTGAGCAGTACGTCTGTGTGGATCCCTGCAGTCCTTGCTCTCCCTCTGGGTGTTCTCCTGTGGCCTGCTCGTCCACGGTGTGTGCTCCTTCTGTGTGTGCTCCTTCCATGTGTGCTCCTTCAGTCTGTGGCCCGGCCCCATGTGGTCCTGCATCTTATAGTTCTGCAACCTGTGCTCCAGTGGTGTGTGGCCCGGGACTCAGCCGCAACAGATTCAATTCCTGTTATACTTCCTGCAGCCTTCCTTCCCGGAAATGCCTCCCCAGAGTCCAGACCATCTGTGATCCTTGCAGCAAATACTAAGATGGCACCAGACAGGCTAGAACGAAGATCTCTCTTCACGTCAACTGCCCTCGTGGATGTCGGTTCTTGACGGCTTCATCTCTCGAGTTGACTTCTTCATCTTCTTGCAAGCTTTCGCTTTGTTCCTTGGTTCTTTCACCCCTTCTGTGCTTGCTGAAATCAAACTGTGGGGGGGGGGAAATACGTGCTTTGCTTCTCATCCCAAATAAAATCTAAATGGCATTGGAAAAAGAAATCATGGTTTCCTGTTCTGATGACTTTGTGGTATTAACTTTCTCCTGAATTGAATGGGTCCCCAATGGTGAAATAGGGAAGAGGGGCACATAGAAAAAAGGGAGGGTGGAAAAAGGGAGGGAGGGAGAGAGATGGAGGGAGGAAGGAAGGGAGAGAAGCAGGAAGAGATAGAGGGAGGGAGGGAAGGAGGGAGGGAGACAAATCAAAAGTCTTATTTTAGAAAAAAAGCACTCTATGTTTGACGATGAAATATCAATAAGTAATCATAAAAATGCCAATAACCAAGTAGTTGAGACATGGGAATCATGTTCCTTTTCTACCCTGATGATCTGGGGATTCTTGCCCTGAGCAGGACATCAAGACCTCCAAAATCCTTTCCAGTTCCATGGTTCTCCACTCCACAGGGTCTTCCTGTTAGCCAAAGGAAAACACAAATGGGAAACACAACTTTGGGAAGCTGGCCAATTGAAGTTGTGGGCGATGGAGCAGCCACAATTTCTGAACGCAAGCTTGGTTGATTGCTCTCCCCCTTAGGAAATTTCTCCTTTGTCCCAGGTTGCTTCTCTCCTGGCTTAGTTTCCTTCCATTGTTTCCCATCTTGCCTTTTGGTGCTTTGGAAAATAGTTTTCCAGACCCCCTCGTCTTCGCAGGAGCCCCTCAAATAAGGAAAATCAAGAGACATTTGTGATCTTCTCAGACTCCAGACCTTCTCCATAAGTTCCTAGAACCCAAATTTGGGCACAGTTGGTTCCCTTTAGGCTAGCCTAAAGTTAGTCTTTTATTTAGGCCACCAATGAAGTTTGACATTCATGAATCCACACATCCTCTTCCTTTAAAGGTGGCCCCAAACTAGCGATCATCCACGTATTTTGCTCAATTCCAATGTAGCAGGTGGCACTGTGGTTTATGGACCATTCTTTATACTTACATTCCTAGCCTGTTGTGACAGATTCAGCAAACCACAAGTAAAGAAGCTGTGGTTTAACAATCGGGGTTAATCAAGTTAGTCAGACGTATCCCAAAATATACAGGTAGTCCTTAGACACAAATGGGCCCAAAATTTCTGTTGCTAAGGGAGACAGTTGTTAAGTGAGTTTTGCTCCATTTTACGACCTTGATTGGCACCATTGTTAAGTGAATCACTTGCAGTTGTTACGTTAGTGACACGGTTGTTAAGTGAATCTGGCTTCCCCATTGACTTTGCCTGTCAGAACGTCGCAAAAGGGGATCACGTGACCCCAGGATGCTGCAACCGTCATAAATATGAGCCAGTTGCCAAGCCTCTGAATTTTGATCATGTGACCCTGAGGATGATGCGACGGTCATAAGTGGAAAAATGGTCATAAGTCACTTTTTCAGTGCCATTGTAACTTCGAACAGTCCCTAAGTTGTAAGTAACTATATTTTGGGAACACAGCAGAATTAACTTCACTCTTAGAGAGGTTTTCGCCCCTCATTTCCAGATCCATCTTGGAAATACCAGAAAAAGAATATTTCCTGATGGATATTGCCTAAACCTCAAGAATGGTATAGGGTTCCCTGCCTGAGCAGGGTGTTGGACTAGATGACCTCCAAGGTCCCTTCCAACATTATTATTATTGTTCTTTTATTTATTAAACGTGAACCTCAGTCAACTGAACATTCAAATTGACTGGCACTGATGGTGGACACGGGTTGCTGCCAGCATCCTAGGTATCAACCAGGTGCCTCCTTAAAATTTTATTTTTTATTTTATTTTAATTCCATTTATATCCCGCCCTTCTCCGAAGACTCAGGGCGGCTTACAAGCTTAGCAGTAGCCTTCATTCTATGTATATGCCTGCTTATTAGGGCTTTCACACACACACCCAAGCGGCATTATTACAAAGTCAGCTTAATTGCCCCCAACAATCTGGGTCCTCATTTTACCTACCTCGGAAGGATGGAAGGCTGAGTCAACCTTGAGCCTGGTGGGACTCGAACCTGCACTAATTGTAGAGCCATTTTTTGTAGCTTTGCTGGAGCTATTGCAGGAAGCTGCAGTTTCTTGATGTATTTTGCAAAGTTTGTGGACATAGTTCAGTTGTCCAGGTTTTGCGCTTTTGTTCCAGTTAATTAATTAATTAATAATTTAATTTGTATACCGCCCTTCTCCCGAAGGACTCAGGGCGGTGAACAGGGCAATACACAATAAAAATAGAATCCAAAAATTAAAAAGCCATTAAACATTATGCCCATAAAATTAATACATATTACAATTAAAACTATTTATAAAAACCCAACCCCATCCCGTCAGACCAGGCCAGCTTGTTCGAAAAAGAAAGTTTTGAGATCGCGCCGGAAGGAGCGAAGGTCGGGGGCCGTCCGGAGCTCAACCGGTAAGCGGTTCCAAAGGTCTGGCGCGCCCACAGAGAACGCCCTCCCCCTGGGGGCCATCAGTCGGCATTCTTTGATCGGCGGCACCCTGAGGAGGCCCTCTCTGTGGGAGCGCACTGGACGGAGGGAAGTTGACGCCGGCCGCAGGTGTTGCCGAAGTTGCTTTACAGTTGTACGCTCTGGTTCCCCAGCAGTAACAACTGAGCCTTGTGGCCCATTTTTCGTCAGATGTCCAGGAGCCATAGCATCTGACGCGGTCCTTGTTGACCCAGGCGACGACCAATCCGGTATGGGATTTTAAAAATTTCTTCTCATCATTGGTGATGGGAGGTGCCTGGGTTGGTTCACGGTGGCTAAGCCACTACCAATCCGAAGACCGGTAATCCCATAACCATAGGGATCGCACCCGATAGTCGTCCAGGCCCAGCCGCGGGATAACAACAACAACAACAACAATAATAATAATTACAGTACATGCCCATATTTTTAAACAATGGGTAGCAACATTGGCCTTCAAAACAGATGTGACTTAAATAAAACAGTGAATGTGTTAAATGCACCCATTAAGTTAAGAATGGAGCTGATTCCATTTATGAACTGATTGAATTGATTAAGTTACTTTAACGAAACTGGGCTTTTTTTTTAAAAGAAAAGAAATAGGAACATTCTGAAATGCTTATTTTTGACTTCAAAAAAAATGTAATAAGATCACTGTGAAACTTTTCTCGTCTTTTTTTTCTGGAAATCCTTTGAGAGCATATTAGAAAACAAACTTTCTAAATGCTTTTTTCCCTCCTAATGATCATTTAACAATAGAAATATGAAAATATCAGCATTTAAATTTGGAAAGTAAAGCGTTTCCACTTGAACAGGGTAGGAATTTTACTTAGGCATCCCATCCAGAGCTTAAAATTAGCGCTGCTCCACTTTTTACAGCTCCAGGATGAAAAATTTAGGAGTTTCTGCACTTTGTGTCCTTAACACTTGGTTTTTGTGGGTCCTCCTGTCAAACATCACAATTAAATTGCACCCCACTTGGATTGTTATTCCAAGTAAATATTCACAAACTATACTCAAAATCTAAAAATCCACCTGACAGGCCACAACCGGAAAGCAAAATTATTTTAGCCATTTTTGAGTCAGTTCTTTGCTTTTTCTTTTGTTGGGTTTTGACTCCCCCAAATTATTTTGGGAACATTTCAGCCAACCTTGGGAGAAGGTAGGCATGAGGATAGACAGCTGCAAGGATCGAAAAATCATTCCTTGAGAAAACATAGGTGTGACACCGGGAAAAACTGTTGCAATTAATTAAAAGCACAACATCCCTTAGAATAACTGAAAGAATTGTATAAAAACCTTGGGATTTGGGAGAAATAGCATCCAGCATCGAGACACTCCAGCTGAATCCACTTCTCTACAGGAGCTGGTAAGTTTTACAGAGAGATTTTTAATTTGGCTGAAATCCTTCAGCCAACTTTTCTCTGAAGGATTCTTGTTCTTGAGGTCTATCCTTAATTGGTGGTCAACTTCAAGAGGTTCCTCCTCATGCACTCAAGGCCTACTTGACTTGAAGAAACATCATCCATTTTGCATGATGTTCTCTTCTCCAGGATTTACTGTGAAGGCACCTTTGGTGGAGAATTACTTCCCCGAGGTCAAAAGCTTCAAGACTTGGTCTGCTATGAAGCTACTGAGAAGTCCTTCAAAAGCCATGTTGGTTGAGTAGAGCGTAGATGTGGTTCAGGTTCAGGAAGAAAGGTGACCGGTGATGGAGATAAGGAGGACATGGGTGCATTAAAAAGAAGTTCTGGTGGATTTCCAGAAGTTAACCAAGCCTCCTCCCATAGCTACCTTCTTAGCAATTCCATGCAAATATATGCAAATATATCCGATGGTATCCATATGCAAGGCCCTACTCAATCACATCCTTGTGTTTTAATTCCCAACTGCTTCTTAACAGCTCAACAGTCCCAGATGCCCTGCAGGGAGAAAGG
Organism: Vipera ursinii; assembly: GCF_947247035.1. Classification (NCBI taxonomy): domain Eukaryota; kingdom Metazoa; phylum Chordata; class Lepidosauria; order Squamata; family Viperidae; genus Vipera; species Vipera ursinii. The sequence goes on from NC_139528.1 coordinate 1,420,202, forward strand.
CAGAATGCTAATCTGAAGTAATCCAATTATGTTCATGTACATATGTCCTTCGGGAATAGGGCGGTATAGAAATTTAATTGTATGTATGTATGTATGTATGTATGTATGTATGTATGTATGTGTGATGTTATCGCTCAGCTCTACTTTCTGTTGTCTTCCCGTAGATCCACACCCCTTCTCATCAACCATGTCTTACGGATGGAATCACTGCTACCCCAACTGCACCCCAGTGGCCGTCACTTTGCAGCCACCTCCATTCACCATGAACATCCCCAGCACTTCACTCTGTTGCCCTGAGCAGTACGTCTGTGTGGATCCCTGCAGACCTTGCTCTCCCTCTGGGTGTTCTCCTGTGGCCTGCTCGCCCACGGTGTGTGCTCCTTCTGTGTGTGCTCCTTCAGTCTGTGGTCCGGCACCATGTGGCCCAGCCCAGTGTGGTCCTGCACCTTATAGTTCTGCAAGCTGTGCTCCGGTGTTGTGTGGCCCGGGACTCAGCCGCAACAGATTCAATTCATGTTATACTTCCTGCAGCCTTCCTTCCCGGAATTGCCTCCCCAGAGTCCAGACCATCTGTGATCCTTGCAGCAAATACTAAGATGGCACCAGACGGGCTAGAACAAAGATCTCTCTTCACGTCAACTGCCCTCGTGGATGTCGGTTCTTGACGGCTTCATCTCTCGAGTTGACTTCTTCATCTTCTTGCAAGCTTTCGCTTTGTTCCTTGGTTCTTTCACCCCTTCTGTGCTTGTTGAAATCAAACTGTGGGGGGGGGGAAATACGTGCTTTGCTTCTCATCCCAAATAAAATCTAAATGGCATTGGAAAAAGAAATCATGGTTTCCTGTTCTGATGACTTTGTGGTATTAACTTTCTCCTGAATTGAATGGGTCCCCAATTTTGAAATAGGGAAGAGGGGCACATAGAAAAGAGGGAGGGAGGGAGGGAGGGAGGGAGGAAAAAGGCAGGAAGGGAGAGAGAGGGAGGGAGAGAGGGAGGAAGAAATAGAGGAAGGGAGAGAGGCAGGAAGAGATAGAGGGAGGGAGGGAAGGAGGGAGGGAGACAAATCAAAAATCTTATTTTAGAAAAAAAACACTTTGTGTTTGACAACTAAATATCAATAAGTAATCGTTAAAATGTCAATAACCAAGTAGTTGAGACATGGGAATCATGTTCCTTTTCTACCCTGACTCATCAGACTGGATTACATCCAGATTTGGTTGTGCAATACAAGAAGGGTGGTGAGGAACATCACTCCCCCAAAAATGTAAATATATACATATATATTGGAAAATATCCCTCGCATTTATACCTGGACAAAGTCCTCAAGGTCTTGTACCATTTTTAAGGCGTCAAGTGATCCCAATTCATAATTTCTTCGTTAAACCACACTGAAGGAAAACATAGCTTTATGTAGTATGTGCCCATCCCTGTTTTGTTTTACCTATGCAAGTGTCCACATACAGAACCACAAGCGACACATAACAGAGTAACAGAATTGGAAGGGACCTTGGAGGTCTTCTAATCCAGCCCCAGGCTGAGGCAAGAGACCCTATAACCATTTCAGACAAATGGCTGTCTAATCTCTTCTTGAGAGGGACGCGGTGGCTCAGTGGGTTAGGATGCTGAGCTTGTCGATCAGATGGTCGGCAGTTTGGCGGGTCGAATCCCGAGTGCCGCGTAACAGAGTGAGCGCCTGTTACTCGTCCCAGCTTCTGCCAACCTAGCAGTTCGAAAGCACGTAAAAATGCAAGTAGAAAAATAGGGACCGCTCCGGTGGGAAGGTAACAGCGTTCTGTGCGCCTTTGGCGTCTAGTCATGCCGGCCACATGACCACGGAGACGTCCTCGGACAAGCGCTGGCTCTTCGGCTTTGAAACGGAGATGAACACCGGCCCCTAAATTGGAAATGACTAGCACGCATGTGCGGGGGAACCTTTACCTTTTAATCTCTTCTTGAAAGACTCCAGTGATGAGGCACCCACAATTTCTAGATGCAAGTCGTTCCCCTGATTAATTGTTCCCACTGTCAGGAAATTTCTCCTTCATTCTAGGTTCTCTCCTTGATTGATTTCCATCCCTTGCTTCTTCTCCTGCCTTCTGGTGCTTTGGAGAATAGGTTCACCCCCTCTTCTTTGCGGTAGGCCCTTAGATATTGGAACTGTGCTATGATGTCGCCCTTATTCCTCCTTTTCACTAGACATCCCCAATTCCTGCAACCGCTCTTCGTGTGTTTTAGCCTCCAGCCCTCTGATCTTCTTTGTTGCTCTTCTCTGCACTCTTTCCAGAGTCTCAACATCTTTTTTTGTAGCAATAGCACTTAGACTTATGTATCACTTCGCAGTGTTTTACAGCCCTCTCAATGGTTTACAGAGTCAGCCTATTGCCCCCGAGAATCTGGGTCCTCCTTTTACCGACCTCGGAAGGACGGAAGGCTGAGTCAATCTTGAGCTGGTCAGGATCGAACTGTCGAACTGCTGGCAGTCAGCAGAAGCACGACAGCACGACAGCTCGTGTTTATTTTATCTTATTTATTTAGACAATTTATATAGCCACCTGTTTGATACATGACTCAGCGCAGCATTCAAATAAAACCACAATAAGCTTTAAAAACCAACTATCACAACATAGAACTACAATCAGTCTTCTGACTGGAAGCCAAAGAGTCCAACGGTGAAAAGACTTTCCCTTCAAAATAAAGGGAAGCTTCAGTCCTACATTAGTCCAGAAGACACCACCAATTAAAAGGAGAAGCAATACAGAATGAACAAAGGCATGCTCCAGACTGATTTAAATGCTTCCTGGTTTCTCAAGAGTTTGTGCCAGGTGTACATTTGTTTCAATAGGCCCCATGGATTGAGAGATTTGGGAAGATCTGGGGCAGGCTGTTGAGGGTGGCTCAAAGTTGTAACTGTGTCTGAGCACTTTGGTTGATTGTCCATGCCTGAAGTTCTCCATTGAGGGCCTCCAACTTTGTAAGTGGTTCCAATCAGGTCTGCTTCTTCTTTTGGGGGAAGAAAGATGTGGAATCAAGACCACCTTGACACCCATCTGTGATGGGGCTGGGGGTAACAGCGGTTCGGGGACAAGGAAATACAAAAGAGGGCATCTTATCTTGGCTCCTCTCCAGCTCTTCTCCTTCACCCCACCTCTAGCCTTCAAGCCATAATGATTAACGTCTGGCTGTCTCATCCTACACTTAACAAGTGGCAACACATTTACACATGTTGCAGAATTACTATAATTATCCTGACACATTTTGTGCAGGGAGATGTGTATTGAGTAGAAGAAACAATGTTATACCTAAGGCTCCATTTCCTGTCCAGGAAATCAGCCGTAGTGTTGATAGAGTCCAGTTCAGACACACAAGGGCATACATGGAAAAGACATGAGTCTAGAATTCACATTATTAGCTCAGGAAGACGGAGGGCCCACAAATAATTATCCCTTTATAGGAATTTGCATTTGAAATGACCGGCTGAGATTCTGGGAGCAGTTCCAAACGCGCTTTCTGGACTTGACTGGACCAATTATCTAGTACATTGTGAACCTCTTCTTGAATTTTTGGTTGATTCATGGTTATTTCAGTAGCCAGGATAATCCACCCAGACACACCAAGATATTCTCACCCTAATTCCATAACACCATATTGCTGTTGTAATTGAAGTGTGGTTTTGTTTTGGGGATGGGTGGGTGTTGAATAAAATAACCAATAAAACTTTATTGATTCTTCTTGGAAACCATGGACTTCTCTTCAAGATAACACCTATCTGGCTATGTACCTCCTTCTTCTCCTTTTCTGCATTTTCCTCCTCATTAGGTGCCAGAAAATTATCTTCCAAAATCAATTTCCTGTGACCTTCAGTACTGATTATCAACCAATCTAACATTTTCTAACTATGTCTAGAAATGCTAGGGTCAATGTTGAGATCTCCAGAGCTTTGGGTCAACCAAAAATGGTTAATTTGGTCATAACTGTTCTGGTTTACATTATTTCTTGGACCAGCTTCCAAAACTGTGACCATAATGGTCACCATGGAATAAAATCAGAACTTAGGTAGGGAGAAAACAGTTTTATGGAGTCAGAAGGTACAATAGGGTAGAAACATGGACAAGAATAGATTTGTTCTGGATGGAGAAGACTCACATTGTCATGTTGGTGTATCTAATACTGAGTGGAACCCAAGAAAGAAGGCAATATTGAATTTCCCTGTATGATATCTTTCCATGTCACTTTATCCAATTGATTGTTGGCCTGATCCAGCCCACCTCCCATCTTATTTCTCCACTATTGGGTAAACTTGAGGAAAATCTCTCCTCTGTTGATGTGAGGAACCTCAACAAAATGCTTTTCCAATTCTGCGGTCCCTAAAATTTCATCAGCAACCCTGGTTATGACTGACCTAAAACCAATGTCTGAAAGATTTGGTCCATTGTGGTTTTCACTCAAAGGGCTCCACCTCTGAATGAAGTGCCAAGAATGCAAAACGAAGTGTCATGCCTTGAAAGTGAGTGATACAAACAGGAAAACGACAATGAGCAATTAATTAGAATCCCGGCAATTGAAGGCATCACCCATTCTGCAACCATATAAAAAGTCCAGCAGATCCAAATTCTAACATCAGATTCATTTAGGACTGAAGAACTCAACTTGAGCTGTATTCACCACTGAACCTTGTAAGTTCTACCTTTTCTGTTGGAGATCCTTTTAAAAACTTGGTCTTGGGGAGCTACCTGTTGCAAATTTTGTTGGCTGGTGGTGGCTATCTTGTCCAATTTATTGTAACCATTTGTGTATTTGAGTATTGAAACTCCTGGAAAGAAGTAAGGTGGAAACTGTGTCCAGGTTTTTCATCACTTGATGAGTTCTCCAATTTCTGGATGAAGGTCTTCCTCAATATATCATTTTAAAAACTGAGGTTCTTTGGCATCTAATCTCATTGCCAAGGTCCTTCTCTGTATTTCAGATTCCTTGTTCAACAGATGCATGAAAAGAACAGGAAAAATTAAGGATCTGACTTTAATTAACTCTTTCTTCTGTGGGTTTTTTCTTTTTGTAGATCCACCCACCCAATTCAACCAAGATGGCCTCCAGATGGGACCTCTGCTCTTTCACCTGCCCTCCCACCTCTGTGACCATCCATCCACCACCATTCACAGTCACCGTTCCAGGACCAGCTCTCTTCTGCCCTGATCAACCACTCTGCATTGACCAATACAACCCTTGTGTTCCACAATGTGGGGTCCCAAGCTACAGGAGACCCCGCCCGCTCATCTTGGCCAGCACTTCTTCTCAGAAAACTGTGTCCAAATACTAGAAGAACTGTGGATCTTGCAAGACATTCTAAGCCTTGAAATTATACTCCATGGGATGAAGATGACAAAGAACCAAGGACTTGAGACATCCAGATCTTATAGCCCAATAAATCTATTTATGTCATGTATGAACTCTACCCTTGCCTTTCTCAAACCAACCATCTCCAAGGACACCGTTCTAGAGGCTCTGTTGGGCCTGTCCATCAGGAAAGAACTTATAGAAGAGAACTATAAACAGGAAGCCAGATCAGAAGTCCCATCATCCAGACAACTGGTATAAGAAGACACTTCATCCTTTCTGTTTGAGTCCCATCTTCAATTTGCTTAGGACTGTGGGAGCCTTTTCTTGGCCACGTTTGATCTTGCAATCCAATTCCTGTGAACTCCTCAGCTATCTATTGTCTGTCTCTCTAAATAAAATCTTTTTCTGCATTGAAGTTCTTTGTTTCCTGTTGTGTTCATGTCATTCCCCCTTAACAGAAAAGCTTGGATAAATATGGATAAAATTGCTTTCTCCCCCTTTCTTAAAAGTCAATGGGGTCAAGGGCCAGGTGGCAGGGGGGGGATGATATCCCTATTCAGTGGTTAAAGGATTCAGGGCAGCAATCTCAGTCTTCATTGTCCTTGGGTGGGGGGGAATTGATGAAATGACAGCCAAAGAGAACAAAAATTGTCTGGTAGCGCTAAATAAATTATTTTGAAAGCTTGAAGGTGCACATTTCCACAGCCTGGAGGTTCACAAGGAGCAAAGATCAAAAGCAGTTCGGAGCTCTTAATAAAGCTGGAACTTGAACTAAGAAACAACCCAAAAATTTCAGAGCTGACAAACTTTGATGGACAAGTGAAGCTCCCATTTCAACAATGAATGACAATGAAGCTTGTGAGGGATCTTAACACAGGGAGTCCTTGGTGGTCTCTGATAATAATAAAAGGTGGAGGGGACCTTGGAGGTCATCTAGTCCAACCTCCTGCTCAGGTGGGAAATTCTATACCATTTCAGACAAATGGCTGTCGAGTCTCTTAAAAACTTCCAGTGTTGGAGCATTCACAGCTTCTGGAGGCAGGTGGTTCCACTGGTTAATTATCCTCACTGTTAGGAAGTTTCTCCTTAGTTCCAGGTTGCTTCTCTCCTTGGTTAGTTTCCATCCATGGCTTCTTGTCCTGCCTTCAGGCGCTTTGGAGAATAGCTTGACTCCCTCTTCTTTGGGGCAACCCCTGAGATATTGGAACACTGCAATCATATCCCCCCTTGTCCTTCTCTTGATTAGACTAGACATACCCAATTCCAGCAACCATTCCTGGTGGTGGAAGGGAGGAAGGGATGGAAAGATGGAGGAATGGAGGCAGGAAGAGAGGGATGAAGGGATGGAAGAGAGAGAGGGAGGGAAGATTCCAATAGATAATATTTCTCGCTCAGGGTTGAGCTGGGGAATCTTTGATGCTCTCTGAGCTTGGCTGTTTGCTTGCAGACTTTCATTACTCAACTAGGTAGCATAGGTGGACTTTTTAATGGTGCTGTTGCAACTTCAAACACTTGCTAAACAAATGGTTATAATTCAAGGACTACCTGTATCAACAGGGGGAAAGTTGCACAAATGCACAGATCAAGTCAACACACAATTCTCCCCAACTGTATGAGAAGGGCTGGCAGAATCTGGGGGCGGAATGAAAAGGGGAATCAGCCTAGAATCCTTACATAGCCACAAAGAACAAAGTCCAAAAACCCTTGAGTGTCTAACCTAAGCAGCTGCCAATCGTCAGTTGAGAAGATCCCTGTCCCTAGCTCTTAACAATAAATCAGTTTAAATTAATTTAATTTGTTCAGTTTAATTAAACCTTCACTTCTGCTCATGTCACCCAATTTACTTGTTTCTGCAGTGAATAAAATCCAAGGGGAGTAAATTGGTGTCCCCCAAATCAGATGCTTTCTTTCCCGTTCTTCCTCTGAATTTTTACACAATTGATGGAGGAGGTGACCAGGCTGAACCCGAGGGAGGGAGGCGTCAAACGCGTCATAAGTCATGAGTCCTTGTGCACCCACAAGAGATCTAAGTCTTTACACTCATTTGAACTGCCCGAATCTCCTGATTTCCCCAGGGCTTGACAATTTCTTAAGTATCCTGACCAAATGGTTTATTCGTCCTCCTCCAATTAGCTGTCAACGCTGTTGTAATTACTGTGACAGCCAAGTTGTTTCAAGAATGAGCTCACACTTTGTAACGGCCCTTCCTCACTTGCTTATCTGGTTCTATATGTTCTCCCCATAGGTGGGGACCGTCTGTCTCGGATGAGTGTCATTTTGGCTAGAGCTGAGTCAAAACATCAGGATTAGCTCTGGATTGGCTGACAAATTAGCTGACATTTCTTCATCATCATATTTATGCTTCGGCGGGATAGGAAAACAATTAATTTGAAAGAAAAAAAAACATATATTTATTCATTCATTCATTCAACCCCTATAGCCACCCATCTCAATCAATGGCTCTGGGTGACTAACAATTCCATTTATTTTCATTTATTCATTTATTCCATGTAATAAATCTATTTATTTTGCCTTATTCCTTTTTACCATTTTTCCCTATTCTTTTTCTTTGGGGTTTCAGGACTTATCTTGCTTTTATACCATTGAAAATTCCTTAATAAAAATTATACATCTATTACAAAAAAATATTACTTACTGATCAGTGAACATGGCAAAAAAAAGTTGATTGATGGAAATAATCAAAGGGCCCTGGCTTCTTTTAAACCTGGGTAGAATTGACCAAATAAATTATTATTAAATTATTTATAATTATTACTTGGGAGACAAAAGGCACCCACCCTACTGTCTTAAAGTCTTACCATTGCGTAACATTTTAATTATCTTAAATTGTATCGAATTAAGTTATATTGTGTTAAATTCCATTGCATTAAATTAAGTTGTCTTTTATTAAATTGTATTGCATTAACCTGTATTGCATTCAAATATATTGTATTAAATTCTACTTCATTAATTTCTATTGCATTAAATTCTATTGGATTAATTTAAATTCAATAGATTAAAATTAAATTCTATTGTATTAAGTAGAATTGCCTTACATTGTATTGAATAAAGTTGTATTATATTAAATTCCACTGTATTAAATTATGTGGCATCAAAATGTATTAAATTGTACTGTATTAAATTCTATTGAATTAGCCTGTGATGTATTAAATTATACTGCATTAAGTTGTATTGTACTAAATTGAATTGTATTACACCGCATTGAATAAATTTGCATTGTATTAAATTGTATTGTATTAAATTGTGTTGTAATAAACTCTGCTTAGTTTTTTGAGATCAGCCCAGGCTGATAGTGCATTATTAGTTTACAAGCTTAATGAAAAGCATCACTCAGAAGACTCCTGTTTTCTGAGCAAAACGCACACCCTTCATCACAAACTGTATTCTTTTTCTATGGAATCAGCAAGAATCCGGTGATCAAATGGAGCCAGAAAATTGGGGATCAGCCCAACGTGACCCAGAAATCTTTAGCAGCTGTCAGGAAAAAGAAACCTCACCTAAACACCTAAGAAAAACATAGATGGAGCACATCCCTTGCAGTACCAACCAGGGTGTTCCACAAAGCTTACTCAGTTAATTAGAACTTTTTTTAAAAAAAAAATCAGACTAATCATCCTATTTCTGCTGGAGAAACTGTATAAATACCCAGGAAAATCTCAGAGCTTGATCACTTGACTTCCTCCAGCCTGAGATCCTCCAACGGAATCTTCCGTCTTGTCTCGGAATCAGGTAAGTTGAGCTGAGATACATCTACCAACCTTTAGAAATTCTTCCTCTCTTTTTATATTTGTGAGATTAGAAAGGTTTTCCTTCCCCCTTGTTGGGTCCAGTTTTCCCTTAGCTTCAGTTCCTCTTTAAGCATCTACTGAACCTCCATAAAGATTTGGAAAGAGTAGGATGAAGGAGAAGGCCCACTTTAGAAGACTTTGGAAGACCAGTAAAGAACATCTTAGCCTGCTGGTGAATTGTGAGAACCCCACAGAATGAAATAAAAAAAAGAGCTGTTGGGTTGAGAAAAAGCTAGTCTCTTAAATATGATTCCTTATTTTTCTAGATTGAACATGTCTTATGAGTCCACGTAGGACTCCTGCCTTGAACAGAGGCTTGGATTAGAAGACTTTCAAGGTCCTTTCCAACCCTATGAGTCTATGAGTCTCTGTCTTCCTGAGTTAAAGGTTCAAAGAGGGCTGAAAATTAGAAATTGAAGACTAAGAGATTTTGAGTTGGTCAACCCTTCCATTCAACATCTATTTTCTTTCCTCATGTTCCTCTAGATCCACACCAGCTCATCTACCATGTCTTGTGGAAGAATGCCATGCTATTCTAGCTGCCCTCCCGTGACCGTGACCCTTCAGCCACCACCTTTCATCGTGAGCATCCCAGGCCCATCTCTCTACTGCCCCGATCAACCTCTTTGCATTGACCAATGCAACCCTTGCGTTCCACCACTGTGTCCTCCCATCAGCCGTAGAAGCTACGCCAGCTCCGTCGTTTCTTCCCCCAGCCTTCCTCAGAAGTCTCTGCCCAGGAGTCAGAGTGAATGGAGCTCAGTTAGCCAGAGATTCTAAGATCACCCATCACGCAACAGAGATGAAGAAACAGGAGACGTTGAGATTGTCTTGAGTGATTCCATTGGTAGACATGGACTCTTACAAACGTACCTGAAATGTATAGGAAGCCTTGCTTGGTAGACCAGCCTTTTCCAGCTGCCCTGCTTCCAGAAAACCCTTGTACCACTTGTTTCTGGACCAAGAATTATGCCACCCAAGATCTGGGAATATATTCTAAGCAGCAGAGTGTTCCCAATGGAATCTCTTGATGAATCAAGAACGTAGCCTTGCAATCCTCTGTAGCTATACAATCTCGCCTGTTTCTTACTGAAGTTGCTGTTACTCTTTCCAGATGTTCTTCCTCCTTCACCAATGTTCTCCTCCAAAGGGCAATTTTTATTGTTCCATGTTGGATGCAGTTGAAATAATTTCGCTGCTTCTCCTCTTCATTTAAAATAAACCATCTATTGCAACCAAACCCAAAGTTTCCTTTTGTTATTATTCTATTGTAATGACCTTTTTGAGGGACGCGGTGGCTCAGTGGGTTAGGATGCTGAGCTTGTCGATCAGATGGTTGGCAGTTTGGCGGGTCGAATCCCGAGTGCCGCGTAACAGAGTGAGCGCCTGTTACTCGTCCCAGCTTCTGCCAACCTAGCAGTTCGAAAGCACCTAAAAATGCAAGTAGAAAGATAGGGACCACTCCGGTGGGAAGGTAACAGCGTTCCGTGCGCCTTTGGCGTCTAGTCATGCCAGCCACATGACCACGGAGATGTCCTCGGACAAGCACTGGCTCTTTGGCTTTGAAACGGAGATGAGCACCGGCCCCTAGAGTCGGAAACGACTAGCACGCATGTGCGGGGGAACCTTTACCTTTTACCTAATGATCTTTGGCTACTTCTTCTCTGGGTCAGTGAAGGAAAAATCACAGTTCTGGAGAAGAGAAATGTGGCTTTTGCTAAAGAGATTGGGGTCGTTGGGAACCTCTAAGAGCCCAATCTTTCCCTGCTCTAGCTATGGGATTACTTCTTCAAAAGTCAACACAGACTTGAGACTTGGTTTCCATTGTTTCTGCTCAGCCCACCAGATCTAGCAGAGAGGGAATCCTCCAGATCGTTTCCATCAAATAGTTGGTCCTGGTTGGCCTGGAGGATCTTCTCAATGGTAGCCCCTACCCTAGAAAACAGCAAAAACAAAACCAAACCAGACCCTTTTATCCTTTCACAAGGTCTTAGCCATTAGGAAGACAAACAAGTCTGCTACTTTTCATGTGTTTCTTGTTTGATCATTGGATATTAGGGTTGAGGTTGCATTTTTAATTCTTGTAAATGGCCCAGGGTCACTGGTGCGAGATGGATGACCGTATAAATCCAATCAATCAATCAACCAACCAACCAAGGAAGTAGAATGGTATTTTCTTCACTAGAAATGGTTAAATTTTGTGTAGGTTGCATCATTTCCATGTACCTCTTCCTATTAGGGGTGAAATCAGCAAGCATCATGAAAAATTAACTTGTACACTCCATGGTCCTCGTACACCATACTAGTTCTCAAAAATGTGGAGAGCTGCATCTGAAGTGATACAGCATTGTCCATTTTTGACCACAAAAATATGGACCAAGGGAACCCAAACTTCTCACTTTAGTCTTTCTGACCATCTTAGATATTTTGGGAAGATTGATCACAACATACTGACGGAATCATGTTTTCTCCTGGTCCCATTCCCCCTCTTATCAGGATATATAGTCTTAATGGAATTTCCTGGGCATAGGAGGAGATCAATGTGATCACCAAGGCCATACAAACATCTGAACACTCAGCCGATCTGATGAAAAGTTGATTGATCCCAAGTCTTGAACAGAACTGATGAAGTGATTTGATTTATATTTCTTGCAAATCCTTCCATTCCCCACCATCCAGTCAGAGCTAAAGAAGCTTCTTGGATGAGAAGTGAAACGTCTTCACAGAAAAACAAGAAAGTCCAGTTGCCTCCTGAAAAAAGCACCTTTGGAACCACCGTGACCTGGACGACTGAGAATCTCATAGACATGCCTCCTTAATCCACGTGTACACCAAGCGAATGAAGAAAACTTAAAATTACAGCCAAATAAAATGGATGCCTCAGTTTCAAGAGGTTACTAGATTACATCCCTTAAATTCATCAACAACCAAAGCACTTTAGGACTGAACAGTCCTGATCCATTTGTACCCTGACTGTTGTATCTGATTTCAGAAGAGCTGAAAACAGCCAAAGCTTGCATTTGTGTTATGTTCAGTTCCCACCGGTGACTCTCCGCAGTGCAATTTTGGGGGTGATGCACCTTGGTTGGCACTTCACAAAGTCGTAACAGCCTACTTTTTGAAGTCCTGGCCAGAAAAGAATGCTGCAAAACTTAAAATTAAAAAGTGGGTTCAGACATCCAATAGAAGACATGGTTTGCTCAACAGGCATTCTTGATCAGCCTTGCTAAACATTCATACAACCCTCTACTATAATGTTGGTTTGCAGTGTTTGCCTTTGGAAGAAGACACAGAAGCAACAGAAAAAACCCAGGGATTATTGCAATGAAGATTTGATTTTGGAATAAACCCAAAATTAATTGACTAGAAAACAAGAGAGAAATTGTTTACATCAGAGGAATCTTCAAAACTTTTAAGGATGTTCCCGATGAAACACACATACATAAAACCACGAAGGTGTCTTCTTAGGCATAGTTCAGTCTAATCTAGAAAACACCACCATAACTCTAGCATAGTGGAGTTATTAATATTAGTCAACATTACATCTGCACAACAAGTCCACCTGTCAAGGTTCTGGATTGACAAACTCAACCAAGCAAACAGTTTCGACACATTCTGGTTTTTTAATGTAAAACTTTATTGAGTACAACATTTTGGCACGTGTGAAAGCAAAACCAGCTCTAACGAGACACACACTCCCGAACCCAAATAGTAAAACCATGGAATTCTCCCTCCCTCCCTCCCTTGGTCAGGTCAAGTTGCCCAACCAACTAGAAAAATAGTGTTATGAGAAAGTGTCTCTGGGTCTGGCCAGACACCTGGTGCACTGTCCTTGATTCTCAGGGTCTGGCTTCTTGATCTTTGAAGGCTGCATTCCAATTCCCCATCCCACCCCATCCCCAAGTTCATTGCCAAGCTAAGAAGCAATAATTGTCGCACCAGCCAAGCGAGCTTCAATCTTGACACCGCCATCATGAATTCCCTTTCCATCCTTCTTCTCCATCTTCTCCCAGATCCTGGCCTCAACACCGTCGGCAAGGAAAGCATCCACTTCGCTGACTCCTGGATATGGACTTCTCAGAAGCCACACTGGAAGTAGAGGCTGCACTGCTGCAAAGGGAGTCGTCACAGTGGGATATTGGGACACAAGGGTTGTGTTGCTCCATGCACAATGACTGCTCAGGGCAGTGGAGAGCTGAGCTGGTTAGGTTCAGGGCGAATGGTAGTGGCTGCACAGTCACCGTCATGCAACGGCAGCTGGTATAACCATGGTTCCATCCAGAAGTCATCTTGGACGTGGTGAAGCTAACGGTAGCCAGAGAGATCGAGAAAAGAGAAGCTTCAGAACAGAAGATCAGGCATATATCCCCATGTTTTAAAGCATTGACTAAACACTCACTAAATAAATATCCAAATGCCTGGTTTAACTCCAGGAGTTTCACTGATCAGCATTAAGCGTTCTTCTCCATAATTGCCCATTTCACATCATTGTCTAACTGTGGGACTGTGTTGAAACTTTATCCCTGAACTTTATCTCTGAACATTTATGGCTTCTCAGTCCTCCAGATGCTTTTCCAAAAGTCAACTGGCCTTCCTTGGGTTTTTCTTTGAAAATGTGTCGCTTCACATCCAGAAGAAGCTACTTGGATGAGAAGCAAAATGTTTCAAAGCGGGGGGGGGGGCACAAGAAAGTTCAATTGCCTTTTGGAATAGCATGTCTGGGTAACCCCGAACTCTGACGGAACACATTTAATAAATCTATTAAGAGCCTCTGAATCACCAAGAGCTTAAAAGCAAGAACATCCAGGCAAAAATCAAGATATAGATACAGTACTGCACAGACTTATTTCTATTTTGCTTAGGGTTCGTGGGAAGGAGGTTCTGGTGCCAGGAAGAATCCTTGCACAATTCAATTTTCTGCGCAAAACTTACCAGCTCCTACCTCAAGAAAAACCCAACCGGTATAGGAGAAATAATCTAGCACCATGGAATTCTCTCTTACGCTTTTATAGCTTTCACGAGGGAATCAGAAAGGTGGTGTGTGTGTTTTTTCTCCCCAAGTCTCTAATTAGTTACTTATACATCACCTCCCTCTATGTAACTCCCGAGTTGTTTTAAGGGTGACTTCACTCTTTGCCACCATCCGTTCCAGTTTGCTAGTTTATCCATCCACCTCGTAGGTGGAGATAATCATCTGGAACCTGTTATAATTCAGCTCTTCCCCAAATGAAAATGAGTCACAACTGGAATTCTGTCCATTTTACAGGTGGCATATAGAGTCCTTCCAGACTGTCAGGGTTTTAAGAGAGATGTCCTGCAAAGATCAGCTGTTGATAGGACACAAGGAAGAAATGTGTCACATTCTTGAGTGACATATGTTCTGAATATTACAGGAATCAAAGAGGAGGCTTAGCTATGGGATAGATAGATAGATAGATAGATAGATAGATAGATAGATAGATAGATAGATAGATAGATAGATAGATAGATAGATGATAGACAGACAGACAGACAGACAGACAGACTCAACAGAAATACAATTCATTTCTGGAAAAAGGAAGCAATCAGATACCAGCAAAGTTGGAAGATGGATTCATACATGTTAAATACTAGAATGAGAAGATCTTTGGCCTGATCACCTGAAGGGATTTTTCCAACCGGGAAGGGGGGAAGATCAACTAGGGAAGTTCAACACAATCAAAGGAAGAAAAGAAAAAAATGGGAAGATCTTCATCCATGCAGCCAAGCTTAAGTCAAGAAAGGAGCCCCCCCAACTCCCCCCCCACACCCAAAGACTCCTTTTTCCAATTTTCTAGAAACTGTTTTGACCTCAACAGCTCATCCTCAGCAACAACAGTAATCATATTGTGGAATTTTGAGGCCTTGTAGCAATTTTAAGACTGTTCCCACCTCTGGAAGGAGACACCGTAGAATCACAAAGGAGGAGATGAGACGTGAAATCATTTCTTGACAAAACAGGGGAGGGACATAAAGAAACATCATGTTAACAGTTGATCAAAACTCTCAGAGACGGCCTGGTATAAAAACCCAGAGTTCACACAGGAAAAAAGACAGACTGTCTCGACCAGCTCAAGCGAAGAACTTTCCACTCCTGGTAAGTGATGTTAAGATGTTTTCAAGCTTTGAGAACTCTTGCAGTACCCCTCATCTTCTGCTACCTTTACTTTTCCTATTAAATCATTTAAGGTTTTGGATTTACAAAGGAGCTGGGATATCTAAAGGTCCCCTTGCTGTTTCTCTAAATCAGGCAACTGCCCAAGTGCTTTAGAAAGAGGAGGGGGACGTGGTTTTGGTTTCTACCAATGTAAACTGGAGGATAAAACGTGAAGAACGGTTGCAGGAATTCCGTATGTCTAGTTTAAGAAAGAGAAGGACTCGGGAGTGAGATGATAGCAGTCTTCCAGTATCTCAGGGGCTGCCCCAAAGAAGAGGGAGTCAAGCCATTCTCCAAAGCATCTGAAGGCAGGACAAGAAGCAACGGATGGAAACTAATCAAGGAGAGAAGCAACCTAGAACTAAGGAGAAATTTCCAAACAGTGAGAACAATTAACCAGTGGAATGGCTTGCCTCCAGAAGTCATGGGTGCTCCATCACTTTTTAAGAAGAGATTGGAGAACCATCTGTATGAAATGGTGTAGGTGTTTCCTGCTTGAGCAGAGGGTTGGACTAGAAGACCTCCAAGGTCCCTTCCAACTCAGTTATTCCGTTAAACCAATTGTACCTTATTTTAAAAATCCATTCTTGAACAACCAAGGTGAGAAGTTTCCAGGGCTGATCACCAACGAAGTCTCTACCGTAGCTTTCCTGTCCATCTTTCCTCCTTTTTTTTTTACTTAATGTGTTTAGTTTGTGACTGAGTTGTCTGGCACCCTGTGATGTATTTACTTACTGTACCTGTTTGGTGGTCCTCATCCTTTTCTAAGTTACTGCAGAGATACGGCATCTCACCGTGCTGAGACTTACATGTCGTTGGGGGTCTTTAACGTGTGTCCTCTCCTTCCTAATAGGTTGCCTTAGCTCCCAATCCTTCAGTCCAGCAAAGATGGCTTCTGGATGGAACTGCTATACCAGCTGCCCACCCATGACCGTGACCATACAACCACCGCCCTACACCTTGAACATCCCTGGGCCCTCTATCTACTGCGCTGACCAATCAGTTTGCATCGAGCAATGCAACCCTTGTGCTGCGGTTCCACCCAGCGGGATCATCAATCACGGAGGGTATGGCTTGCTGTCCGCTGGTGCTGAATCAGATTTCAGCTGCTCAAGCCTGAAATCCGTGGAAAGCGACTACTACTTTTAAACTCAAGAACAACCTCAAGGACGACCTAAGATGGTCTTCAAAGCCTTCTAACATTCGTTTGTGATTTCTAGGAATGTGTGCCTGATCTTTGCTTTCATTGCTCATTGAGGTCCAGATCTTCTCTCTTCGTCATGGAACCAACCAGGGATAGAACTCCATGTGCAGTGTCCTTCAAGCTGCTTTTCGAGATTGTTTTTGTCTTCCATTAATGTTCTGGAACAATGGTCTTCTTCTACAACCCCAATTTGAGGGGTTTCAGAAGAAAATGGGTAGTCAGTCCATATTAATGTGAGACTAGATCATCACATCCAATCTTCTCCTTGCTAGAAGTGCACGCTAAGAAGATGATTAAATCCAACCTTAGATTGATCTCATTTCTGGGTAGAGATGACCTTGAATGGAGTTGATCCTCCTTATCATGGCATGGGCTGCTGGGAAATGTTACATTCTGACTCAGACATTATGCACATAATTTTGTGTTGATGTGGGATTTTTCAGACCAGCATTACCTAGACACTCTCTCTCAAAAAAAAATTCACATTGCTTCTTCATCTAAATAAACTTCTTATTGCATCAAACTTTAGTCTCCTAGCATTGAAATGTTCTCACCTAAAAATCGGAACTCCAAAAGGGATTCTCCAGACAAAGATGGAATCAAGGAAACCGAGGACAGACATAAACATAGACTTGCTAAATCATGAATGCAACCTGTGTCAGACACCCAACTCTATCTCCACACATATCTGAAATTCTTAAAAGGTTCATGTGGTGGAAGACCAGCCCAGGCAAAGCTTTGTTTTTAATGTTCAAGGGAAACATTTCTAAGAGGTGAAGGTGTATGTCAGGAATAGGTGGATCTACACTAACATAAAAGAATGTTAAACTAACATAGGAGTTAAAGCAAGCACTGGGAGGGGGTGGCCGGTGACACAGGTGACCGAACCTGAGATGCTCACTTGATTTGTTAACTTCACACTTGACCCTATAAAAGATCCATCATAGGAAAACATGAATACAAGGCATACGTCATTAGGTTGCCCTTCAACAGGATGGCATAGCCTATGAGGGTGTCTGATGGACTTTATAGATTTATTTTGGAACCACTAGAAGCAGAGATCCAGGAGCAGAATGGTCACTGATGGGACTCATGGTGCAATGCAGCTTTTGTCAGCCCAAGCCCTCAATTCAACCCCACTGGCTTTTGAAAAGGCTGGTTCTAGGTCCAAGGACATCTTTGAGACACATTCTCCTTGATGGACATCTCCCTAATGTTGATGGGTCTCCATGACATAGGTGTACCGGGGAGGGGTACAAGACCCCAGATTTGGTTTCTGTGAAAGGTCCCCAAGAGTGGTATGAAAATTAGCTGTCTCTGAAAGAGGAGGTTCAACCAAGGCCAATTGTCTTTGAGAAACGTAACCCTTCTGAAGGCAATCCTTGTAGTCAAGTATTATCTCAAGGTTCTAAAAAGACCACAAGGGGGCAGCAGGTGGCCAGATAAAGACAACATCTGTTGATAACAGTACAAAATGATTTTTTTACTATAAAATTAAAAATGGGATTCAAGCTCATTCATTCATTCTGGACCTTTCTGGTTTGTTCATTCATCCATCCATCCATCCATCCATCCATTCACTCACTCTTCATTCGTTCATTTACTCTTCATTCATTCATTCATTCGGGACCCTTTTTGTTTATGGCATCACCTAATATTCTGTTTCTTCCACAATAGTGATATCATATTTGAGATTCCAGGCTGTGCTCCCAAATCAACATCAACTACAAACTCTTTCTTGATTGATGAGTGGCCCAATCTTGTCCAGGACGGTCTTCAATAGATGATTGTCCTATTTATTTCAGTAGGGGAAAAAAACTATAGTTGATGTCTTCCAGGTGGTGTAGTAGGGGCCCCAAAGCAGAATGTGATTACACGATACCTGCGCATCATAACAACATGATGCTAACAGCACCATTACACAAAACCTTGGGTCTCAAGGTCTGTTGCAAGTGGGTAAGTCCCAACATTTTCCTGATGATGTCATCAACACAGGTGCAGCCCACCCTCCCCCATCCTACAGACACTCCGATTTTTCAGGGCAATGCCCACACAGTCTGACACAATCCTGTTGTGTATTCCATCAGTGTTGTGCGGTTATGGCAACCAACTTTGGCAAAAAGATAAGCGAAGAGATTGTAGCAGCTGGTGTGGTTGCCTTCTGCAGGTTCATAAATCAACTCAACTGTGCCTTGATGTTGTTGTTTTTTTTTTAATCTGCCTTGATTCAGAAGGATGTGGTAAGCGATGTGGGCAGGCAGAGAAACCACAAAATTATCCTCTGAGAAAGCCAGGGGTGGAGCACGAAGGAAGTCACCAAGTCAGCAGATCCAATGCCAGGTTCTCTCAGCCTGAGACTTTCCAGAGACGTTGGACCACAAAGTCCACCTCCTGGGGCTTGTGATGCTTATCAGGGACCCTAATTTGGATCCCATCTCTGTCCAGGGAAAGAATCCACACTCAAGCATTCCAGACAGATCATGGTCTAGTCACCACTTGGTCACATCCAGTGAAAAGGAGAGCAGTACCACTCTGGGTCCCTGGTTCTATTTTCTGTCTATTTATTTATTTATTTATTTATTTATTTATTTATTTATTTATTTATTTATTTATTTATTTATTTATTTATTTATTTATTTATTAATTATTGGGACTTATATGCCGCCCTATCTCCCGAAGGACTCAGGGCGGCTAACAACAATAAAACACAATAGTACAAAAGTTTTTTTTAAAAAGGATTAAACTAACAAGCCCCAGTGATAAAATATTAAAAACATTTTAAAAAAAACAAACCCTATCGTCAGTCCAGGTCAGCCTGATGGAAAAGAAATGTTTTGAGGTCGCGACGAAAGGACCGGAGATCCGGGGCCATCCGGAGCTCCAGGGGAAGCTGATCCCACAGGTCAGGGGCCCCCACAGAGAAGGCCCTCCCCCATTGTCTAGCTGATGGCACCCTGAGGAGGCCCTCCCTGCGTGAGCGCACTGGGTGATGGGAAGTCGTTCCCGGCAGCAGACGGTCCTGCAAATATCCCGGGCCTAGGCCACGTAGGGCGTTAAAGGTAAGTACCAGCACCTTAAATCTCACCCGGAGGGCAACCGGTAACCAATGCAGCTCACGCAGGAGGGGTGTAATATGGGAGTATCGGGATGCTCCCATCACAACCTGCGCGGCCGCATTCTGCACCATCTGGAGCCTCCGGGTGGTCTTCAAGGGCAGCCCCATGTAGAGAGCATTGCAGTAATCTATACGGGAGGTAAAGAGCGCATGAGTGACCGTACGTAGAGCATCTCGGTCCAGATAGGGGCGCAACTGGCGCACCAGGTGAACCTGGGCAAAAGCCCCCCTGGCCACAACTCCTATATGATCTTCAAAACTGAGTCGTGTATCCAGGAGGACGCCTAAGTTGCGCGCCCTGTCAACGGGAGGTAACACCTCTCCTCCCATAACCAAAGATGGAACCTCTTGGACTAAACGAGATGCCGGTACGTAGAGCCACTCACTCTTGGCCGGGTTGAGCCGGAGCCTGTTCTTCCCCATTCCAATTAGAATCTGTCTTTCTACAAGTAAATCCGTTTAGGTCTTCTTCTCAGCAACAAGATGAGAAGTAGGATTTACCAGGGGTGTGCAAAATTTACTGAATGGGGAATGGAACCTTCCTTCCTTCCTTTCTTCCTTTCCCCTTTCTTATCTTCCTTCCTTCCTCCTTTCTTTCTTTCTTTCTTTCTTTCTTTCTTTCTTTCTTTCTTTCTTTCTTTCTTTCTTTTCGCTTATTTGGTGCAAAAATGGGGTGAAAGGCACAAACAATGCTATGAGTATGGGACACTAGCCTCGACATCCTTCAGCAAAAATGGGAAAGAGTGGAGTGCAAACCATAGAAGAATGAAGTTTCCACGTCCTTGACAGGTCCTGATAAAGTTGACTTTTCCTAAGCAAGATCATTAACGCCAATTCTTGGCAGTTATCCGAATTTTGATCTGGGGCCAGTCTGTTTATCAATGATATAATTTTAAAGGAAGCATATGAAACAAAATAAACCGTCTTTGCATTGGAAAATGTCCCTCAAGCCGGTTTTCCCTTCCTCTCCCAAATTACACCATGATTTTGAATCCATAAAGTTGACTTGATCAACGTCCCGTTGTAAGGCTTAAGGTCTGGGATCTGCACTGCTGCAAAGTTTTTGGGTCCTCCAATCTTCTTTGGAAGTTGCTCATCTCTTCCCAGAGAATGACATTGCAATTATAAGAGGGAGTGGTAATGACGGTTGGTGATATTTGTTATCTGACTCTCCATGACACCCATTCATCAATAAACACAAACATCTACCTCAGTTGCCCAAGAGAGAAGAAAACGTTGCACCACCTCTGGGATAGGATCCATGGATGAATGGTGGCATCACACCCTACTTTGAATTTCAAGGATAACCCAAGACAAATTATCTCAGCTACTTCACCTCTATTTATCTCTGTTGTTTGGAAGGTATCTCTCTTTTTGTAAAGAGGAACAACATTCTTGATCCACGTTGCTCAACTGTAGTTTTATACATCCTCTTTTCAGTGTAAAGGAATGGAAGCTCAGATGTTCTGGAGGGTGGAAGGGATTCCTAGTTATCCAGCAGACAATATGGACCTGAGATGATAAAACGACTGGTTCAGTTGTAGACCCTTTTCTAACTACGAATCCCTTTCGCAATTGTTCTCCGGATTCATGGAGACCTAACCCTAACCCTAACCGGATTTTCCCTCCAATGTGATTTCCCCATGTAGTTAGCGAGAATTGTAGGTAGGGTAGGCTCAAAAAGTAAGAAACGTTTTACTTCAAGGCCATCACAAGGAGCTAAATAGTTGTGGAATTTGGTGGGGATCAAGTGGGGTTAAGACAGGGGGAGATTTTGACTGCATCACCCTATTTTTTTTTAAAATCCCATTTATATCCCGCCCTTCTCCGAAGACTCAGGGCGGCTTACAATCTAAGAAGCACAAATCAATGTGCTTAGCAGTAGCCTTCATTCTATGTATATGCCTGCTTATTAGGGCTTTCACCCCCCCCCCCACAAGCGGCATTATCACAAAGTCAGCTTAATTGCCCCCAACAATCTGGGTCCTCATTTTACCTACCTCGGAAGGATGGAAGGCTGAGTCAACCTTGAGCCTGGTGGGACTCGAACCTGCACTAATTGCAGGCAGCTGGTGTTACTTAAGGAGGCATTAGCCCACTGCTCCACCCAGGCTCTTTTGAGGCCTGTTTGTCTATGTCGTATTCTACACCTCCATGATTTTTTTTAGATAGGAGAACGAGACAAAGCTACTGAAAGAAGGAAAGAGACATCAAGTTTTGGGAATAGATGGTTGGGATTCATAGCTAAAAGGAAGCACGTTACTGGAAATTTGCAAAAAGCAAGCAAGCTCTTTGAAGGACACCTCCATCTTAGCATCGCCCAGATATGCTGGGGGTTTTGATCCATTCATCTTTGTTCATTATGCAAATGGAATTATATTGTATCTGGAGGCAACCAGGTGGTGGTGGGGGGAATTCCTCCAGTAGAAAGAATTATGTTAGCCCAGAGGTTTCTGGTTAAGTTGGAAGTCCCCGGGAGCCCTCATCAAGACAAGTTCATGAACTGGCTTGTGGAAGCACAAGATGAACCGTCAGCAGGAAATACAACATGGGAAAGTGCGTTTCTGGAAAAATTCCCTTGCTCTGCTAGTTTTTCACTTGGCTTCTCCTTAACTTGACCAATTTCCTGCATAGTCATCGGCCTTCAACATGATCTGTAGCTCTTGCTCTATCTGAATGGGTTTTATGGTACGACACTCTGAGATTAGAAGGTGGAAAAGATGAAACTAGGTTACACCCAATGATCCAGCAATCCAAACTAATTAGTGGTATAAAACCCTCCGTGCGATTTTCACAGCTCATCTGGGAATCAGAAGGAGAATCCTACAGGAAAAAAATGGTGGAGTTGTGTCTGAAAAAAAAAAGATCATGGAGAAGCATTGGGCAACACTTCCAATATCTAAGGGGCTGCCCCAAAGAAGAGGGAGTCAAGCTGTTCTCCAAAGCACCTGAAGGCAGGACAAGAAGCAATGGATGGAAACTAATCCAGGAGAAAAGCAACCTAGAATTAAGGAGAAACCTCCTCACAGTGAGGACAATTAATCAGTGGAACAACTTGCCTCTGGAAGTTGTGGGTGCTCCATCACTGGAGGTTTTTAAGAAGACTCGACAACCACTTGTTTGAAATGGTATAGGGTTTCCTGCCTGAATAGGGGGTTGGACTAGAAGACCTCCAATGTCTTCCAACTCTGTTATTCTGTTATACTTGGTTGTATAGTCAAGCATTTTCAATTCACCCTTCCCGATTAGGGATTCTTCAAACGGCATGGAATCGCAATTCTAACATCTCCATCCATCAAGGTGATAGGAACTGTAGTATAACAAGGTCTTAAAGGTCCGAGATGGGACCTAAAAGATCCCTTCTATGTCTTACCTGTGCAGTTTGTGTTCATTGTATATTCCACTCGCCTTTGAATTAACTGGAATTCCTAACAATCGTTCCCAAAGTACATTTTGAATTGTAGTCTGAACTACATTACTGATTCATCCATGTTCAAGGAATATGGAGGACAGAAGAAATATGTCTTTTACCTAGCCTCCATATCTTCCTTAAAGTCATCTTCTTTATTCTCCATCCCTACTTTGGACAGTACTTCCAATTCTAGCTTATATCTTAATATGAATCATATATGGTGAAGTGGGGGTGCTTATGGTCCATCCAGTGTACCATAAGCCTGGTTGCACCGATTGAAATCCATGAATTGTGGATTGAGTTAGGACCCAGTTAAGTTGGACTGAGTTAGGACACAACTGAGTTGAGTGGAATTAGGAGTCGGTTGAGATGAGTTGAATTGAGTAAGGACTCCATTGAGTTGAGTTGGGTTTCACTGAGTTAGGACTCAATAGAAGTGAGTTGAATTAAGTTAGGATTCAATTGAGATGAGTTGCATTTGAGTTAGGACACAACCATAATCTGCTTCAAGAATTCCTTAGAGGACCAAGAAAGGTCTTTATTTAACAGGAAGTCTCATTCTCCAGAAGTGGAAGGAAGTTCTACTTAAGAATGCTCTTTCTTGCTCTTTCAAGTCACTAAGCCTTTCCTTCACTAGCATTAAGTTTAGACCTCAGTGTTGATCAATAAGCAAGTGAGTCACAGTTTTGTGGAGCCAGATGATTGATGCCAAGTGATGACATCTCTTTATGTTCTGGGTTGGGTTTCTAAGAAGGTAGGGTTAGTAGATACCAACCATCTGGTTCTTCTCAACATAATATCTCTATGATTTTATCTGAGACTGAATCACAGAGTTAGGAGGGATCTAAGGCCAATCTTGCTACTGAAACTACCTTTGGAGGTCATCATCAGAGAGATGTCACCACGGTCTCACCAGACATTCATCCTTCCATTAATGGGGAAAAAAGAGAAATAAATTCAAGCTGAATTCTTGACTGAAATCCAATGCTTATAGTTATGAGTTAGCCTCTACTTAAAAACAGCTAGCGAATATTTTATATTGTCCGTTCAGAGTTTTTATCATTGGTTAGCTAGAAGCCATTACTGTTGGAGATGGTGGTATCTTGGTTTGATTTTTCCATCCATCCATCCTTTAATTCTAGACCTTTCTGGTTCATTCATTCATTCATTTTTCATTCATTCATTCATTCATCCATTTGTTCATTTTGAACCTTTCCGATTTATGGTCTCACCTAATATTTTGTGTTGGAATTAAGATTGCCAGAAGAAATATCAACAACCTAAGATATGCAGATGATACCACTCTAATGGCAGAAAGTGAAGAAGAACTAAAGAGCCTCTTGTTGCGAGTGAAGAAGGAGAGTGCAAAAGTTGGGTTGAAACTAAACATTAAGAAAACCAAGATCATGGCATCCGGCCCTCTCAATTCCTGGCAAATAGATAGGGAAGAAATGGAGGTAGTGACAGATTTTATTTTCCTGGGCTCCCAGATCACTGCAGATGGGGACTGTAGCCAAGAAATTAAGACACTTGCTTCTCGGGAGGAAAGCCATGACAAATCTAGACAGCACACTAAAAAGCAAAGACATCACCCTGTCAACCAAAGTGCGTATAGTCGAGGCCATGGTCTTCCCAGTTGCAATGTATGGCAGTGAAAGTTGGACCATAAGAAAGGCTGAGCGCCAAAGAATTGAGGCCTTTGAACTGTGGTGCTGGAGAAGACTCCTGCGAGTCCCTTGGACTGCAAGGCGATCAAACCGGTCAGTCCTAGAGGAGATCAACCCTGACTGCTCTTTAGAAGGCCAGATCCTGAAACTAAAACTCAAATATTTTGGCCACCTAATGAGAAGGAAGGACTCACTGGAGAAGAGGCTAATGCTGGGAAAGATTGAGGGCAAGAGAAGAAGGGGACGACAGAGAATGAGGTGGCTGGATGGAGTCACTGAAGCAGTAGGCGTGAGCTTAAATGGACTCCAGAAGATGGTAGAGGACAGGAAGGCCTGGAGGAACGCTGTCCATAGGGTCGCGATGGGTTGGACACGACTTCGCAGCTAACAACAACAACAAATATTCTGTTTCTTCCATAAAAGTGATATCATATTTTGATTCCAGTCTATGTTCCTAAATCAACATGAACTACAAAGCCTTTCTTCCAGGACTTGATGAGTGTCCCAAGCTTGTCCAGAACTGTCTGTTCTACAACTCTCCAGGATCTCAGCCAAAGTTTCTCTCAGATTTACAACTCTATGATTTTTTTTTTAGTTACAAGCTAGATGGAGAACTCAAAAATGAGGAAAAAAATTAAAGAATTTTCCACCAGAGGTATTAAAGACGAGCAATGTTCTTCCCACATGTAAGCCCTCCTCACTTTCTTGCCACTGAAGCAGACTCTTTATCACCCCTGAATTCCCCTTCCACTTGGATGATCCTTCACGATTAGAATAAGTATTTGATGCCAACAATGTGCCTTGCCTCCAATTCAGTGAGTTGTATCTGCTTCGGGATCAACCTATTTACTAATCCTCTCCTTGTGAGGTCTTTTGTAGGAACTTCAAACAGCAACAATAAGCTGCTGTCAAATCACTGTGTCACCTACCTATTGCTCATGATACAATCACGAAACTGCGGAATCTGTAGCTCCACAAATGTCATAGTAAGAGAAGACAAGTCCCTTTCTGGGAAATGCATGATATTTATGACAGTTCACCTGAAGTTGAAGGTCATACTTAGGCATGTAGTCCCTGCCTTTGTGGTAGGTCCCCAAAGCAGGCCTTTCTGAAGTAAGAAATCTCAAGACCAGATTGTTTTTCTAACAAACCCCACCTTAACAGGTTTCTAAAAGATCCACTTAACAATTTATTTGTCTGACAGTGGTTGAACACTCACTTTGCTGCTTGCCCTGTTTGATTTATAGATACAGAATACAGAATAACAGATCTGGAAGGGACTCTATATCATTTCAGACAAATGGCTGTCCAATCTCTTCTTAAAATCCTCCAATGTTGGAGTATCCACAACTTCTGAAGACAAAGCTGTTCCACTGGTTGATTGTTCTCACTGTTAGGAAGTTTCTCCTTAATTCCAGGTTGCTTCTCTCCTTGATTAGTTTCCATCCGTTGCTTCTTATCCTACCTTCAGGTGCTTTGGAAAATAAGTTGACCCCCTCTTCTTTGGGGCAGCCCCTCAAATCCTGGAATGCTGCTATCATGTCACCCCTAGTCCTTCATTTCACTAAATTAGACATATCCAATTCCGAGGGTATATCTCATTCCAAGAGAGCTTTGCCTGTGAATTGATCCAGCAAAACAAATTTTTGTTTTTCCTTCACTCCAGCAGGCCTGGCAATCTTTACTCATGGGTGACCAATCTGAAAGCATTTTGTGGAATGTTAAGCAGAGGAAACTCGTTGTTTTCACTTGATAAAGCCATCCATTTTTTTTCTTAAAACCATCCGTAGGGTGTAACGTACATTAGCTCGCTTGCATTGAGCTGGTCAAACCTAATTGTCACTAAATTGGGTGGATCAATTGTTTTCTTATGCGCCGCTTAGTAATCAGCATCTGGGTGGGGAATTATTTACAGGGTGTCTCTCTTGTGACACCAAATTGGGAAATTCATTCTGGGTGTCTCATGCCTGGAGGCTATGCAGCTGAGAGTATAAAAAGCTGGCTCCTTGAGGAAACATCTCAGAACATCTCTTCACTTCTCACATCTCAAACCCTTCGAGAACCGGTAAGTTCTTACAAGGTTTCTTTGCAAGGGTGTAGAGGGATTCTGAAGAGGACCTCAGCTCCATGGATTCAGAGGAACCTGCTAGCTTCCCTGGACTTGGAAAGGCATGCTTAAGAGGGAGGGTTGTCTTCAGGCCCTTGTTCTCCAGTGAAGACAGAGATGGAGTTTGGGTTGGCAAGCTGAGGGTCAGGAGATAGAGAAACCAAGCTTGTGAAAATTGCAGATGAAAGTTAGGAATCAAGCTAGAAGAGTTTCAAAAGCAGACGTGCCTCCAGAACATGGATGACGTTTCACAGAGGGAGAATGGTTTAGGATTGGGGACAAGGCAAGTTGAATCAAACTCTGCTGAAGACATAGGACATTCTCCCCGAGTTTGGCATTGGATCTTCTCCTCAGTGAAGGAGAACCATTAATCTCTGGAGTCAACGTATTCCAGAAGTACTTCTCCTTTCCTTCTATTCCTCTTCCCCAGAAGCTAATATTTTTCAAGGACAGGAATAGCCATTCTCCCAAACCAGAGAGACTATAAGACTATAAGAGATGGACATTATATCAAGCAACAAAGGGAACCTCTAAAGATAATCTTTTCTACTCTTAATAATGTCTTCTGTAATATATATATTGCGATATAACAAAGATTTAATGTAGAGCAATATGCATGGTTTCTATATTGCATAAATATATGCAGCAGCTGAACAGAACATTTTAGGCAATGTTTTATCATGTCATGCATATTTTATATTAGAAATTCTACTCAGTTCTCTAGAGAAATGCATATTATTTGCACATTGCATTAATATATGCTGTGCATAAAACAGCCCTTGTTTCCTAAGGCAATATATTTTACCAAATTATGTATCTGCCAAGGTATGCAGCGTGTTAATGCGACATTTTCTACAATATTTTATGCAATACATATTTTATACTCAATATTTCTAGAGTTAATACATATTGTGGAGGGATGTATTTATGCAGGGTATAAAATATCCTTTAACAATGTGGTATGTTCTAAGGCAATAATATTACGCATAAATATATATTTCAAAGAGATGGACGCTGGTTTGTCCAGTACTTTATATTGCACTATGCTGCATGATTATTAAATTATTACAGAACTGTTGCATACATCAGAGAGCAAAATGTATTACTGTATTAATGCATTCTCCCTCTTATATAATCATCCACTGCTTTTTTTTTAAACTTTTTTAAAATTATCTTTGGTAGTTTCCATTGTAATAAATATCTGTTGGAGCCGTTCTATCCATAGATCTCTTTTCAGTAGAAGGTTGAGGACACAACCCCATCCATCCTGGTGGTGATGTTCTTCTGACTGTGGTCCTCACCTCTCATAACTTCTCCTCTTGGTCCCGATTCTTCTCATTTCAGCCTCTCTCTGACATCCTAAGATGGCTTCCAACCGTTCAATGTGGAACGAATGCTACGCTCAATGTCCAGCTTCAACTGTGACCATCCAGCCACCACCTTTTGTCCTCACCATCCCAGGACCGGCCCTCTACTGTCCTGACCAGCCTCTGGGCATTGAACAATACAACCCATGTGCTTCAGTTCATTTGCCCTTGGCAAGGGGTGGCTCCAACTTCTCCAGCCTCTATTCCGGAGCTTTGCCAAGTGCCAACTTCAGCTCCTCCACCTACCGGTCATCTTATTAACCTTCCTGAGCATGAAGATGAAGTCCTTCTCCATCAGTGGACTTTCTGGAAGCCAGCAGGCTGACCATTTACAATGATACACCTGTCTCTTTCCACATTCATGTCTAAGCCAGTCCTAACTTCTCTCTACAAGCCATCGGACTTTGGTTAGCCTTCCGTTGAATTCCCAAAACAGAGAAAGATCCTTCTTGTACTGATCGGATATGATTCCATAGCTGGTTGAAAGGGGACCTATGGAAGGTTGACAAGAGGAAAACCCAGTTCTGGGGATGGAAGTCCACCTTTGCAGTCCAATCTTCTTCCCGTTCTCATGTGTCTTTGTTCATATTAAAAAAAATCTCTAAGATTGCATTCCAAAACTTTGTCTGTTCTCTTTATTAAGCAACTGATGGAAACCTTTAGAATTTCCAGAGGTTCTGGGCTCTTGGGAAAGGCCATTTACCCACTTTAACCCCTTCCCATATTTGAAATGTTTCCATCTCATTCCTAGTTTTGTGGGGGGGGGTTTAAAAAAAAGTGCATTGGGGGTCATTTTTAGACCCCAGGTTTGAGATCTAAAAGCTAGCATACTCCATATCTTCTGCAAGATGGAGAAACCTGGTGGTATCCACTTCCATCTGGACAGTTCCTAATTGTCCATCCCTTTGTTTGATTTATGCGTGGCCTTTGGCTGTAATAATAAATTGAATTGAATTGTCCATCCCTTTGGAAAAAGAGTGCAAATCTGGAATAAATCCATCTGAAAATGGAATCCATGTCCTCCATAGCCTTGATCCATAATATCTCCCCAGGTTCTCCACCAAAACTCCGAGCCACATTTTTCCATAAAAGTTGGAGAGCGAAGCTTATTGAACATCACCCTGGACTCTCCTACCACTTAAGCCCCACAACCTTGCAACGTAGACCCATTTTTGCATTCAGCTGCTCTTAGGAGAACATTTTGTAGAGACTACCATCAACACCAAAGCCATGATGTCCTTGCTCAGGCCTCAGGTCCAAATGATGGCAAAGCAATCCCTCATGAAACCTGTTTTGTTGTTTCTTGAGTTTCTCTGTTTTTAGTTGGGGGGGGGAGGGAATGAGTGTTCGATGGGAGGAATCTTTGTTCCTCTGAATTACCTCTAATCTTTCTATACAAACCAGTTTATAGCAGGAATGTTTTGTACGATAAGAGTTCCATGCACCTCCAACAATGTTCAAGCAAAGCAATTAGAAGGAGGTAAATAAAAAAAGACAAACAAATAAATAAATTTTTTTTAAAAAAAAATTGGAAGGTTGAGAAGCCACAGGTAACATGGGTCAGAATCAGAAATTAAGGATTAATCTTTGCATATGTGTGAACAGGCTAACAGAAAAACAGAGCTGGAAGGGGGACCTTGGAGGTCTTCTAGTCCAACCCCCTGCTCACTTTATACCATTATACCATTTCAGACAAATGGCTGTCCAGTCTCTTCTTAAAAGCCTCCAGTGATGGAGCATCCACCATCACTATAACAGAATCACAGCAAACCATTTAAGAAATGCCCATGGGTCTTATTTGATCATAATTCAGCTCCAGATATCAACCCCTCTGCTATTGCTGAACAAACTATATTCTCAAATGCCTGAAATCTCAAGGGAATATAATATTTTAAAAACCCCAAACAAGTCCAATTTGGCTCAAATGTATGACTTTAAAAAATACTTGACGTGGCTCATCTGTTGTTGAGCCTACACTAGAGTCATACAAATTTATATCGTGTATTTCTAAAACCACATTGTGTTTTTTTCCCAACAGTCTTGCAGTCTAGGAACTTGTTAATGTTTTTATCTGGGTTGTTTTCCCAAAATCTAATCTTTGCTCCCTGTAGAACGAGAGAGCTTAAGCATGGCTTTTTAATTTTTAATGATTCAGCTTTTGAATGATAAAAATCTGTGGGCTGCCGTGAAATTATTCTACCCAACAGGTAGCATTGAATGAATATTTAATATTTAGGGAGGCCCTGCTAACTAATTGGGGCAAATTTGGAGGTAGTCAAGGAGGCTTATGTCTTATCTCAAGGAAAGAACTAGCTTGAATAAAATGTTGTTGAGACTCCATCAAGCAACTTGCGAAGACCTTCTCTGGAATTCCTGAAAAAGTCAAGGAGGTCAACAATGATCCACCAACTTTCTTATTTTGCCATCCCGGCGTGGGTCAGTTCAAATTTCAATCAGCTGATGATACCAACATTTATCTGGATGTGCAACTGTGTCCAACTGATGGTGTTTTGAAGGGAGAAGGACCACGTACCTTAACTTCTTAGGGACTCCTCCCTTCTTAATCCAGAACTCAAGGAAGTGACTGAGATTTGTCTCTTCATCTTGATTCTTGTCATTGGAGAAACCACAGGCGAAAGCTGACAATTTTTGAGCATGGTTTGAGTCAGTTGGAAGGAAGTAACAGGAGGGTGTAACAACCACATATCATTATCTTGAGATCTGCAAGACTCCTGGGTTTATAAATAGGTTGGGCAACTCATTGCTATAATTTGAGGTTTCTCCCACAAGGAAATTATCTCCTGGGAGGTATAGAAAAAGATATAAACTTGAGAGACATTTCTAGTCTTGCTTTATCTTGGTTTGCCCTATGGTTCCCTCTAAGGAGGAAGGGTAAACAAATTGGAATATTTTATTTTCTTCTGCATTCAATGCTCTTATCTTAAATTGTCCTAAATTCAGGAAGGGTGTTTTAAGCTGGGAGGGGAACATCTGGAGATGGTTCAGGGTGAGGGTCAAGCTGTCAACTAGATAGAGAAGATAGTGTGGGGTACTATGGGTCATGAGGTTAGGGAGGACAGGAGCCCAGAGACAGTGCCACCACCACACTTGGTGGCAATCCCAACCTCATGGAACAAATCTCCTCCTGAGGTCCAGGTGAACCTCATCTGGATTTCAGAAGTGGTAAAGACCCAACTCTTTGAGTGTTAAAGACTTAATCTTCTGTTGCACATCATGCTGGTTTTCCTTCAGATTTAATTTTGTTGAATTAGTTGACTTTAACCATCAACTATCGTACTGGGGTCCTTTGCAGTTTTATGCCATTTATCGTCAGTGTTGAGTTTGTAGGTGGTGTACAGGTATGGATCATTTCATCCAGCAAGTAGACAGCTGATAAAAATTGCTCCCACAGACTGATGAAAATGGCTACTTTCATGATATTAAAAGAAGAGACTAATAGATTCATAGAAAATCAAGTTATCAGCAGTTCTGTTTTGGCCAGTATCCAAAGGTGTGTTCTCCTGAATGTCACAGATGAATTATGAAATCGAGAAGACAGTATTTTACTTAAATCCTAACCGATGGACCTGCTTTTGCCACTACAGATGAGAAATATGGTCACTGTTTCATTTGATAAGTAACTCCTTGTACATAGTTATAAGACTCTGCTTCTCATTTTTCTTTCCATTTCAAAAAATATACAAATCTGGTGGTGCCTGTCCACTGACTGAAGAATATCTAGATTTCAACCAGAATTTCTTTAGAACTATAAATATTCCTTTCTGAAAACTTAGAGAGCCATTTTGATTCATTTACAATTAGACTGGTCTGAACAGACCCAAGAGATGGCTTGCCTTCAGACGTTGTAGGTGCTCCATCACTGGAGGCTTTTAAGAAGAGATTGGACAACCATTTGTCTGAAATGGTATAGGATCTTCCTCTTGAACTGGAAGACCTCCAAGGTCCCTTCCAACTCTGTCATTCTGTACATCCCAAGAATTTCTTGACGTATGAAAGTGCCTCCTCTTCTTAGTGTTAAGGTCAACGTTTTCTTTCCGGGATGTCAGCAAAACATACAATCTGGAGGAATACTGGCACCACATCTGTTCTGGAAAAGCTGGTTGGTGGGCATTCCTGCTTAAAAAGCAATTTCAGGTGATGAAGTAATGTTGCTTCTAAGAATAATTCCATTGGAAATGAGGTCTGATGAAACCATGCTGTTCAGCTGAGTTTGGGAGATGATCGCGAATTAATTATTCATATTTGTATCATCAAAGACAGAGAGCTATTGCTTTAAAGGAACTTGGGGAGTTTCTCATGGAAATTTATCAACTCAGCAAGACAACAACCCCACCATCCCAAACAAAATTCTCAAATGTGCCCCCAGGCTGTCAGATGAATGCTATAAAGAGTTCATCCTGCAGAATTTCTTCCATCTCCACATCTACTTCGAGGATTCAGGTAAGTACCTTCACAATCAGGGGCATTTCCTTGGTGTGTTTCTATGTTTAGGTGCATGGAGACGTTTGGTGATGTCTCTTAGAATGAAAAGATGTGTCTTCTCATGTTCTAGTAATTCTACTGCCCTTTAATAGAGAACAAATTGTGATTGCATAGCTTCTAAGAGCTTCTTGAATTTGATTTTGGTTTTAAAGGTAGGGAAATCAGCATAAGAAGTTTAATGATCTGGGGTTTCTTCTCCACAAGAGTAAAACCTTAGAATGAGGGACTCAAGGTTTAGGTGAATGTAGAACATCACGGTCCATTCCATTATCCCCTAAAATGCAATTCCTTTGGCCCTTAGAATGGGTCAATCCAAAATTCCAAGATCCATCCTACATCTCTAGATCAAAACTATCCACAGCCACTTCATGCTTCCACCACCTTCCAAAACATGAAGTCATTGCTGTATCATTTCAATCTCTGCTCATGGTATTGAGAAACCTAGATTTTTCATCAGGTCCAACTAAGTCCTTCTAGGCTCTGTCCAAGACTGCTAACGCAGCTGTATTGATATATGATTGGGATTAAACTTGGTTAGGTTTCGGTGGTGGATGTGGGTGACTTAGGCTCTTCACCTATAAAGCCCAATCAGGCTGAGGGCTTGGGTAGATGCCAGTTGAAGGTTGTTACCTATTGAGAAAGGTGATGAGAGAAGAAACGTCTTGTGGAGATGTTTCTTTGGAGGTAGAGTGTTTCCCACTCCCGAGTTTGTGTAAACTTGATTTTCAGGATGATTCATAATCTACACAAGGCTTGGATGTTATTGTTCCCATTGTCTGTCTTAGTGTCGCTTACTGCGATTCTTTCTAAAGTCCTCTGAAGTGGAAGCAATCAAAAATTCCAAAATCAAGAAAGGCATTAAATGAAAAACCAGCCCATTTGGAAGGTCACCCTATTGTGCATTTCTCAAACTCTGAAAACAAAGTAAATTATCACTTAATTGCACATATTTGCAACGTGTGACATGCATCTTAAAGGATCTGAGTCTCTTTGTTTTCAGATCTCTCACTGAACTTCAAAATGTCTGCTGGCTCCAACATGTGGGACCATTGCACCTTCTCGTGTCCTCCTTCAACGGTGACAGTCCAGCCGCCTTCTTTCATCCTCACCATCCCAGGTCCAGCCATCTGCTGCCCTGACCTGCCGCTGTGCATTGAGCAACACAATCCATGTGCCATCAACAATCAACGCCATGCCCAGCAAATAAACCGGGTTTCCAGCTTCTACTCCAGAGCTCTGCCAAGCACTCCCTACAGTCCCAGCATTTACCGGTTCTAGATGCGAAGAAGAATTGCAACCATCTTGGTTTATTTCATAATCTTTCAGGAAGCCGAACACCTACTGTAGCCTGATCCGATTTTGTTTATTGGAAGCTTTTCTTGCAATAAGATGCTCACTTCATGTTTATGCCCTGCTTTGGGGGGGGGCTTTCTTGTTTCTTGGAATTGCTCAAAATAAACAGGGGTGATTGAATAGAGACGTTCTTACTGGGTAAACTCTGAGGAACCTTGCATAAGAGCCAACGTCTTGACGTCTAGGTCCTTCTTTTTCGTTATTTAAATACTTGAGGTTATAACATCAATATTCCCTCACTCCCGAGGCGTTAAAACTGCCAATGCAAAGGAGTATGTAAATTGTGTAATACTAATAGTAAGCAGACACACTTCGCTAGACAAATAGAACAAATCTTTTCCAGCTAAAGTGGTGATGGAATTCCACCACCCAACTTCTCACATGGGATGTTCCAGTTAGGCATGTTGTTTATGGACAGGAAGGATTTTAGGGACCCAATTTTCTACAATTTGGATTTGGGTTTGAGCTCACTTATGGGTCAAGCCAAAAAGTAACTTGGTTTTAACTTGGCTATGCCTTCAGAGATTTCTGGAAGGTGTTGCATCACGTAGCTCTTAAGCTTGACTGGACCCTCATGGAGAAATACTAGGAGGTTTTTCACTTGCGCATGCTTCAATTTCACTGTTCCACACCTACATGAAAGATGTGGTCCATCCACTGCACAAAACCATACTTATTTTTTTAAACTTAGTTTCTGGTGTACACCATGATGTTAGCAGATATCGAATTACAGAGATGGGTTTATGAAGACCTGCTAAACCACCCAATGGTCAATTGAAGAATGAAACAAGCAAACACACTACTCTGAATTGTTGAGTTTGCAGAAGTCCTGGACATGTGATCCGTAATCTCTTTGGATGATCATAAATGGATTTACCAGGGGAACATCTGCCAGCATTTAACCCTACTTGATAAAACATAGTTCTTTTGAAATGAAACACAGTTGAAAAGTGCCTTGAACCATCATTATATGACATAGCTTGTCAGGACATACTCCCACATCCTAGGCAAACACGGACAGAAATTTTGGAAATTCTGATAATTTCAAGAAAAGGCAGCAGAGAAATTTCCTAGTACACACCTTTGCTGGCTTAAGTGTGTTTCAATATCAGTAGCTGATTAGGAATTCTGGGAGTTGAAGTCCACACACCTTAAAATTGTCAAGGTTGAGAAACATTTGTCTAGCCAGTTATGGGCCCAGTAGATTATTTTAAAATTCCTCTCCAAAACTGTGTACTAATTCATTTCATTCCAGAGAATGGAAGAGAGTTGTAAATTGTGGTTTGGCTCGTGTTTAGTTTTTATCTAAATGACTTTAATTGTTTGCTTCCCTCCTACGTTAGATCAGTGCTGTAACACCATTCTGAAATGCTTAAATATAGGGCCACGGTTTTAAATAAACAGATAGCATGTATCTCACATCATTGTGGTAGACCGCACAATCCTGGAAGGCACAACAAATTTACTTAAAACAGGGAAGACGAGATGTATTCTTCTCCTGTCCAAAAGGCAGTGTGGTTTAGCAGTTAGACTATTTTGCACACAAAGATAAGGAAAACAAAAGCAAGTTGGCACTTTTCCTAAAAAGTTCTCATCTTCCAATCAACTTCTCAGAAATGCGGTCATCGCAACAAGTTGTGATAAGAATTGCAGCTCAAAAAACTGGTGCCCAATTTGCTTCTTCTTCTTTTTTTTCCTTTACCATCCACATCGCTTTTTCCCCACCTGTCATGCCTGTGAGATTATAAACTTGGAAAGTGGGACTAATTTCGCCCTTGAACCGAATTCGCTCTCAAGTTCCCTGGAGAATTTTATCATTGGCAGACCCTACCTCTCACACTTCTTTAAAAGGCCGTTGAGAAAGACACCCGGATTACAATTATCCAAGAATAAAATTGAGAATTTATCTAAATAAATCAAATGCAATTCCTAGGTCTTTATTCCAGCATACATTCTCCACGACCAGAATCCTAAACAATTCTGAACACAAATGAAAAATCAGGGACTAAAATAGATTACAGACTCTTGGCGTTTGCTGGGGTTTAAGAAATATGAACCAAAGGGTGGGGGGGAGACTATTTTGCTTCAAGAAGATTGTTGTTATTTTTCTAAACAGCTGAAGTTTTCAGATCTTTTCTTCTCTCTTCAGATCTTTGAGATCTGCTTGGCAGGTGACCAGGAAACTAAGTCCCTTGTGATTTATGAGCACTGGCTAAAAAAAAACCTTTCAAAATACTCCACACTGTGCATCCTGGTACATTTGTAAGTGTGTGCCTTCTTGTGGTGACAGCTGGTATTTGCAAAATTGAGACAATTTGGACTAGTGGAATGTCTAAAGACGTTCACACCAAGAGTCCAATTCTTCTCATCTTGTAACTACAGATCTAGTTTTCTTTCCAGCAAAATCTAGTATTTCGTCCCCATGGTTTCCTTTTAGCCAATATTTTGAGTGCCATTTCTTCATTTAGAAGTAAGAGATCCAGCTTTGGATTTCTTTGTAAAGCTTCTAGTTCTGGGCTGGAACATTCCACAGAAGGATCACTAGCAGGAAGCAAAACATTTTTCACCTTTCTCTTGAGGCCCTCAGTTGGAGGTTTGCACTCCAGATCTGTTTGGACACTCTTTGATGTGCTTCTCATTTGTGAAAACCATGCCTTCTCCTCCACCCCATCACCCCACCCTCCAATTTCAAACAACTTTGTGGGTGACAGTTTGGGAGCGCTTGGTAGGATGTAGGAAGAAAACAAAGAGGAGAAAAAATGTCTGATGCAAAAGGAAATTTAATCAGAAGAACAAAAGAAACGACGAAGCATTTGGTTCAATCCTAGCTGCAGGGTAGCTAAGCAGAAACATGAGTTTTAACTTGCTGTAGCAGACACCGGTTGCTTATAAATATATCGAGTGTTTCCGGATTCTAGACAAACATAGTTTTGGAGTCTGTCGGAATAATACATCTCCGTTTCCCCAGCAGGCTAGGTCCACGATCTCTACCACTTCCTCCAGTCCAGAAAGTACGAGCAGCAGTCAGAAAGGCAATCAATTCTCTTTTGGGGTGCCATCAGAAGAGAGAACGGGAAGACACAGAAGTCAACCGAAACCTGTCTAAGATTTCAGACCTGAGTTTGTGTTGTCAGAAGACAATGGTTCTGTCTTAAGTCCGTCAGTCTAAACATAGCATTCCGTTTCATGTTTTTCTTCTCCAGTTGTTCGGGGACCTCTGAGTTATTTCTTCCATGTTCAGTAACAGGACTAGATGTTTGAAGGGCCTCCATAGGAACCTCCATAAGATCTGCTGCTGAAGCCACCACTTCTGTATCCATTCCCTCCGCCGACAGAGTATCGGATCCGTCTATATCCACCAGAACCATATCCTGTGTGGCCATAGCCACCTCCATATCCAGAACCATATCCTGTGCCACCATAACCACCACCATATCCACAGGTACCATATCTGCCACTGCTGGACCCACCACCATGCCCACTACCACCACCGTACGCTCCACTGCCAAAGCCACTGTATCCACTACTGCCGTAACCACCACCATATCCACCACTGTGGTACCCAAGGCTACCACCATGTCGGTAGCTTCCACTTATTCGGCGGCCACTAGTCCAGCCACCTCCCATACTTCCCCTTGTTCCGCTAAGGCCGTAATCGCCACCAGTGACACTCACTGTTCCAATACTGCCTCTGCGACCACTCATGCTGCTTCCTACTCCACCTCCACCGCCCATAGTGCCTCCCATTCCAATACTACCTCTCCTTCCCCCCACACTAACCCCTGCTCCGCTATCTCCACTCCAACCTCCTGTGGTGACCCTTCTTCCACCAGGGCTCAAACTACCATGTCTGATGCTCTCAACTCCACTAGTGCCTAAATCACCCTCAGCGATGCTGCCAGTCCCAACGCTGCCTCTGCGAACACCCATAGTGTCCCGTCCTCTGCTACCTCCACTCCAACCTATTGTAGAACCTCCAGCTCCAATACTGCCTCTCCGACCAACCATAGCTCCACCTTCACCACTGCCCAAATCACCACCAGTGATACTGCCCGTCCCAACACTGCCTCTCCGACCACCTACAGTGCCCCCTACTCTGCTACCTCCACTCCAACCTGCTGTGGTACCCCTTGGTCCACCAATGCCCAGATGACCACCTGTGCGTCCTCCAAGTCCTCCAATGCCCAGGTGACCACCTGTGGGTCCTCCAAGTCCTCCAATGCTCATGTGACCACCTGTGGGTCCTCCAATGCCCATGTGACCACCTGTGGGTCCTCCAAGTCCTCCAATGCCCAGGTGACCACCTGTGGGTCCTCCAATGCCCAGGTGACCACCTGTGGGTCCTCCAAGTCCTCCAATGCCCAAACCACCACCTCCTACTCCAACAACACCCAAGCCA
The DNA here is from genome assembly GCF_947247035.1 of Vipera ursinii. Taxonomy (NCBI): domain Eukaryota; kingdom Metazoa; phylum Chordata; class Lepidosauria; order Squamata; family Viperidae; genus Vipera; species Vipera ursinii. The sequence goes on from NC_139528.1 coordinate 1,458,646, forward strand.
CCACCCATCCTACTCCCTACTCTGCTTCCATCACTCCAGCTACCACCCCAGCCTCCTCTTCCTGGACCCAAAGGACCCATACTTCCTCCAACAGTACCCTCAATGCCAATGCCACCTCCACCTCTCACCATGCCACCAAAGCCTGCACATGGATTGTGTTGTTCAATGCCAAAGACTTGGTCAGGGCAGTATAATGCTGGTCCTGGAATATTTAGGACAAAAGGAGGTGGCTGAATTGTGACAGTCGAGGCCGGACAGCTGGCATAGCACTCGGACATCATAGTGGGAGGACTGTTGCTCTGGAAAAGAAGAGGGAGAGGCAAGTGCTTAATTCAGCAGAAGTTTCTCTCAGATGAGGACCAATGGAGAAGAGTTTCCATGCTGATGCAGTTGGTAGAAAGAATACTAATGAAGACAGGGAAAGTCAGAAGTTCTGTGGAATATGCATTATCCAATTTCAGAATTAATTCACTTAATTCAGGAATAGAATTGTCCTCCTTTGTTTACCCACCATCTAGTCCAGATATTGGAGTCCATCTCCCCTCAATTTGGCCAAGGATGAAGGGAGTCCCTTCCAACAAGATCTGGAGGATCATAGTTGGACCAATACTTGAGGTTCTTCAAAAGCCTTACTGTCTTTATTGTGATGGTGAATGGTCCAGCTTGAGCATCTATCTTACCTTGGTTCCTCACGGTCCTAAAACTCTAGAAATGTGAAGAAAGGACAGAAGACTTCTTTTGCTGCTGTGGGGAAAAGTGAGATGCAAACTAAAGCATCCATCCAATCATTTCAGTGAAGTGTAGCCATTGGCTAAATCTGCTTCTAAACATCTCCTAACTGGGAACATTGCAGGATCCTCAGAACCCAAAGACATGAAGAAGGTGCAAGAGAAGTGAAGTTATGGAACCCATCTCAAAGACATCACCTGCTCTGCTCTGACTTACCTCGTTCTTCTCAATGGAAGGATCAAAAGACTCCAGAGAGGTGCTGAAGGAAGGTGCTGAGTGTCAAACGTCTTATACCTCTTGGTCCACCAACAGCTGAGCATGACTCACCACGGGGCTCAATGCCAACCATTGACACCTGAAAAGAAATTAGGATGAAGAAATCACCTGTGATTGATTATCAATGCAACACTAGTAAATAATTGCTGGCTTGTGTGCTTGCTCACCTTTTCTTCTCTTCCAGGTTCAGGATAATAAGGACTCCACCCTACGAGGTTACCCAAGAAGAGTAATGAATTTTTAGCCTTAATACTTTAAATACTGGGGTATCTCAGTTATGCACAGCTGCGTAAACACCTTGGGTACCATCCCAGACATGTCATGCCTACTCCAGTTGTTCTTAATTATCAGATGCCTCTGCATTTGTTAGAGATCTCTTGGTCCTATTTCTTGAAGACGCCCAACCTGGTCTGCAAATTCAACAAAATTGAAGAGCAGATGATTTGGGATCCTGAGCTTCCCATCCACTTTGCAGTTAGTTAAATTAAATAATTTACTAATGCTCCACACAATTTTGGACACTACCTTCAAAGCAGGGAGGGCAAACCTACAGAGAAGACATCATTTGTGGTTGGCAACAACTAGAGATGGTCAATTCTGGAGTTAAAAGTAGATTTAGAGGGCTCCGGGAATGGCCTCGAAGGACAAATATGCAAGATTCTGTTACTATCTCTGTTCATCAGTTCCTAAGCATCCGAATATAAATCACATGACCCTGGGGGATGCTGCAACGGTCATAAGTGTGAAAAATGGTCCTAGCTCACTTTTTTCAGTGCTGTCGTAACTTTGAATGGTCACTCAGTGAATTGTAAGTCAAGGACTACCTGTATAATTTTAGACCTATTTAGTATTGGTTTCATGGTCTGGTCTACCTTTATAGGGCTGCCAGTAGTGAAGAATAGTTTAAAGGATGGTTAAAGCAGAGAAGGAAGGTTAAGATAGAATAACTTTTCTCAGCATTCTACTAAGTTGAAATTTATTCTAGCTATGCTAATGCTGACCTGTTTTCATAACAGAAAGCAAGATCAACCATTGAATGTAGGATTCTGCCTCGCAAACCCAGAGCAACTTCTTCTCGGCTTTACGCAACCACAATCTGTCCCCAACTGGAGGGTAGGGTTTTTTTTAAAAATAAATAAATCTATAAAAGCCATCTTAAATTATCTCCCTCGCCTGTCAAATACGAAGGCTGTCTCCACACCTTTCTCAAATTGGAACACCACTCTGAATGAATCAGACCCTGATTAGAGTTGGCTTTGAACAAAAGAGGTTCAGGGCGGGGGAAATGACCCAGTTGAATCCCAAATGAGAGAAAATCCCAGGATACACCCAACTTTGAGGAGTTCAACAGATGTGTAAGATTTGTTACTCCCTATCAGTGAGAACCTTAAGAGATAGGCCAAGTTGAGCAGCCTGCCAGATTTCTGGATCACGCTGCTAGATTTATAGTTGGGTGGAATAATCAACCTTATCTAAGAAAACAGCTGCACGCTTTGTATCTAGGTCCACATCTCCCTGTTATGCCAACTTCAGCCACCTCAAGCCCTCCTGAAGGCAAAGAAGACCCCACCTATTCTCACTCGCTGTCGTAACATGTGGAGGAGACTGGTTATTTCTCTTGCATTTTGAAAGTCTACCTTCAGCAAACTTGCACAGGACAGAGAACCAACATACCCTTCCCAAATCTAAAATTTTAGAACCAGTGTGGGCACTTTGGGGCTTTGGAGGACATCTTGCAGATCCTGCCACAAAAGGGGTCTCCCAGAGAGAGCGTCTTCATTCTCAAAATGGTGATCTTGGTGTTCATGTCCATCCACCAGTGTCCATTTATGAGAAGACAATCCTTTCATTAAACCCTAATTCTATCTGCCTCTCTTCTGAGTTGATGGAAGTGAGATCCAATATTCGCCATGTTTAAGAATCTATATTCCTTTCTTTCTTAGTTTGATGTGCCATCTCTCCTCCAGAGCTACATATTACTCTCCAGTTTTTCTCTGTAGCAACAACCCTGTGAGGTAGGGAGGCTCAAGAGACTGTGACTGATCCAGAATCATTCAGGAAGCTTTCATAGAGACATAAGTTTTCCTAATCTAACTCCTTCATCCCTCCTGCTGTACTACACAGATTTTACCCTGATTGATGCTCTCCAGGTCAAAGAAGACTGCCCATTTGTATCTAATATTCAGGGCCACACAACTATAATTTTAGTATATTCCCCTTCCTCTGAAACAGCATTCATCTTAAGATCTGCTTGTTGGTTTTAGGAGGCCAGCTCTGGTGGGTTTTAGGAAGCCAAACCCAGAGAAATGAATGTCTTCCATTTCTGCTTAGGTATGTCAACAGTAGCTATTTTAAACCAGCTATCAATGTTTCTCAATCAAGGAAAGAAGGTAGAGCTATGCCAATTTGTGGTTAGAGAATCTCCCAGGAGAAGATATTCAGAGGAGATACACAGGAAGCCCTCATTAAGATATTTATTGCCCTTCACGTGTCATTGTATAAGTCTTAATTCCTTGCCCAAGGCATCTTATATCAAGCAGAGAATCTATGTCACTGTCCTCAATAGGCACGTGGCAGGGGAAGAAGAAGAAGAAGAAGAAGAAGAAGAAGAAGAAGAAGAAGAAGAAGAAGAAGAAGAAGAAGAAGAAGAAGAAGAAGAAGAAGAAGAAGAAGAAGAAGAAGACGACTAGCATTTCCGCTTCCCCCTCTCAATAACAGGACACAGCTAAGATGTATCCCACCCAACATAACAAGATGACTTTTGAGAACACCCTTCCTCCTTTTTGAAAAGAATTATAGAGAATCTGAATGCTCTTATCAAAGATTATGACAATCCCGCCTTCACAACCAGAAAAGCAAATAATTAAAAGTAATTTGGTGGAGCAAAGATGACATTAAACCACAGTAAGGCGTCAACTCACACTGTCGTGTTTGGGAGGGGGAAAACATTCTCAATTCCTGCCCTCAAAGTGCTATAAAAATGCACAGGGCACACGAGGCTGCTTGAAGCTTCTTCTTGAGATACCTCTTCACCTAGACAACCAGGTAAGACTTAAAAGAGAGCTTCTAAAAATAAAGTTTGGGGCCGATTTTATTTCTGGGAAGCAGGAAGCTGAAGTCAGAGCTGAAATTGTTAATTTAATCAGGTAACCATTAAATTAGAAAAATTAGTATCATTCTTAATATGTATGACTATCTTTCTAGAATTTTGCATGTCATGTTAAAATAATCTTTTAGGGGTAGATTAGGGACGCGGTGGCTCAGTGGGTTAGGACGCTGAGCTTGTCGATCAGAAGGTCGGAAGTTTGGCGGGTCGAATCCCGAGTGCCGCGTAGCAGAGCGAGTGCCTGTTACTCGTCCCAGCTTCTGCCAACCTAGCAGTTCGAAAGCACGTAAAAATGCAAGTAGAAAAACAGGGACCACCACGGTGGGAAGGTAACAGCGTTCCATGCGCCTTTGGCCTCCGGTCATGCCAGCCACATGACCACGGAGACGTCCTCGGACAAGCGCTGGCTCTTCGGCTTTGAAATGGTTTCTTTCCTTGTAGAGTCACCTCCATCTGCTGAAATGGACAGGCGATCCCCCTGCTACGCATCATGTCCGCCTTCCACGGTGGAAATACGGCCACCACCCTTCGTATTGACCATCCCGGGTCCTGCCCTCTTCTGCCCCAACCAACCTCTGCAGATTACACAGCATAACCCCTGTGCACGTGCAGGGATGGGGGTAGGAGGACGAGCAGTGCTTTCTGACTTCATCGATGAAGATCTGTCCAACCTAGAATTGGAGCCGAGCTCTAGATACGAATCGGCTCTTGCGACTCTCTACCGATCCAGGATGGCTTTCCCATCTAATGCCTGGCTGTAACTGATGAAAATTCAAGGAATGTTAGAAAGAAAAAAAAACCTGGATTCCTTTCATAACCTAAAGCAATCCCAAATAAATGCAGCTAAAAGTCTTGGTGGTTAATATTTCTGAAGTCCAGAGTTCCACGTGTCTACTTCCAGATTTCTTTTAAAGAGTTTTCTTTATTATTATTAGATTTTCTTTATCCCACCTGTGTAAAGAACTTAACTTGGTGAACATACCTAATACTCTGCCTTCTATTTCCTTCCTTCCTTCCTTCCTTCCTTCCTTCCTTCCTTCCTTCCTTCCTTCCTTCCTTCCTTCCTTCCTTCCTTCCTTCCCCAACCCTTAACACAATGAGAAATTGGCTGGGAATTCTAGGAGTTGAAGTCCACACATTTTCAATTGGGCCAGGATGGGAAACACTGATTTAAATGTTACCCTAATTTTGCTCTCAACGTTTCTGGGTTTGGGATTAACTTCAATGAAATTAAATGTGAGGACTAGCTGCTTTAAACTCACCTGTTTTGGGTGGGGTTTCAACACACAAGCTTCATTCAGAGAAGAATTTCCCTTCTTTAGAATTCTGAGTCAGGAGAACATTTAAACCAGAATATCAAGGAGTTGCCCAGAAGGAACATCAAAATGATGCTTTTGTCTAAGAAACAGAGATAATATCATTCAGGTCGCTCAGCTAAAGTTAAATGAAGGAACTCAATTAACCGAACTATTATTCAAGGTTGGAAAATTAACATCAAGATCACAGGAATGTAAGTATAGGCTATTTTAAGCCTATCCAACTACAGAGGGTCCGTTATTTTCACTTTGTAATCTGTATTCTAGAAATATTCCTCCCCTCAAGTTTATTATTGATATAACTTAATCCTAAAAACCATCTGAAGTGATACGCTTTGATTTAACCCTTAAAGTGACTTCAGGAATTGTTTCAGAAATCTAACCTCGAAGAGTCATATTCCCTCAGAATGAAACCTTCAAATGCTAATATTTCCACACTACAACTCTGGAGCTGAGTTGTAAAATTTATTCCAGAACAGGAACATTGTATGGTGTTTGTGAGTCACAAACATCCCAGAAATAATATTTGATCCAGGATAAGAACTTTGGAAAGTGCTTTGAGAGATGTTCTTGAGGGTCCTTGGAACTACGTGCCCTTTCAAACTAGGGAATGGATATGTTTGTAGAACAAAATAGTACAATAAACCAAAGAGAAGCTGTAGAGCAATCGGATATATAAATCATTGAAGATATAGAAGAGTGGTCAAGTATAAGAGACACTATAATATTCAGGACAAAAACATGCAGGGACCTACTTAACTGGATTTTGATTAGAAACATGGTCCCATCTCACCAAGTTATCCACCCACTGTCATTGAGAAAAAGAGTTTTAGCTCTTCCTTATCAATCAGTGATGCTAAAGGGGCAATAGGCAAAAAGAGGGGAGGTGATATGCAAATGAACTGAGGGGACCGGAAACTAAGGCCAACCACCAAAGCTCTGATCTCAAAATTCAATGGAGAATTCTGAAGATGAACCCACAGTGTAAGAAAATCATTCTGCAGAGAGCCCATCTACCCATCAAGCCTTCTTGGACTGATATATCATCTCATGGGTGAAACCTTGGCAGATACGTGCCAGCTGCTGCCACTCTTGAACACCTGTGCCATGTCTTCTGCCCTGCTTCCTTTAGAGGGCCTCATTCGCCCATCAATCTCAGTGAGAAGTTGAGTAAACTCAAGATACTTCTTCTTGAAAGACTTGGTTATCTCAAAAAGGATCTGCTGCCTTTTCAAAGCAGGTTTGCTGGCGGCGAAGAAGTAATTAAGGCAGAGCTAAGCTTGCTGAGAGCATCACAAAGAGTCTTTTCTGGGAAGTGTTTTCTGAAATGGGTTTGAGAAAGAGGCTAAGTGTCTAGTCATGGTTTAGAGGTCATGATGGTTGAGTTTACACAGCACACCAGAACTAAACGAAAAATCAACAGTGTTGTGGCTTAATTGCCAACCTTAGACATTGAATGGAAGGCCACCAAGACATCCGAGAACTTGGATGGACCTCCTAATTAGGAAGTCCTAATTTCTCAAGTAATTCTTCCTTCTTCATGGTTGTACCACAGCACACTAGACCTAAATGAAAAATCAACAGTATTAAGGTTTAATTGCCAACGTTGAATGGAAGGCCACCAAGCCATCCGAGAACTAATTAGGAGGTCCTAATTTCTCCTCAACTAATTCTTCCTTCCTCATAGTTGTACCACTCTAGACATGGAGAAATCTCATCTGTCATCTTGTCCAGTTGATAGATGACTTTGGAACGGGCCCCTCCTAAATCATTTGCTTCAACTCACTTTTCCTCTTTGCCTCGATGGGATAATAGTTAGCCAATCTCTTCCCTGCTTTCTCTGACAAAGGGTAGAGTCAGAAGGTGAATGGAAAGAAGTTTGCAATGCATTCAACGAAAAGAGGGAGGGGCCCAGGGAAATATATCATTATAATTCATTGTACACCGGACTGTCTCCAAGAGCATTTGAGGTCAGCAGGAACTTTTCTCTACACAAATCCCGATCTGGAATGGCTCTGTTAGAAAGTTAGCCTCAGAAATCCGTTACCAATAAAAGAGAACAATTGTAACTCAGGATTGAAGTGAGTGGGTCTCTTGGTGCTCTTTGAGTTTGGTTGCTTTCTTATAGACAATTTCATTATATTCATTAGCAAACCCCACTCCCTTCTTGCACTGAGGAGGTTACCTAGTTGGGTAATAAAATGTCTGCAACAAAACAACCAAACTCAGAGAGCATCAAGGGCCCCCTCATTCATCCGTCATTCCATAGCTAACCCTCTTCGGTGATAGAGAACGTTTCCCATCTTTATTTGGGGCCATTCTCCCCTCTCCAGGACCATCATCCTGTCCCATCCATTTCTCTCTTTTCTCTTTCGAGGTTTAATTGCTGCTTCAGGCTCTCTTCACATGTGGTCCCCAAATGCATTTCTCAAAGTGGAATTTGACCAATATAGATTGGAACGGTCCCCTATGACTTTCCAAAGTCCACTATATACTGACACAGCTTAAAATTGCAGCTTTTTTAAAGCAGCCACTTCACACACACACACACACACACACACCCTGACTCAACTTGGGCTTGTGAGCAATTAAAATTCCAGGCTCCAGTTCCCCCGTACAATTACCTAGCCAGATATCCCCTTCCCTGCCAATTTAGATTTCTTTTTTCTAAGGCACCAACGTCCTGTGTCCTGATTAAATTTCAGTCTCTAATTTGTAGCTTCTCATTCCGATTGTTGTTCCTCACTTCTACAGTTTGGTGTCTTCCATATGTTCAACCAAGAACGGGGTGCCTTGTTCAGATTTGACACGGCCTACACATTAATCCCCAGATTGGAAACCCGAGTTTAGGGCTTTACGTGTCATCCAGACCCAGCTAACCGTGGGTTTTTGATTTGCACTGATCCTTGGCCCATCACTAACCTTCCCAAAGGCTGGGAGAAATCTTGTGTCCAGCCCAAGTGCCTGTCCTAGCTATGTGTTACACCAAAGGTATGGTAGATGGTCCTCAAGGGTTCGGTCAGCTGACTGAACATCAAGCAGACATAATTATACCACAATGTGTTATAACTCATCACTGTAAATCCTCTTGCTATACACACCTGTCAGCTACGCTCCACCCTCCGAGTGCCTAAATTAAATCAAACACCCATGGGCGTCTATAGGATGCAGTGTGATAATTTAATGGGTTTGGGCTACATGTAGAGGCTCAATCCTTGACATTCCTTCCTCCTCCTCAAAACCCATCTTCTGGACCTTTCTACTGGCCTATGGCAAGACTTAGAAGAGGAATTCCTTGCAACCGTTCCTCCCCTGCTGAAATTAACAATATGTCCAAATCTATCTTCTCACGATCAAATGCATGGAGACTAAATCCTATGAAGAACGGTTGCAGGATTTGAGTATGGCCAGTCTAGCAAAAAGGACTAGGAATATGATAGTATTCCAGTATTTGGGGGGCTGCCACGAAGAAGAGGGGGTCACCTTATTTTCCAAAGCCCCAGAAGGCAGGACAAGAAACAATATAGGGAAGCTACATCAAAGAGAGAAGCAACCTGGTATTAAGGAGAAATTTCCAAACAGTGAGAACAATTAGCCAGTGGAACAGCTTGCCTCCAGAAGTTGTGGGTGCTTCAACGTTGGAGTTTTTCAAGGACAGCCACCTGTCTGAAATGGTATAAGTTCTCCTGCTTGAGCAGGGGTTTGGACTAGAAGACCTCCAAGATCCCATTCAGCTCTTATTCTGATTAAGATGTCGCCTACTTTCAGTTCCTCTAGAATCTGATCATCTTCTTCTTATTCACTATTTTTTTTTAAAAAAAAAAAGGGGGGGGAGGGGTGCAATGGGGTTTTGGATGTATTAAGAGGTGGCCTCATTAAGGCAGCGTCGACTCATGTAGGCTTGTGAAAACAGCACCAAGATTTCAAGTCAGGTTGATGTTATCCTTACATCACCTCAACCGTCTCTCAGATGCGGTTATGGAAATTTTGGGTTGGACCAGGGAGGTGCTGGGGAAAGCTTTTGACTCAGGGGATACTCTGAAAGGAGGAAACGAGAAGTGGTGAAGTACGTTTCAGCACGCCACAGTTTTCCCAAAACAGCAGCCCATATAACGTGCTACAAGCCAAGTTTTGGAGTTGAGCTTAGGCTAATAAGAAACCCCATGGGATGGGATGGGATGTCCCTTTGCCGGTCTATAAAAACAGCCACGTGGACAGTGCAAACGTTCAGGTCATACGTCCAAGTTAGGATGGTGAGTTGTAGCCGCAGTTCTGACCATTAGACTGAATGCTATATGGGGAAGATGGATAGGTTGGGATCTAATTAAGATCTTCATCTTGAGAAAGCCGCCTCATCCCCTCCAGGGCTGTCTAGAAATTGTTATAAAAAGCTCAGAGGCTCTCTAAAACAGATTCTTGGGATCCAGGATCCAGGCTTGGAGGGAAGCAGGTAAGTCTGACTGGGATTACTGTGAGGAGACGGAGTGAAGAACCAACTATTAAATTATTTTAATATTTCCCCCCCCTCCCTCCCATTTTGTACCGGAGTGTTTTTATGTTCTTAGATTCGCATTTTTGACTTCTTTAGAGATTATTTGACTGTAAGGAAGAGCGCTTGTTTTTAACTGGCTGCTACCATTTATTCTTTTTGAATTCTACTTCTATTTTTCAGTTTACTCTTTTTTTATTTTATTTTATTTTAATATTCCTCTCTCTCGTTTTTTTCTTCTTCTTATGATCTTCCACTTTCTTTCAAAGATGGGATTGTTTTAAATTCCTCAGATTTTCAAATTCATTCTCTCTCCGCTTTCCTCCCGATTTTGTTCCTTATTTTCATGCGGGTGAAAAAAATGCGCCAGTTTTCCATTACTGGAAGCTCTCGTGTTGTTTTTGCTTCTCTGCTTTCTCCTCCAATTTCACATTGGTAAAATTGGAATCATCCTGTACATCTTTAAATGCTTCTTTTTTTTTCCACTCTCTCCACTGTTTAAACTTCATTTCCTATCGGTTCCTTGAGATAATCCTCTTTTCCTCCCAAATCCAGGGGTTTTTTTATTGCAAACAACCTATTCTTTAGAAGAGCTATTTGTGCATAAAGTTGTCCCCATTCTTAACAGTTTATTTATTATAGTTTGGTGCTCGAGTACTCTAAATCCCATGCTACATCCCCCTGCCATAGAAAACTAATTTTATTTATCTTTTAACCTTTAAAATGAACTCAACGTCTCCTTTAAAAATCTAAGCAGATGGACAGAATTTGAAAGACAGAGAGAGAGAGATCGATCTAAATTCATGCCTCTGGATTTCAAATAAAAAAAATAGAGCATAAAACAATTAACCGGTGGAACGACTTGCCTCCAGAAATTGTGGGTGCTTCATCACTGGAGATTTTCAAGAAGAGATTGTCCAGGATGGTATAAGGAGGTTGGACTAGAAGACCTTTAAGGACCCTTCCAACCTCGTTACTTTATGTTCTGTGAAATATAGGTCTAATTCAAATGAAGACCTCTAAAGTTCTGAGTGACCAGCAGTGTAGGGGAATAATTAGTACCTAAAAATGGAAAAATTAAAATCGGAGCAATAATCAGGTTTCCACGAATATCCCTGGACTCCAAGTCTTCCTCCATTCTCTGTTTCAAATCCTAAAGTGGCAATAGAAAAAATTCTGCCCTATATTCCAGCTCTCTTTCGTCTGTGGCGTCCTTCAACTCACAAGCCCTTTATTTTCAGAGATGAAAGCAACGCTGTCAGGGACCTGTCAAAACCAGTTCTTTAAATGCTGACATTTAGCAACCTAAGTAATTTGGCAACAGCCTCCACACCCCTTTTTAATTTAATTTCACTGCTCCTCTTGGTCAGCCAACAACCTCTCCCTCTCAGTAAAATAATGACTTCAGAATTAGTCAGTTGTATCTTTAAGAGGGGAAAAAAACCCACGTTGCTTAGAATTCCTATTTTACAAACAGAGCATTTGAAAAAAAATATATGTTTGCTTAATTTGGGGTGGGGACTAGTAGCGGAGGGGAATTTCAAACTGCTGTTTTTTCTCCCATTAGTTGGGGAGTGTGTGCTAAGTAGTCCAAGCTATAACAGGTGATTTTCTTAAAAAGCTAATGATTGAAAAAGTATGTCTGCTATCATTTTGATTCCTAACTTCCCCTAATATGTTTGAACTGGACTTTCATGTTTTTTCTTTGTTTTGGCTTCTCATCCAAGAAGCTTCTTCAGCTCTGACTGGATGGTGGGATCTTCCACATAAAAATTCCACAAAATGTTGGGGAGCAAGGCTTGGCTTCAAATTTGCCAGAAATTGTTCTTTGATGTATTCATTTCTCCAAAGTAAACTCTTTAAACAAAGATTTCATCTGTGCAAACCCCTTCTGGCATATAGATAGACATCTTTGTTGGTAATTGCCACCTTTTCTTCCAGTGGAGGTGATTCAGATAAAACTCCCATTGTGAACCTCTCCCATTGTTAGCAGAATGCCTTTGACCTACCTGTTCCTTGTTGTCGGCACGCACAGGTGACACAACAGGTAGGTGCTACTTAGTTGAGAAGGTCTTGCTAAGAAAGGAGCGCATGGGAGATCTCAACATGAGGTTCCTTCTCATTTTAGCTTTCTCCTCCATCTTTGGAGAACCACAAGAAGCTTTTTTTGATGACCAGGTCTGGTTCCTCTCCGGTTTATCCCTGACAATCCATTGTTCCTAAGATATGAACTCTATGAAAACATATCTATGGGCCCATCCATCCATCACAACCAGACCGCCAGCTTCATCTTGGGAAACTCAACCTCTTTGGTGCCTCCTCATGGTTGCTCCTCCCTGGTTATTTAAACTCCTAGAAGTCCCATCAATGCAAATAGAAGAGTCTTTCATTTCTTAGCCCATCTGAGCATGTTCCCGACAGAGAAAGTATAGCTACTTTATGAAAGGGCTATAAGGCTATAACCACTGTTTGATGCATCACCAAATCCATCAGGTATCTAAATCCAGACTCAGATCCACATGGCCAAGGTGAGATTTTGACTTTGATTCTTTCTCATGACCCAAGTAGAAAACTCCTTCAGACAGATTCCAACCAAAATTGACATTCAATCATAGACTCTTTTTTCCCCCTTTCTGACATTTATCAGCCATATTAAGTGCTAAAAATCTAGAAGCTTAGAAGCCAAAATGAACTTGAGAAAGGAGAAAAATGAAGGGGGAGGTACGGTTGGCACCCCTAAGAATAAAAGAAAACTCAAATGAATTTATCCGGAAATTGGATGGATGGATGGATGGATGGATGGATGGGATCATTTTTACACAAGAGCTTTAAATCTCTCTTAAAGAACTGGGTCCAAGAAGAGTTTTCTTAGAAGATCCGTGCCATCTTCTTTAGCATAGAAGAGAACATGCCTCTTCTTGAGACCATTTTGGAAGAGCAGTCTCCATCCAAGATGGGAACATTGACAAATGTCTTTAATTTCCTCTGGAGCATTAGATATTTATATTTATATGTTTCCAGCACTCTCCTTGGTTCAACCATTCAGTTTGGGAAGAAGGAAACGGTGCTTTCATCCCAGGTATGAGCAACATTGGGAAAAGGATTTATCTGACTGTAACTCACTCCACAAAGAAACTTGAATTTGGAAAGACCTATTGCTCATCCCTTTGTTGAGCAGATTTCCTCCTTCCGAGATCACCCACCCTACCCTACACTGAATTTTCCTTCCTCACCAGTTTAGCGTTTCTGCTGATCTCTTATCTCTGAGCAAATCTGGAGCTGTTTGGCTTCCTGAATCCAGTTCAAGGATGTCGTTAAACGGGGGAGGGAAAAATAAAACAGGGAGTGTCCACATTCTCTTGCAAACTATAAAGCTTGTGAAATAGCTGTGCGCACACACACCACCTGGCTAAGGTGAGTTTTCTTAAAATGAGAAGAGCATTTTAGCTGCTTTGCCACAGTTGTGGCCCCTGTCAATCTGGCTTCTCAGACAGGCAACCGGAGCTGAATGAGAGTGGATTGAAGGTGTTGGCAGGAAAATAGATAATGGAACAAGGAGGGAGGCTAGTTGTGGGACATTCTGTCAGAAGAGCGGAGGTTTTGAGAACATTCCTGACCTGAGTTATATAGGAAAAGAGGGGGGAAAGGAGAGGAAGGAAGGAAGGAAGGAAGGAAGGAAGGAAGGAAGGAAGGAAGGAGAATCTTTTTCCCAAATAAGAACAAATGATATTTTCAACCAGTTTTACTAGATTAACTAGAGAGAAACAGTGGTTGACCTTTTACGAAGTGAATGTTCTCAGAAAAAAGGTGAGGTCCACCTGCCCATCTCTCAAGGTATGTGGCTGCCGAACGCCCAGATAATTTTGCTCGTCTCCTTTCTGTCTCCTTCCCAGACTCATCCTCCCAGCAAGAATGTCTGGCTCAGGCGTGAAGTGTGTCACCAACCCTTGCGTCACCTCCTGCCCAGATGCCAAAGTGGTGGTCCATCCACCTCCCCTGGTCCTGACCTTACCTGGACTGAGCCTCAAGACCTCTCCAAACCAATGCCTGGTGGAAAGCCAGACTTCATGCCTCACTAACGGCTGTGAGGTGAGCTGTGAGTCGGGCTCCACGGCCCTTGTCACCAAAACCTCAGGCTTGGTTGCCCTTTCTGGTGGAGATACTCCCTGTTGTACGACCACATGTCCCGATTCGCAAGTGGTGATTCAGCCTCCGCCAGTCTGCATCACCATCCCGGGCGCAGTCCTCACCAGCTACCCCAATGAATGTCTCATCAAAAGCTCAACCAACTGTATCACCGGTGGCGCCCAACGCCCTGCATTGCCTCGTTCAACATCGGTCTCCGATTGCTCCTTCACTCCACAACGTCTAACTCGCTCATCCTCCGTCCCATCGGGGCTCAACAGCTCAGCCTTCTGCTTAACACAAGGGCCTTCAAACAAAGTGGTGATCCACCCTCCGCCCATCGAGGTCACCATTCCTGGTCCAGTCCTTGAGGTAGCTGCGGAAGAGTGTATTGTGGAAGTCTACAACTCTTGCTCTGATAACAACGCCCTCACTGGCAGTGACCAAAAGGCCATCACCAATGGTGACGAGGGTGAAGTCAAAGCTCTAATTCCAAAGGCCAAGACTTGCACCACAATATGTGGACTGATGGACACTTCGTCCTGCATCTCCCAGGGTCCAGAGATGAAAATAATTATCCAGCCCCCTCCTATTGAAGTTGAGCTTCCAGGACCCATCCTTAAAGTTTTTCCAGAAGCCTGTAAGATAGAAACTCTGAGTTCGTGTCCTCCAGAATCTGAGGCCATCACTGGTAGTGACACCAAGGCCCTATGTGACAGCAAGATGCCCTCAACTGCCCTTGCTACTACCACCAGCAGCACCAAACGTCCTCTGCCCGATGTCCGACGTCCCCCTCGACCCTGGGCTGAGATGTACAGCCGGTCAATGACACCCCGAAGCATCGTATTGTCACAACAATCCCGTCTGGCAAAATACCGCAATGGCTTATACTCCATGCATTCCCAATCATTTTACTAAACTTTCTGTGGACAATCATCTTGCTACACTTTCAGTGGACATGGCGCTGTAAAGACAGCTGGTATTTTTATAACTATTTGTATATATAAAAAGTGAGGGTGCATCCAGGATGAAAAACACACCATCCACCGTACCTATGGATCAGATGAGACATTTATCTAAGTTCTTCTTCCAGTGGTTTAGAAGTTGTAGACTGTTTCTTCTCCTATCTTGGGGTCTCATTTAGGTTTAAAGCCCAGGCAATCAAGATTTTTGACTCCATAGATTCCAAAGTAGCATCGCTTCTCCTTTTACTGTCTGGTTATTGCATGGGAATGTGGTGTGCCAGAAAAGCAACTGACAAATAAGTCTTGAGATGAGTTCTGACCCACCACCATTTTGTTTGTAATGTTACAACTTCTCTCAGAACTTTCCCAGTTTGATAACAGAGGGGAAATAGAAAACTCCCCA
The DNA here is from genome assembly GCF_947247035.1 of Vipera ursinii. Taxonomy (NCBI): domain Eukaryota; kingdom Metazoa; phylum Chordata; class Lepidosauria; order Squamata; family Viperidae; genus Vipera; species Vipera ursinii. The sequence goes on from NC_139528.1 coordinate 1,474,055, forward strand.
GATTTATGGCCAATGAGGAATGCCGAGCACTCTAGTTTAACAGCTTTTGGTGGATCAAAGGATTGCTGCAGGATCTTGTTGCTACCAATGGCTGAGATGTTTTCTAGTAAACCTAGTTTCCATGAATTTAGGTCATCTGTACATTTTGCCTCAAAGATAGCACTTTGTAGCATTTCAAAATAACTTCTGTATCAGTCCAAGGGCCGAATCAATTAAGATGTTTGGCCTTTCAAAGTTCTGCAGAACTTGTAGACGGTCTGTTCTCCTATGGGCAGGAATGCTTGGCTCTTGCACCACTACCCCACCATGGGGTTACTCTCATGTGATCTCACCATGATGTCTTCTTCAACATTGATGGGAGTGAGGTCCGTCAGAGGTTCACAATTATTTTCAGAGATTAGAGAATAAAAGTGATGGTAGAAGCGGACAGCATACAATGTCTGATGGAGAAGTTTCCATTAGCAGATCTAGGACAGCTTCTTGACCTCCATGTTTGAGGACGTCCTCAAACATTTCTCCAGAGGGTTGCATCAGATTATAAGGACCACTAAGACTCTATGTGGTATTATATATAGAACAATGAGGTGGGTCTACATTAAGGACTCTTACTAATGAGAAAAAGTTGCAAGCATCAAATAGTAGAAGACCTCAGAATTCATTGTGTCTAGAGAACCACTATCTCCTCACAATCTTCAGCAGTGGTGATGATCAATTTGCCATGACGTGTGGTTAATTGGCAACTAATCAGATCTGATACCGAAAGGATCTGAAAGTTGGTTTTTCAGATCTATCGCATTGACCCAACAAAGCTTCTGAGTAAGCTTGTGATTCTAGGGACCCTCCCATTCAGTTTCACACAAGACTTACTCCAAGGTACACAAATCTAGATAACATTATACCAAACAGGTTTGGAATTTCTTTCAGAAGGATGCGATAAGTTGGAGGAAATGAACTAATCTCCTAAAGGATGCTCAGTTTGTAAAAAAAACAAAAACTTTTAGGGATTATAACTAATATTCTTAGTCTTTGAAACAAAGCTCACATGTTTATTTTATGCAAAATGTTTTTTAAAAACAATTTTAATTCTCTTCCAATAATAAACTGAGTTAAACTTCTAAAATGTTCCAGACTTCTTTTATCCTATTCATTAATTGCTTGGCGGGGAAGGGGGGAGAGAACTAATATTCTAATAATATATGAAATATTCATTTTCATTGCAACCAGATATTCTGGGGGAGCAAATTCAATTAAACATCTCCAACGTGACTCAAAAAAAAAAGCAGACCAATCCTTGTGTTTACACTGCACATACCCAGTCCTTGCTCAATCTGAACGTCTAATTTTCCTGCTTCGAAAACTGTAGTGGAGAATGTAACCTCTCAACCCTATTATCACTGTCCCACGTTCCTACACAGGAGACTCCATGGAACTATTATTTAAGGTCATTAAAATAGTAAGTAACCAGTTATAAAGAGCCTTTAATGTTAGCCTTGAAAGGATGGAATTTCCTTTCCTCAAAAATATGTACACAGTAGCACCTTATGATATCTTATTAAAAACATGCTTCCACTATGCCTCCTCACCAACCATGCTATGTTCAGTTTGCATATATATATATATAAGATATATTTCTATTTTAGCCTTGAACATTTTCCTCACGCAGATGGTATTTCCATATATTTAGCACCCACGACATTAATAGTAAATTACATTCCACTCTGATAAGCTGGTTGGGCGTTGATAACGGCTTAGAAATCTACCCTTCTCCAAGACTTTATTCTTCACCATTCCTGGTGGACCTTCATCTCACCTAAAAACAATGCACGTGGCAAAATTGGAAGCTGCATCAAAAGAAGGTTCAAGAAGAAACATAATCCTATTTTCTTAGTAGGGTTGCTTCAGAGTTTCTTCCCATGTCAGATCTTCCATCTTTCACCTCAAGCTCTTGGAATGACTTGGAAGAGAAGAACAAGGTCTTGTGTTCTTTGAGTTGGCTCAAAGACGCTGGAGGAATTTTCTAGGCTCTGGATCTTCCCCAGGAAAATGTGAAAGTCATGCTAAGGGTGCGGCAAATTATTTTTGAAACATGAGAAGACAGATTCTTCTGAGAATGGAAAAAAGCAGGTCACGGTTTATCTCAGATACTTTCTCCATCTTCTTATCATAAGACATGTCTGGGTTATTATTTTTTCCAAAAAAAAGAGAACTGTTCTTGCTCATTGTCACTGGTAATTTCCTTATAAGAGTAATCCGTTTATTTTATCAATCTGATTAAGCAACATTGCTCTCCACCCATTGTGGATGAGGACATTCATCTTTTCCTAGATAGAATCAGTTTCTCATGAGTTTGTTCCATCAGCAAGCGCCATCCTGCTTCAGGGGGAAATCTGCAGAATTTAAAACAAGAACCACTTCAAATAAATATTCATGTTTTTTTTTCAGGAGAAACTCCCCAAGGGGCCAATTCCCAGTCTGAAAACTGCAAGAGGGAGAAGCAAATTCCTGTCCTACAGGTTCAAGTGCATAAGCATCAGCGTCTTATCAGAATTCACGCAGATCCGGTTCTTCTAATGTTCAAAGAATTGCTAGCACCATCCCTAGCTCAACTCCGCCAACAGGCCCTAAGGAATCTCAAAAATTGAAGTGAAAGATCCTCTTTTGACCCCTTTTTTCTCATTTGGAGAACACTGTAAAAATGAGAAGAGGAACGATGATCAGCATCGGTCAATTCATTCCATCCATAACAATTGTTTTGGACACCTTGGGATGCTTTGAGTTGACAAGCTATAGCAGGAGTTTCCAAACTTGGCAACTTTAAGACGTGTGGACTTCAACTCTCAGAATTCCTCAGCCAGCCATGATGAATTCTGGGAGTTGAAGTCCACGTCTTGAAGTCCACAAGTCTTAAAGTTGCCAAGTTTGGAAACCCCTTTAAGACTTAAGAACTACACTAGTTCTTTTGCCAGCATACTACGGAAAAGAGAGAGAGCTTAGGGGGGGAAATGGCTTTGACTGTCACCTAGTGGTGACATTGAGGAACTGATGAACCAAATTATAAATGGAATTAAAATAAATAAATAAATTGAGAACTTGAGAAGTGAACCAATTTCTTCACTTGGGGGCTGTCAAATGACTGGAATGACAGATCAAATCAGCAGCTGATGCCAAATTAGGAGGATGTGAAAAACTTTGAAGGAATTCCTCCATCCGCCCTGTTTGTTTTTGGAAAACCACATAAAAACACTGACTGTACGTAAAATCAGCTGAACAGCTAAAATAATAAAGTCCTATTTTAAAACTACATTTTTTTTTAATTTGGGGGGAATTGTTAATATTTTAGAGAAAGTTCTGCAAGGGGAAAAAGAGATTAAATAACATTATCTAAAGCAATTGTATCTCTTTCTCTGGGCCCAGTACAGCTGCATCCATATAAAAAGAGAACTGAAATTTCTGCCTCCCAGTGGCCATACCTTGCCACTGCACCCAGAAAGAACATTTTAGAACTATTCCAAAGAATTAAAAGTCTGTCCCCTAGTGGCCGCATACTGCCATACCACCTAGAGAGAGAAAACATCCAGGGAATTATTATATGTTAAGAAAATAGTCTTCTCTCTGACAGCCAGACTTTGAAACTGCACCCAGAGGAAGGGAAAAGACTATTGTATTCCAAAAGATTGAAGTATATTGCCCTCTGATGGACTTACTTTGCTATTGCACTTGGAGAAATGAAACAATAGCAAGAAATGAAGAGTCTGCCTCCTGGTGGCCACAGTTTGCAACTGTTGTCAGAGGAAAAAAAGAGGGAGTATTTTGAAAGATTAATGTATTTTGCCCTCTTGTGGACTTACTTTGCTATTGCACTTGGAAAAATAAAACAATAGCAAGGAATGAAGAATCTGCCTTCTGGTGGCCACAATTTGCAACTGCACCCAGGAGGAGAAAACAGTACTGCGGTTAGTTATGGCAAAAGAGTAAAAGATCTGCCCTCTAAGGGCCAAACTTATCATCTCATCCTGAGCCAAAAATGTTTCAAATTCTTGCAAATACTGCCTTCTATTGTTTGTTATTCACAAAACACCAGAAAATCAAAACTGATATATAAATATAAATGTAGGAAATGAATTCTACATTTTGTTGGACTCACACAACCCTCTGAGTTACAACCTAACCAATCCCATTGAGCCTAGCTCTGGAAATTGAGCTCTTTAGAAGTGTAAGGACAAGTTGGTGAAGATATTCAAAATGGATAAAAAGAAGAGATTATGGTATCCCCAATAGACAATTGTAAAGTTTCGTCAGGTCCACAAGGATATCAAGTGAATGAATTCTAGACTACAAGTTCAGTAGCAAGCCCTTTTGTCTGCTCCCTCCAGCTTTTTCCTCTGTGGTATTCCACAAAGAGAATACCACGTTCATTTTTTAACAATTATGCGAATTGCTTGAATAATTGCTGATGTCTTGTCAGCCTTAGCAAGTGGACCAGACAGGAAACGCACCCAGATGGTCTAATTCTACCTTATTGTAAAGGTGCATTAACTGAATCTTGCAAATCGAAAGTACAATTCTCCTGCCATCTCCTTTACAGTCTGAGAAACTATAGAAGATGTCTTCTGAGTCTTTCTCTTCCCATTATGTAGCTGTGGGCTATGCTAACTGTTATCTGATTTGACATTCTCTAAGTGTCTCTGGGCCCAGTCTCCAAGGTCATTCCCACATACAGGTCTTTCGCAAAACAAACTCTGCCAGAAGATGGAGTAGTCGGTGGCTAGATTAGGAGATTTCAGCGTTTTCAACCTGTAGCAGACTCTGACTAACCTTGCCTGGACCATGAAACTAAGCAACGTTGGATCTGGGTTGATGCATTACAGGCCTGTAGACTAGACTAAACTGCTCTGGAAGAATGCCACCTACAATTTGTGTAGGCTGCGAAGGAGGTGACTTTGAAAAGCCAGTTCTCAAAATCAAGATGGTACAGAATGCAGTAAATCTCTGTAAGGTTGGTAATTATTGTGAAGAATAAACACCTGCTTGAATGAACTCTTTTTCTTCAATGCAATTGGGTGTAGGGCCACACCTCTTGGGTGAGCCTCCTAATACTATAATATAATACTATAATCAACCACCTCCTCTTTGCTTATTGGTTCCTTTCAAATTTGTTTTCCAACATTCCTGAAGTTGTCTACCCACAAAGAAAGCCTCCTGAGCCAAGGACCTAGAGTGGGGGTCTTATTTATTTATTTATTACATTTATATACCGCCCTTTCCCTGAGGACTCAGGGCGGTTTACAGGGAATTAAAAACCAACAATACAAAAGTTAAAACCAGTTTAAAAAAGATTAAACTTAACCCTGTGCAAATAAAACCCCAGTTAAAATAGATTAATCCTCAGCCTGGGCCAGAGAGCTCAAAGAGCCAGGTCTTCAGGCCCCGGCGGAATGAACGGAGGTCGTGTGTGTCTTAGAAAATCTCAAGAGCAAACCTTTCTTTCCTTCCCTCCAACTCTTCAATTTATAACTTGTCACTCCTGAACTAGGTCCAATTATTTTTGTTCAGTCACTAAGATGTGTCTGACTCTTCGCAATGCCATGGAAAAGAGCACGCCAAGCTCCCCTTTCCTCCCCTGTCCAAATTCATGTTCATTATGTTGATGACACTATCTAACCATCTCATCCTCTGCCATTCCCTTCTCCTTTTGCCTTTAATATGTCCAATTAATAGATGCCATGTACACAAGGGTGGAAGTATCTCGTGAGAAGGTAGTTACCGTTTTTCATCAAAGAATAACCATGTCAGTTGGCTGTAGCAACGATAATCTTCTCACATTTGATGAAGCCAATGTGCCTCCAATGATGTCTTTCAGTGCCAATTCCCACCCTGGCAGTGGAGAAAGTAATGGAAATTGAGCATTAGTATGCTGGTCATAGCCTTGCATTGGATCAATATGTGTTAACAAATTGCGTAAGTTCAAAGGGAACCAAGGCAACAATGTCTTCAGAAAGCTACGGGAGATGCGTGGCCCACCTATTATTAAAGTCATTTGGCACACTTAGTCTTCATAGACATCTCCGTCACATGACAATGTTACCAGCTGTGACAATCTGTCAAAAGGATTATTATCAAAGTATGCTAACAATGAAGACTATCACATGCCAAAAGCCAGTTATGGATCTGGCACACCCCGTTGAACCAGATTCTTGGTTGCTATCACTGATATAGTAGACAGATATCTAGACTGATTTAAAGAAGGTTGGATGGAGTTTTTCAGGACTGGATGCTTTTCATCTGGATTAGTTCTTCAGCATGTGAGGGCGAGATGCTAACGCAGCCAACTGAGTCAGTTTAGGGTACAAACCCATTCATCAAAGTCTGTTGGACGTGGTTCCACTTTTAGTAGCATAACTATGAAGCAGATTTATTTATTTATTTTATTTTAATTCCATTTATATCCCGCCCTTCTCTGAAGACTCAGGGCGGCTTACAAGCTTAGCAGTAGCTAAGATTTCACTTAGGAAACTAGCTCGTAGAGTTGTTGCTTCTCCTTCCCAATAGTATTTTGGGAGTGGGCTTCAAAAATGTTTTCAAAAAAATATTCAAAGATGAAGATACGTGCGCCTCATGTTAAACGAGGCAGATTTGGGACAGAGTTGTAATCCCAGGGGAAGGTTTTTGCTTAATGCTGGGACTCAATTGGTTTGGGCTTCATTTGGGGGGGGCAGCCGGTGAGTGAATGTGGGTATGAGAAGCAAAAAGAAAAGACTTTGGGCATTGTTGCAACATGCCGCAGAGAGGAGGGCTCTGCTGGGGAGGAACCTGGAAAACATTTGCCAAGTATGGAGAGAGGAGGAGTGACATTATATTATTAATAGCACCCTGGGTGATTTTCCTTGGTGCTCCTGCAATTAGCACCTGTGATTTTAAAAAAGAGTAGAGATGGATCAGTTCAGAAAAGTTGCTGTTTTTGTCTTCCAAATTGGGGTGTAGTGAAAAGGGGGGAAAGGAAGGGCAGCAGGCAGCAGCGTCTTCTTCTTCTTCTTCTCCTCTTCCTCCTCCTCCTCCTCCTCCTCCTTCTTCTCCTCCTCCTCCTCCTCCTCCTCCTCCTTCTTCTCCTCCTCCTCCTCCTCCTCCTCCTCCTCCTCCTCCTCCTCCTCCTCCTCCTCCTCCTCCTCCTCCTCCTCCTCCTCCTCCTCCTCCTCCTCCTTCTTCTTCTTCTTCTTCTTCTTCTTCTTCTTCTTCTTCTTCTTCTTCTTCTTCTTCTTCTTCTTCTTCTTTCTTCTCCTCCTTTTACCTCTTCAGATGTTGAGGGGGATACAAAGTTCTGGCTCTTGCTCTTCTGATGAACTCAACCATTGTCCTGAAGATACCTCTTCTTAAACCACCCAACTCCCCCAGGCAGGTTGCCTAATTCATTTAAACATATATATTTTTTTAGTTTAGTTTTTACAGATATTTTTAAAGAGTCACCATCAAAAGAAGGAAATGCAGTTTAGGGTAGGAAAAAAAAGTGGGGGGGGAGAAGATGTAGAAGCTCAGCACGAAACAATCTTTCTCCCAGAATTTGTCTCCATTGGCTGGACCTGTGATCTGCTTTCCATAGTAATATTAAACTGTAAGAACATAAGCAGGATGCGGTGTTGAGCTCAAAGATTTCAGAAGTAGGAGGATGAGGAAGTCATTGAAGGTGACCTGGATCAAGCCTTGGAGTGAAGCAGGTGATTAGATTGATTGATTAATTGGAGTTTTATACCCACGCATCTCAACAAGTATTTATTATTTATTTAGCATATGGCATATCCTACGTGGACTAGCAACGTATATTAACATTGCACCTAGATTAGTAAAGCACAATAAAATGTGAATGTTAAAAAGGTCTAAGTTCAACTATCAACGTCTAGGCCATCCAACCACTGAAGCGCAGCATCATTTATAAAAAAAAAATCAGATACTGGACCGGTACTTACCTTCAGCTTACAGCCAATCACGATGTGATCTACAGCTTGACGTGGAACCCCCCTAGTCACACGGAGGGGAGGGTACTATGCCCCATTTATCTCAACAAGTGACTAATATTAACTATTACTTCACTCCTTCTAGAATATACATTTACTGCCACAACTCACAAACTGAAGGTGACAAGATGGGGTGTTTTTTTGGGGGGGTGGGGTGGGGTGTTATCTCCCCCTTCAGGACCAGACTGTCCCTGAACAAGAAGTATTATGTCAGAATTGAGATTCTTCTCTTTCCTTAGTCCAACCCAATGGCTTAGAAGCCTCTGTAACGTTTCGTGATGGTGAGTTCCCAGCACCAAAATTTTACAAAGCAGCTACTTCTGTTCAGGCAAATTTGAGTTCCTAATTAAAACTGATAAGGAAAAAAAGAGAATACATTGCAAGCTGGGCCAACTGAGCAGCACATGAAAGTTGCCGTTCAAGAGAGGGAAAACAATGGTTAATTTTTTTTTTCTACCGCACATTCAGACGCGGGATGATACAGTTGGCCTCCAGCCTGATTTGTGATTCAAGTGCTCGCTCGTATATTGCCTTGGGATATAAAAAGAAGAAAAGAGAGGGAGGGTGGAGAAGATGCAGTGATGACAACATTGCGCAAGTTCATTAAAGTGTTAGACAAATGACTTTCAAAGGCCCATCGTTTACTTTTGCTAAAAATCTTTTGACCTTGGCTCAGAATGTCTCCGGTATGTAAACATTGAAATGGGAAAAATTGGGATATGAGGAAGGAAGGAAGGAAGGAAGGAAGGAAGGAAGGAAGGAAGGAAGGAAGGAAGGAAGGAAGGAAGGAAATAAATAAATCATGCTCTGTCGTGTCGTGTATGTGTGATATTTTGTTGTTAAGATATACTTTTATGATACTTGTTTTCACTTGTATGTTTTAATCCGATTTACGTTTATTGGGATATATGCTTCTTAGCACTGTTTGCGACTAAAAAGCTTATGTAAGGTAAATAAAAAATAAAAAACCCAGGAGGAGATTGGTTTAAGGTTTTGAACTTTTATTCATTTATTTCATCAAATTCACATGGCTGCCTGTCTCACAAAAAAAAAATAGCTCTGGGCGACGTACAAGATAGTAAAAAAGTTAACATATAAAAGACAACTGTTATTTTTTAAAAAAAACAATTCAAGGCTAAAAGACAACAGATGTTAATTGAGATGTTACTCAATTACTGTTGAGTAACTGGATCCTTCGCAAAGGATGTCTATCCTGGGAGAATCCAATAACCCATGATAACATGGTTTGGAAAGAAGTGCCAGTGAGTCACCTGGAGAAGAAGCTAGCAAGTTATGCCTGGATCTTGGGGACCAAGTGACTGAATGCTTCAGCTATGGATTGACGCTAAGACTGAAACGCATGAAAGGACAAATCCACAGAATACCAATCAGGAAATTCTTTTAGCTGCTTGTGGACAAATTGGCATGTAATCATTACAGGGGTGAGACTTAAGTCAACTTTGGGGGGGGTCTAATCAATTCCAAAAATTAATCCAATTCAACTCCGCCCCCCCCCCAAAAAAAACCTGATCTGGAACAGATCTCCAAACCCAACTCATTGAGACCAATCCAGACCACCTCTGCAGCCTCAGAAGATCTTTGAATTGCTCCAAGGTAATTCAGATGCATTCACTTCATTTGATGGATTCCAGGCTCTTCCATCAGTCTGAATCGACTCAGAAAAACGACGTTTCATCAGACCTCATTATCACGGAAAGAAGTCTTGAAAGAACTTGGGATACCCAAAATAACTGTTCTGTTTGCTTTTTCATGGCATGGGAGAGAGAGATCCTGTCCTGGTGTTGGGATTCTATGCCAGAGAGAGGAAGAGACACTCAAGAGCTACATAAACATCTCAGAACATCAATAAATCAAAGAATTACTGTTGCCTTGCCAATCTAATCTTGGTAGTCACATAAACGTGCCCTGCTATCAATTCCATTCAAGTGACATTTAAAGATATGAGAACTTCAAATCTTCAAGACTGATAGCCTTCAACAGACGTGTCCTTCATGAATTTAGCCATTTCCTGATGAAAGCTATGCAGGTTTCTGACCGTTGACTCATGTGGTCCTCAACTCCACTGATTAATGATTTCATGTTATCAAACTATTGAGAAATGTCTTTCTGGCAGTTGTAGATCCATGTAGTCCACCATTATGCGAGGAGAAACCACAATAATGTATGGACAAGCAAGCAAGACACGTGCAGAAAAATATACAGAAGCAAATTCCTCCAGTATGTCAGACGGCCCCAAAATAGCAATGCCAGGTAGAAAATTGGGAGAATCAGGACAGTTTCTCAAAAGGGAAAATACTCCATCTCCTCTCCTTGTGCCCAATTCAGATGTTCACCTCTTTCCATTGGTGTCACTTTGATTTTTCTATAAAAACTTATTTTGGACTTTTGAAGTGTTCAAGTATCCAAATTAATTAATGGTAAATATTTTGTCTAAAGAAATGGCACTCTTGCAAACGTTCCCAATGTAAATGCCAGAGTAACATAATAATGTCATGGCTCCGAAAGATTTGATTTCTTAATTCTCTGTCATTTGAGTTAGCATCAGCCTAACTGGGACATGTTCCATCAAAGAGAACTTCTGGCTTGGTTTGTCTATGCATGGATGGGGTGATTTTGTGGGGAGGGGGGGTTGGTGCAGATCTCCTACAGCTATCCAGAGTTTTGAGTCTCAAACACCTAGAGGAAGGATCGAGTTGTTGATATTAGAAGGGCACGGCAAAGGAGTGAATTGTGTAGGTCAACCGGACAAGGAATCTCAACTTTCTCTATGGACTTCTCTATGGACCCTTATTCAGTACTGAGTGCATAATCCTGGCAGTTATCACCCTCTGAACTCCAACAGTCCTGAAGATATCAACTGATGGATTACAACATGGATCTATGGCCTCTTCTTTTAAGCAGACCTTTTCCTCCTCTTCTTCATCCACTTGAGTAGAAGCATGTCTTTCCATTGCTTAGCAATTCATTCATCTTCTTAGAGTTGTTCCAAGGACTGTGGAGTGACCCTGATGATTTCATAATCTTGGAGAACCAAACATGTTCTAGTATGATGGAGGATAAAATATGTCTCCTCCATGTTAAGGTAGAGCTTCCTGGATGATGCTGATGGAGGAACAACAAAGGGTAGCTTGTACATTCTTGTTGAATTGCAGCTCCCCAAATCCAAAACAATTATCCATGCTATGGTCAACGGGAGTTGGGGTATAATATCTGGAGAGCCAGATGTTGACATCAATATTCTACCTCTTCAGGTAGTGAGCAGGATAAAACTATTTTTTTTTGTTGTGGACATCTTCAGAGATTGGAAATGATACATTATGGGACTTCACACAAAAAGTTACAGAGATCCATTCCTATTCTCCAGAAATTGTCCTCCGTAAACTCCAGCTACACCCTGGTGGATTTCAAAACCAGTTTTACCTGCGAAAAGCACACTTCCATGACCACAAACATTTTGTAGTAGATTAACAGGACTGTGGTCAGTCTCTTGATGAAAAGATGATCACCAATTAATGAACATTTAAAACAAGAGATGTAAATCTTTACATGTGGTACAGTTTAGCCTGGGTGGTTGCTAGAGAAAGAATAAAACAAGAAACCTCTCATTCCTGGGGGTGTCTCATTTCCTGTAGGACAGGCTTCAAAGGAAAATATAAAAGGATTTCCAGACCCCAAAGCTCCAATCATTCAACTGCATCACTGCGGCAGAAGAAGGTAAGTCAATTTTTGTATCTATCTAGGGACACTTGATCTATTGAAGAAATTTTGGTTCAGTTAAACAATGAAAGTATAGCTCAATGTAAATGTTGGCTAAGGGTTACCCAAGAGGTGATTTGGATAATGGAGTTTGATGCAACTGAGAATTGCTTGAGGGTAACCAAAATGAGGAAACAGATGCACACTAGAAGGAAATTCAGATAAGGGAGATAAATGCCGGGTCACTCCAGCTATCCAAAACAACTATGCTGAAGGTTGAAGGACATGTCATCATTTTGGATCCAATCATTCTTGAATTGGAGTTTTGTACCAACGCCAGCTTCTGAATAATATAATATTCTTTTTTCAGAGCTAAACCCATCACAACAAACAAGGTGGGAAACATCATCCATCAGATCCAGAAAAATGGCTTCTTGGCAACAAAGTGTGTGCTCTTGCTGTTGCAGTGGAGGAGTTTGCGTGTGTAGCTGTACAAGTCAAGGAAGGTCATTTTGCTGCTGTAAAGGAAGAGGACAAAGTTGTGTTCGCTGTGTGTCTCCCATCCAGCAAACTCAGGGCTCTGTCTGCTGTGGTAGTGGCCGTAGAGGAAGCTCTGGCCAAACCATCGTCGTCGTCCCAGGCAGCAGTGGTGGAGATGGATGGTGTTGCAGAGGAAGAAGAGGCTCCAGTGGTGGAGGATCTGGCCAAATCATTATATCACCTGGAGGTGGACAGTCTTCTCAATGCTGCATTGGAGGAGGGACCTTGGGGAGCCCTGGAAGTGGGATGGGTCAGCAGAAATGTGCTGGAGGAGTCATATGTCCTGGAGAGTGGAGGTGGGGAAGTGGAAGCAAAGGAGGATCATGTGGTGTGAAGGTAATTTCTGGGGGGTTCAGTGGTGGTAGAAGAGGTAGTGGTAGCAGATCAGGGAGCCCTATAGGAGGCAGCAGTGGTGGAAGTCCAACCATTATTATTCCATGTGATTGCAAGGGTAGTGGTAGCGGTCAAAGACAAGGTAGTCCAATCAGAAGAAGCTCCAGTGGTGGCAGAAGGGGTAGTGGTAGTCGCTCAAGATCAGGGAGCCCCAGAGGACGCAGCATTGGTGGTGGTCAAACCATTATTGTTCCATGTGGCTGCAAGGGTATCGGTGGTGGTCAAAGATCAGTGAGCCCCATAAGAAGAAGCTCCAGTGGTGGCAGAAGGGGTAGTGGTAGTCGCTCAAGATCAGGGAGCCCCAGAGGACGCAGCATTGGTGGTGGTCAAACCATTATTGTTCCATGTGGCTGCAAGGGTATCGGTGGTGGTCAAAGATCAGTGAGCCCCATAAGAAGAAGCTCCAGTGGTGGCAGAAGGGGTAGTGGTAGTCGCTCAAGATCAGGGAGCCCCAGAGGACGCAGCATTGGTGGTGGTCAAACCATTATTGTTCCATGTGGCTGCAAGGGTATCGGTGGTGGTCAAAGATCAGTGAGCCCCATAAGAAGAAGCTCCAGTGGTGGCAGAAGGGGTAGTGGTAGTCGCTCAAGATCAGGGAGCCCCAGAGGACGCAGCATTGGTGGTGGTCAAACCATTATTGTTCCATGTGGCTGCAAGGGTATCGGTGGTGGTCAAAGATCAGTGAGCCCCATAAGAAGAAGCTCCAGTGGTGGCAGAAGGGGTAGTGGTAGTCGCTCAAGATCAGGGAGCCCCAGAGGACGCAGCATTGGTGGTGGTCAAACCATTATTGTTCCATGTGGCTGCAAGGGTATCGGTGGTGGTCAAAGATCAGTGAGCCCCATAAGAAGAAGCTCCAGTGGTGGCAGAAGGGGTAGTGGTAGTCGCTCAAGATCAGGGAGCCCCATAGGATGTAGCATTGGTGGAGGTCAAACCATTATTGTTCCATGTGGCTGCAAGGGTATCGGTGGTGGTCAAAGATCAGGAAGACCCACAAGAAGGGGTTCCAGTGGTGGCAGAAGGGGTAGTGGTAGTCGCTCAAGATCAGGGAGCCCCATAGGATGTAGCATTGGTGGAGGTCAAACCATTATTGTCCCATGTGGTAGAAAGGGTAGTGGCAGTGGTTCAAGACCAGGGAGCCCCATAAAAGGAGGTTCCAGTGGAGGTCAAACCATTATTGTCCCATGCTCTAGAAGAGGTAGTGGCAGTGGTTCAAGACCAGGGAGCCCCATAAAAGGAGGTTCCGGTGGAGGTCAAACCATTATTGTCCCATGCTCTAGAAGGGGTAGTGGCAGTGGTTCAAGACCAGGGAGCCCCATAAAAGGAGGTTCCGGTGGAGGTCAAACCATTATTGTCCCATGCTCTAGAAGGGGTAGTGGCAGTGCTTCAAGACCAGGGAGCCCCATAAAAGGAGGTTCCGGTGGAGGTCAAACCATTATTGTCCCATGCTCTAGAAGAGGTAGTGGCAGTGGTTCAAGACCAGGGAGCCCCATAAAAGGAGGTTCCGGTGGAGGTCAAACCATTATTGTCCCATGCTCTAGAAGAGGTAGTGGCAGTGGTTCAAGACCAGGGAGCCCCATAAAAGGAGGTTCCGGTGGAGGTCAAACCATTATTGTCCCATGCTCTAGAAGGGGTAGTGGCAGTGGTTCAAGACCAGGAAGCCCCATAAAAGGAGGTTCTGGTGGAGGTCAAACCATTATTGTCCCATGCTCTAGAAGAGGTAGTGGCAGTGGTTCAAGACCAGGGAGCCCCATAAAAGGAGGTTCCGGTGGAGGTCAAACCATTATTGTCCCATGCTCTAGAAGAGGTAGTGGCAGTGGTTCAAGACCAGGGAGCCCCATAAAAGGAGGTTCCGGTGGAGGTCAAACCATTATTGTCCCATGCTCTAGAAGAGGTAGTAGCAGTGGTTCAAGACCAGGGAGCCCCATAAAAGGAGGTTCCGGTGGAGGTCAAACCATTATTGTCCCATGCTCTAGAAGAGGTAGTGGCAGTGGTTCAAGACCAGGGAGCCCCATAAAAGGAGGTTCTGGTGGAGGTCAAACCATTATTGTCCCATGCTCTAGAAGAGGTAGTGGCAGTGGTTCAAGACCAGGGAGCCCCATAAAAGGAGGTTCCGGTGGAGGTCAAACCATTATTGTCCCATGCTCTAGAAGAGGTAGTGGCAGTGGTTCAAGACCAGGGAGCCCCATAAAAGGAGGTTCCGGTGGAGGTCAAACCATTATTGTCCCATGTGTTAGAAAGGGTAGTGGCAGTGGTTCAAGACCAGGAAGCCCTACAAGAGGAGGTTCCAGCGGTGGTAGTATTGGTGGTGGGAAAACCATTATTGTCCCTTGTGATGGTGGAAGTGGTGGTGGCAGCAGCAGCAGTGGCCAGATCTCTGTGAGTGGCATTACAGCAGTAGCGGGTGCAGGTTGCATGCAAACCAAGCAATCCATTATTTTGCCCCCGTGTATAGGTCAAACAAAACAAGTTACCCAGTGTCCCCCACTCCAGAAGTGATAGCTACAGTCTCTTGGTAGGTTCCATTCCCCACCACATAGTGTTACGCACACACACACAAAATCTTGCCTGCATGTCACAATTCTCATTTTGTGTCCGTACTGCAAGCTCTCTCTTCTCCGTATGTTGTATGTTCAGTAGCACTCTCGATGCGCAATGGTGCAAAATACTGTGATAATTAATACCTCCCTGATGGGGAGGATTTGATCATAGTCTCTAGCCATGTATATTTCTGTCCCTGCTAATATCTGGCAGACAATAAAGCTTATTTGAGGATCATGTTATTTGGACTTTGACATTGTCAAACAGGAATGAGCAAGACTTTAGCAACCAAGAGGAGTGTTATATTTTCCTTAGTCAAATAGGATCAGACCCAGAAAATTAACAATAAATATGTTTAAAAGAAGGCAGACCAGGAGCAGTTCCTGGTGCAAAAACAGCATGAAAAGGCAGAAAAACAATCGGACACAAATTTTAGCAGTTGTCATGACGGATTAGAGGACAACTGAACACATCTCAGGACAGCGGTTCCAAGAAGGCTACACACACATTTGTACTACTCAGGTGACCCTGAGGACATACATAAACCTCAAAGTGGCCTCAACGACTCTCTAAAAGAATGCAAATGACCAGATGTCTGTAAAGAATATAAATCCATTCTCCACCATTCAGTCAGAACCTAAAGAAGCTTCTTGGATGAGAAGCAAAACATTTTCAGAGAAAAACAAGAAAGTCATGTTGCCCATACAGTCCATCAGGGCTTCTCCAAGATTTCAAGCCAAGAGCCCTGTGCAAAAAAAAAAGGCTAGGCCATTGCTCTTTCTTGATTGTTCCAATTATAGTTTATTGTCTTTTAATCTCTGGAACTGCCTGCCAAGTGACACAAGATGCTGTCTCAGGCATATGGTGCATCTTAGGTCATGAGACAAGTCATCCCATAATCAAAGTCTGACTGATAAGCATGCCAAAGTGTTATTCTTAAATTCTAAAAATATTTTTATAACACTTTGGCAAAGGAGAAAGGTCGGGAAAGCCATGATTAAAATAAAAAAAGCATGCAAATAGCACAGAAATCCAAAAATAAATATGGTTGATCATCTGCCTTTTTGCCTTCACTGTATTTTTTAACCCAACTACTCCCCAAGCAACTGAAGAAGTATCAAAGTATCGGTTATCAAATCTGGTTGCTTTCTTTTCTCTGACTCTTCTATTATTTATTTAATCTTGAGATCATTCTCACCCTGACTTTGGGGGGAAAAATGTAAATTTGGATAAGTTCTTTTTGTAAAAGCAAATGAAATGTTCAACAGTTACAGCCAAAGAAATTCATTTCCTCTAAAGTCTATACGCAAAGGTGAACATGGAGGGAAATTTGATCCAGCTCACAACTTTTGGAGGAAAAATTCTATAAAAATCTATTTTTTTTTAAAAAAAAAAGCATATAAACGGATTAATTTAAGGGAAATGTGTTTCTAAAAAATACCCCACAAACTAGCGTATATTAGAAAATGTTCATACAGCTGTGTAAATGGTTCAGAAAGCATCACAGCGAGCATATTAAATATATAGATAAAATTTTATTTATTTGGAAAAATGCAGACATCCACTTGTTGAACTTGTGTACTTGTACAAAAGCGTTCTTCGTACATTGATATAGAAATGGGACAATGAGGAATGCAAAACTGGTAAAAGAAAAAGCTGGGTGGAATTACACAAGTTAAATTTCACATTCCTTCAACTCAACTTCTAAAAAAACAATTGTTCCAAACGTCTCTTTTTGGATTGCATGCAATTAGAACGTCTTCTGTTTTGAATAGCAGTTTTGCATATCTTTCCTCTCCAACTGTTGCAACAGCTTAGTAGGAAAATAAAAAGCAATTGAGTAGATAAAGAAGCACTTGGGGAAAAAATCAATTTGGCCAAAACACACACAGACACACACACACACACACACAACCAGAATGATTCATCCATAATTACTTAAAACCCCACTCCCAAAAAAAAGTTGAATCTTGAGTTCATCAGAAGCCCCCTTGATGGGAGGGGCCCCTGAACAATCCAGCACTTCCGGAATTAATCTGTTAGGTGGAACAGGTCATTAAATTGTTTGTGCTTCCTAAACTACGTAGTGATGGAAACGAGAGATATTGATCTCATATGACTTGCTACGCTTTCATGAGGCCAGCTGTTAGACATGCTAACTAAGTCACTCACCATGATTGGGGGGTGTCTCATTTCCCGTAGGAGAGGCTAAGCAGATGATATAAAAAGGTCCTCAGTCTCTTCGGTCATAAAAACACTCCGTTGGGATTCCTTCATCTTGCTCATTTGGCCAAGAAGGTAAGACCAAGCTCAAAGATACTCAATTCTTTTCTTCCTTGGTGCTGCATGGATGACTGGAGGAATATCTATGACAGATGCTAGCTCTTGAAATGGTTGGTTTGGAAAACTGAATGATGTCTCAATGTAAGACTCTCTGGACAGTGAAGAAGTTCTTCTAGAATGGCGAAGGAAACTGGGTTTCCTCAAACACTGTTGGACTCCAACTTCCATTAGACCAACCAATGTTGGCAGTTGGAGTTCCAACTCTTCTGGAGGATGGTTCATCATCCTAGTACGAGACAAAAACGCCAGGAATGATTCTGTTAACATTTCTTCCATCTCTTCGCTGATCTTGATAACTCGTAGCTAAGGCTGGGTTTGGGATGTAGCCAGACGACTGGGTGTACCTCCTTCTTTCAGGAGCATGAGATTAGCATTGTCTGATTGTATGTTAGAAGGGGGGGGAATTCTTTTATTTCTCTGACATCTAAATGGTTATAGTTAGGCAAATTATTTTGCCACTCCCTCAAATTTATCCTCAGAGATTCTTTGTCTTCCAAGTTGTTTCCACCAAAACCTCATGTCTGCATGAGGACACAGACAGTTCTTGGCAGTAGTAGCCATGTGATGTGCCTTTAGAAATACGATCTGGGTACTTTGATGCTGCCATGCTGTAAACTAGCAACGTAACTTAGAGGATGGTCAATGTGAGCCAAACCTTCAGAACTGAATGGAAGCCTATTTCAACTTATTTCTGGGAAAGGTTTGCACAACACAATTTCCTTCCTTGAAAAAGTGAAATAAGACAGAAAAAGTGAGCAATTTAAACAAACTTAAAGGAGAACAATTTACAGATTTGACCTCCTTAAGAGGCCCAATTGTTTTTTATTTGAAGGGAATTCTTTTTCCTATAGCCTGGCATTTATTCATAAGAACAGAGCCATCAAGAAACAGAAGCTGTATGATAACCTACGTTGTTTTCATGTAGGTGAACATTCATCAACCAACACCACTCACTTCCAGAAACGATGAGCCAACAAATCCAATCTAGTGGTTGCTGTGGTACTGGTGGTGGATCCAGTGGTTCCTGCCATAGAAGAAGAGGCAGCGGAGGCTCTGTGTGTTGCTGTGGATGTTGTTGCTGTAGAGGTGGATCAAGACATGTGATGGTGGTATCTGGAAGCCAAGGATCATCCTGTTGTGGTGGCATCCAACAGATCCGAAGCTCCGGCTGCTGTGGTGGAAGTTCTACTGGAGTCGTCGTAGTACCAGGCGGCCAATCTTCTGGATGTTGCATTGGAGGAGGACATGGGGGTGGGATTTGCCAGCAGAAGGTTCCCCTCAGTGGAGGTGGCAGCGGTGGAGGAATTTGCTGTGGTGGATCAGGGGGGCACACCACTGTTATAACTGGAGGTGGTAGCGGATGCTGTGGAGGATCAGGAGGAGTGAAGGTCATTGGTGGTGGAAGTGGCGGTGGGTCCGGCTGCTGTGGAACTGGATCAGGGGGCCAGACCACTGTTGTAACAGGGGGTGGTAGTGGATGCTGTGGAGGATCAGGAGGAGTGAAGGTCATTGGTGGTGGAAGTGGCGGTGGGTCTGTCTGCTGTGGAACTGGTGGTGGTGGATCAGGGGGCCAGACCACTGTTGTAACCGGAAGTGGTAGTGGATGCTGTGGAGGATCAGGATCAGGAGGAGTGAAGATCATAGGTGGTGGAAGTGGCGGTGGGTCCGGCTGGTGTGGAACCGGATCAGGAGGCCAGACCACTGTTGTAACTGGAAGCGGGAGTGGATGCTGTGGAGGGTCAGGAGGAGTGAAGGTCATTGGAGGCGGAAGTGGCAGTGTGTGTGATGATGGTGGGTCAGGGGGTGTGAAGGTTATAGGTGGAGGATCCTCTGGGGGTGGAGGAAGCATAGGGGATGTTAAAGTCATTGGGGGAGGGTCTGGTGGAGCCTGTGGAACAGGAGGAGGATCAGGTGCAAAAGCTGTTATAGTGACTGGAGGAAGCAGTGGTGGATCTGACTGTTGCAGCGGAGGGGGATCTGGAGGGGCATCTGTTGTCATTGCTGGAGGCTCTTCTATTGGTTCCTCCCAGACAAAATGTCCCATTGTTGTTCCACCCTGCATCGGGCAAACAAAACAGGTTTGCTCACTGCCACCCAACATAAAATAAAGTAATATTATGTTCTTGGTGGGAAGGAACTTTGGTCAGTGTACCTCTTGTTCCAACCATGTCTTGCTCAGCCAATGTACTTATGCTGTGCTGTATTTCATGTTCTTCATCACTGTTTCATTTTTGCCTATGTATATTGGAGCATTTTAAAACTTGAGGGTTTGTGCGGCTCTGTGGTGGATGGGAATTAATGGCAACACCCACTGAATATCTTGCTTGCTTCTCCATTTTCACACTTCGGAGAAAATAAAGCTTCTTACAGAATGAGCACACGGTTGTCTTCTTATCGCATGCCTTCAGTGCTGACAATCGTCTCCCGTGTCTACCTTTTTCCCACACAAGTTTGGAAACATTGTTGTTTTTTTTTCTGGTCCCTCTGATCCCACCTTCAAATGCGTATCGTTCAGTCATGCACCTCTCGGCGCCATATGCCTAAATTTTCAAAATGACAAAACGTAATAATAATGGTGCTTGCCATTTTCAATTTCTCCAGTTTTAAGTGAGTTTTGAAATCCCTTTGAGGAGCTTAAAAAAGGAATTGGCAGGAAAAATCTAAACATTTTTGTTCACAGATTTGTCCTCTAGACAACAAACCTGGGTTTCAGTTGCTTTGCAGAGATTCAGGACTTCAGTCCCCAAAACATGTAACATGTTGATGATAATATTGATTTCTACTCTCAGAAGCATACAAGGATGGATGGATGGATGGATGGATGGATGGATGGATGGATGGATGGATGGATGGAGTCTGAAGAAAAGCAAAAGTTGGTGGAAAAAGTGGGAACTTCAGATATTTTTAAATATATCGAAAGTTTAAATTACTGAAGCAGGAGGCGTGAGCTTAAATGGACTCCAGAAGATGGTAGAGGACAGGAAAGCCTGGAGGAACGTGGTCCATAGGGTCGCGATGGGTCGGACACGACTTCGCAACTGACTTCACCGTCCTGAGTCCTTCGGGAGAAGGGCGGTATAAAAATTTAATAAAACTAAAACTAAACTAAACTAACAACACAAAGTTTAAATATATCTAAATATACTTTGCAGTTTAGCTTTCTCCCAGGGAGCATTTTGTCCAGAGTCATCACACAATCCCTGGCAATCCTTCTCAATCCCTAGTCCTCTAGGGACATTAGTTTGGAGAAAAACTTTTATGAAACTGGCAAACGGAGAGCTGTGCACGAGACGAGCAGCATTAATTACCAGTGTCTCCTAAAACTTCGTCCTAAAAGAAGGCAGCTAAAATCTTTCAAGATACAGTTCCAGAGTTTCTTCTTGGAACTCCAGTTCTACCACAGAAAAGGTCTCCACCCCCATTCCAATAAGATATGGTGTCTCCCTGTTTGGACTGGCAAGGAGAAATGCTGAATTAGACAAACTAAGGAGCCTTGTTTGGGATTCTGACCTCATTGGATGTGCCTCCAAGGCCATGAGTGACAACTGCAATCACGTCCAAGGGCAGTAATTATATTTATGCCATCATTTAGGCTTTAACGATGGATGGCGTTGCTGCCTATTACTCATGGATAAGTTTCACCAATGATCTGGCAGCAAAAGTCTGCAGGATTACTCATCTACATTTCCCATGTGGGGCTTTACTTAAGGGCAACAAAATAAGTTAACATTTCAACTAGCCAAGCTTCAGATAAACCAAACCCAGTTTGTGGCAAATCTGGTTGTTTGCCTGCAGACATTTCATGACCCAACTATCTAACATCATCAGTGCTAGTGAAGTGAGGTTTGGTCCCTACTTATATACAGTAGCTTTCCTTGCCGTATTGGTGGGGTTAGTAGTTCTTTGATTAGATTATTCTTTTCTGCTTGTTTGTCTGGACTTAATCCCTGCTTATCTGGTTGTTGGCTGCTGTAGAGGATGCGTGCTCATCATTTTTAGGTTTCCTTCTTCTCTTTTGAATGGTGTGCAAATATGATTTATTTCTATGTGCCCATGGATGGTTTCACAGTCCAAGTAAACCCATCCATTGTGTTCTTTCTCTCCAGGAGACCATATAATAAGTATTCTCACAATATGTTTAATCTATTTGTTGTTAAATAAAAACATCTTCTGGGTTTGAACAATTGCTGAATCCCAAACTAACTGGATTTTGTTGTGAGGAAATTACCCACTTAAAGCACAACTAGAAGTCTCTGTTTATCTTGGTCTTCTGCTCCCTCCAGTGGTGCATGTCTAAACAGCATCCCTGGGAAAACAAGGTATGGTATCACCTTGCTGAGGAGGCAAGCAGGAAGGACCAGGAGTGGGAGGAACTGGGCAAGTCTTCACCAAACATCTATGATATTTGGTCCTGTCTAGGAAGAACTATTCATATGCATTCTGACAACCCACCCAGATGCCTCTCAACCACCAATCTTGGAGGTTTGATTTTTACTTTGGATTTTGTGTGAAACCAGCGACTTGCGAAGAAGACTAGTCTGTTGTGAGCACACCTGTAATAAATTTGGCCAGGGCCTGAGGACCAGAATAAGTATTCAGTAAATAATGCAGGAGAGGCAGACATTCCATTTGAATCTTATGAATGTTTTCCCAGCCGTCTTGATTCTTTGAATCAAGAGAAATTCAGAAAGGAGTTAAGAAGTATCAAAGAAGGCCTAATTTATTTTTCCTTGCAATAAATCTGGCGAGCCAGATTTTGTGAGAACCTAGCCTTCTTGGGGGCTGCAACCAATAAGCCATAGTTAAGTAAGCCACATCTTAGCAAAGCCTGGGTACCCAGTTGATGCGCTTCCATGGACACATGATCTTTCATCTCTTCATTCGTTGAATGATCTAAAAGTTGGCATCTGCCACTAAGGATTTGAATAGGGAGAAGCCACAACTTTGGTGACTGAATTAAATTATACTTTTATTCCCCCTGATAAGAATAGGAGGAGGGACCCCACCTATTGTTGATGCTGATAAGAGTTGGGATCCTAACCTGCTAGTAGAGGCCAAGAGGCAATTGGTTTTAGACCAGCCAGCTACAAACATAAACCTAGCATCAATCAAGATCACGTGTCTCCATGATGCTACTGAAGCAACATTCTTGGCATCTGACATTATTGGAACAGACCCAGATCGTTAGCACAATTATCTGTAATACATACGATTGTGCAAGATCCTTAGTTTGTGCTTGCATGCCCACACTGGTATGTGATTTACCATTGCTTTAAAATGTTGACATCTCAGCCTACAATGTCCTGATTTGGCTAACAAATTCCTCTATTCTGTGAAGAGGTTAAAGGACCATAAAGAGAGTCTTCTGAATCACGTGTGGCCTAATTTCCCACTCCAATTTTTCTTCTGGCCCAGCACAGTTTTGGACCCCAAACTTTGCCACGATATTCAACACCAGCACAAGCAAGCCGTGATTTAGGAGAAGCAGTGGCCTGCTTGTAATCAGAAAAATTGGCCCAGATTTGTTGAAAAGGACAAGATCCTCTTCTTGAGGATGCTTCTCAACATCATCGTTTAAGGAGCAAAGCAAAGTGGACCCAATCTGGGGTCTCAGAGCCATCAAATGCAATGTGCTTTGGATCTTGAAAAAGGAGACTAAATCAGTTTTTGCTTTTGTATGCCATCCCTCAACATCATTTTGCTCACTAGGCTCAGCTCTATTAGAGTGAGGTTGAGTACTTCGTGGTGTCAATTGCAACGTCCACATTGTTTGCAAGATGCCATCACAAAGTATGTGGAATCATTGTGGTTTGTGATGAGTCTTGTGCTGTTTAGCCCTGTGTTTTTTTGGATATTGCCTGTCATGAGAACATAGGGGAAGTGTGCTGTTATGACCATGGTCAGGTTGGACTGCCATGTGAATCCCATACAGGGGATCTAAAGGGATCTAGTTAAACCTACTGAGCAAACCCTACCACCCTTTCTAAATGAACCCAAGAGCTCCTGATGATTCAGAGTCCACACCAAAATCTATTCTTCAAAATGGAGTCCTCGCTCTCATTACCCAAAAGTTGCCATTGGCTGTTCCTCAACAACCAAGAGGAGTTTGTAGGTTTTCCAAAGTGTTTACATGCACAACTAGCAAATGAATCCATGGTGGATTTCCATAAACATTGTAACATTGTGGGTTTTACTAGAAAGAGCAAAACATCCAGTAACCCTTCCTTGTTTCTCTTCTTTCTTTAATGAATCTATTTTGTATCCTTGCATTTCATTTCCATCTTTTTGGTCTCCTCTTCCTCCATACAAACCATCCCCAGAATTTTGCTTTTCCTTGAGTACTTTCCTCAAAAAAAGATTTGTCCAAAATGCTTTCTTAATTTCTTTCATGCCATGTATATTGCAAACCTCTACTTACTCTGGCTAATTTACAAACTATCGTAGCTACTTGGATTAAATAGACATTACTTTGGGGAAAGAGGGTATGTGGAAATTGCCACACTCTTCCTGTGTTTTGAGGAATCTTTAAGGAATCCAGTCACACCAACTCATGAAAACCACCTGTCGTGTTGGTGCGCCCATTTTTCATTCTCCTCAATGTTGGCCAACATTTCTGAGCCTTGATATATGGAATCCTTGACATAAGGCAATTACGTTGCGCAGGCCGTTGTGATGGATGAAGATTCCAGTTGCAACACACAGCCCATTCCTTCCGCTTATTGGGTCATGAATTGGGCACTTCCTTTGAAGGAAGGCAAAGGAACCATATATAAATGCCTCAGCGCAAGCATCTAAGCACACATTTGCGGTATTCCACCATTGCAAGCTTCCCCGCTGCAGTTTGGGTAAGTATACCAAAGCTTTGTCTTCTTATGGCTGGGATTGACGAGAAAAAAGATGGGTGTTTGTTTTTGGTCAAGATTCCTTCTTGCAAAATGAGCTGGTTTAGGGATAGAACCTAGGGCTTTCGAAAACTCAGAATATTGGATATCAGATTACAACGGGCAAGATTTATTAACCATCTTAAGAACTGGCAAACTGGCAATAGAGAAGTAGATGTGCGCTACGGACAGGAGAAATTATTCTAGTTTGCACTTGATATAAAGGTATGGAATTTGAGCAGGTTAGTAGGCACCAACATTTGCAAGGAATTATTTATCGTCAGGGTTACTCTGCTGGTAATTCTGCATTATGGTTTGCGGGACCATTTGTTCTTTCCCACCTTTGCCTTTAGATACCTGAAGAGACTGGGAAGAAGGGAGCAGAGAATTAGATAGTATAAACTGTCTTATTTTATTAAGATGCTTGCTTCCTGCCCCAATCTCATGGCTTTGAGCTGTTTACAGTGTGTATCGAAGTGCAATAGAAAACAGCTAGCAGCGGAAACCATTGTTAGCAGTGATAAGGTTGCCTAATTTGGATCATGAAATGTCTGCAAGAAAAAAGCCAAGCTCAGAGACCACCCAGGACCCCTCATTTCATGACACCCGAGCTATAAATATTCTCCCTTATTGGTACGCCATCTTTTTCCTGTCTTCGAGATACATTCACGAGCGTGTAAGAGCAAACATGCAATAATTGTAGACAGCCTGAGTGTGGACACTTGTAAAAGGTTCTCACTTTCTTCCAAGACAACAGGGTGTTGTTGTTTTTTACCAAGGTCCCTTGTAAAAAAAACAAAAAACAATTGCATTTCCAAGGGCGACCGGATTGGAAGACTTGAAAATTAAAAAAGATCAGACACTGAACTCAGTTTAAAATGCACGTGGGATCCCAGAAATTTTTTTTTACTGTGTTGCTAAAGTTTGGGAATGATGGGCTGGGCCTTCACAGCAGATGTATTTATCGTTTCTTGCTTTGCCACAGAATTGTTAACCAACAGACATCAGGATGTGCTCCCGCCACGATAGAGGATGCTCTCATGACAATTCTTGTAACAGAGGAAGAAGCTCCTGCCATGATGACCGAAGTTATTGCGGTGATAGAAACAACCCATCTTTCACAGTTATGACCATACCGGTGGTGCAGGAACAGAACCCCCTCGCCCAGAGCCAGAAGCAGTCCCCCATAGTTTATTCCACTCCCCAGCTCCAACAACCTCAACAGCTCAAGCAGCCCACTCCATTTCCTCCCCAACAGCTGAAGCAGCCACTACAAGACATGAAGAAGTAGGAGAGCAAAACATGGAGGAAACCATGCAAGGCAAGGCACCTGCACGCCAGCAATTCGTTCTTGTTCCGACTTCCTGCTTACGCAAAAAAAAAGTTCTTTTCTTGGATTGGCATTGAAATTCCCCTGCTTCTTATACCCTGCTTGATATAGGATTTGTACGCGCTAGCCTCTTCGATGCTTTGGTCAGCAGCAAGCATTAAACTGCACAAATGTGTATTTGGCTTCGAGTCCTTTTTTATCAGGATGGCTTGGACGGGGAAGGAGAGTTTCGGTGGGAACGAGAGAATTAATTCCCCCAAAAAGAATTAAAATATCTCTTTGGGGAATTAATCAACGTTTTAAATGTTCAGGATGATCTCCATTTTTTTTCCCACCCAGTTTCAGCAGATGATTCCACGCAAGGCCCTCTGGTTTTCTCAAGTCAAATGGGCAACTTTCAAATTCTGAGCTGGCATTAAAAAAAAAAACAGTCCCTGCCACACAGTGATTAAATCCTAAAGGTTACATCAAATCTCAAACTGACACCTATCATTAAAATTAACTATATCTCAAGACTACTTCACATATACACACACACACACACACACACACACACCTGGTTTTCAACCTTCTGATTTCAGCAGGTTTCTACTTTTGGAAATCCGATGTTCTTCAGAATCATTCAATTCGTGTGTTCTTTAAATCCTGGAATTGATTCTAATCAATAAACCACCAACAGATGCAATACATTCTCAGGGTTGAAACAAACAATAACATTCACTGATTTTCTTTTTCATCCACGTTCACCTTTTTTTTTTCAGACTTTAACAACTTTCTCGTTGTGTATTCTTATTTGGAACAAAAATGACAGGGCCAGGATGAGATGGTAAGAAGCAGCAGAAGCTGCAAATCAGCAGCAAACCACAAACTAATCATCTCAGCTCTATTTTTTTATCAATTCCTTCTAATAAGTCTCTACTTCCTGATTTGGTTAGGTTGCTGTTTGATCACCGCTCATAACTGCAGAAAGAAATTAATAGAGCATAATCCACATGGGCCAGATCCTTGCTATATTTCCAGCAAGACCAGTCTGCGATCAACAGAGGAGAAGAAACACAGCACAAATATATTCTAGGTCATCTTGGTGACCTCCCAAATATATTACCATTCGAACTCTTGGGTCAAAATAGAATATAATTGGCATTATTTTGAGAGCCATAATCCCAATATCTTTGGAGGACATAAACGTTAAGAATCTAACTAAAGGTTTCCGAAGATCTGAAGAATATCAAAAGAGATTTCCAACCATCTTAATAATACGTCCATGGCCAGAAAACAGACAGGAAGAAATGTATTCTGGACAGGGTCTAGTTTCATTGGTCCAAGCCTATGATGGTATTCTAAATGCAATATATTGTTTCCTCAATTCTTCTAATAAATAGATTTGACCACTTGGAAGGTTTTCATTCGGTTGGTAGTAGACCGAGAGAAGGAAGATTTCAGATACGTAGTTGGCAACTTCACACCAATTCTGATCCCTTTAAAATGTCCCGACTTCTTTGCCACTTGGTTTGTCCCACAAAAATAAAAACAAGGAATTTTAGAGATGGCAATAGCATCTTCTTTCCGAAGAAAAATACATAAAGAAGTCAAGGTAAATAGCCATACCAACACCTACATTTACTGTTAGAATAATATGGTAAAGCAGTCCCTACGAGTGACACTGTATGCATTATCATTGTATGATCTCTTGAAGACGGGGATGCTGCGCTGCAGCTTCCGAGCCATCAACCATTGCTCATTCCTCTGGATCCAACCAATGACAGCCCCCTGTTCCTGGGAGCTCAGCCAATCAGAATTTGTACTTCCTGGCTGTTCTGCCTTGTAACTGGACAGCCCAGCCAATAACTCAGTTCCTCTCCCCACCATCAGCCATTGCATTCTACACAAACACAGAGTCAAAACTGCCAGATATTCATTGCCTTCATATTCCAGAAGGCGATGCCTTTATTAAGCCACTTTACCCAAACAATATGTATACAAGCAAGATCAGATTACAAAACAGATTGGAAAGAAAGAGGGGGAAAGGTGAGATGTCAGGCAATCTTGACACCCCAAGTCTTAAATTGGAATATTAGAGGAAGGTTCACCTGTTCAAATTAAAATCTGCCTAATTCTGATTATGGGACAGTTTTGGGCTCCTGCCAGATCTGTTCAGCTGAAATCAGAAATTAATGGGCAACGGAGAGAAATGGATTTGGATAAGTGGGGGGTGGGGAGGAAATTCCTGTCCAAAGCCTTCCTTCAGGAACTTTTCCTGCAATTAGTGGAAGAAAACAAGGAGACAGGTGCAAAGTTTCTGGTATGTCGCTTGGCAAGGCAGATGCCCTAAAGAGAATCAGGACGGGAAATGATCATGTTCCTTCCAGGTGTTAAACCTGACAGAGGGCAGATGTGCAATTACATTCCAGATTTCCCCCTTTATTCCAATTGGCTTATTCATTATGAAATAAGTTAGCATTCTGGGAGGGAAGATTCAGGAAATAACAGCAAAGGGTGCAGCGCATACAGAAGTATGCTTGGGTTAACATCTTCGAGAAAAGGTTATAGCGATAATGGAGGGAAATAACACTAGTAATGACAGTGGGATTGTGGTAGGAATAGAGAGCAGGAAAGGAAGATTATAAGAGCCAGAAAGAGGCCAAAGTGAGACAGCAATGCACGAAGGAGGTAGAGGCTAAACCCAGCGCAGCAGACGTGACTGTTCTGGGCCAGCCATCCTTTCCAGACCCAAAGCAGAGCAGCATATATTATTTCTTCATGGCACAGCAATTCAAAAGTCCTGGGAGATGACGTCAACTTCACTTGCACTGTTTACAGCACTGGGAACAGCAGGCAGATTGACCACAGCAGCAGGGTGAGCAGCACGGTGTGCAGCAGCAAGGAGAACAGCACGGCGCGCAGCAGCAAGGAGAACAGCACGGAGCACAGCACGGAGCACAGCACGGAGCGCAGCATGGAGCACAGCAACTAGGACCACAGCCTCCAGTCGGCATACAGATGACGTGTGCGTCCCCGCCACCGTCACCGTTGCCGCAGCCGCAGCCACAGCCGCCGCCGCCACCGCCACCGCCAGATCCTGTGTTGCCCATTTCTGCAAAACAAAAAGGAACGATATAGCACAACAGGAGGAGGATTGGGATCAGCAGCTGCTCTGAAATCTTGAGACAATTCTTTAAGATCCACGGCGTGTGATGACTTCTAAGTCAATCTACTGCCTAAGTACCCCATATCCACTTTTCCCTTCTCCACCCCTTATTGTTAGCATGCTAAAAGCAAATGCTTTATTTTTACAAGAAAAAGGAAATCAGTCGTGTCACGAGATCAAGCTTTGGCCATAAAAATCAGAGAACCATAGTCTCCTAGAATTGGAACTGGCCACTGAGGTAGACCAGATTCCAAATTAAGAATAACTTAGACAGAGAGTTGTCCAGCTTCCGCTTGAATTCATCCATCGAAGGGCAGCCACTACTTCTCCAGGTGATTAGGCCATAATCCTATTTTCAGAAGAAGCCTGTGAGATACTTCTCATAAGCAAGAACGTCCCAGGAGTTTTTTTCTTTCAACATCAGGGTCTTAAGATATCCTCCCATCAAACAGTAGGTTTTGTCATCTTGTCCAATCAATAATGATAAGATGTAAGCTTGATATGTCTGCCGATTCTAACAAACAGCTATTTGAGCCCGAGATTCTGAATTCCGGATGGCTTCATCTGTTGTCTCCAACTGTTTAGAAAACACCAAACTATATGTTCCTCTGTTCAGCAAATGGTACAGACTTACAAAGGGTCCCTATTCTATTGTAGCAAGCTTCCTATCTGAAGCTCAAGATTTTATCATCTTCAGGATGACCAATCAAAGTCAACTTACCTGCTGGAAGTGCTGCTTGCTAACAAGGTACACCAAGGAAGGTTATGATGTTCTTCTGGGAACAAGGGGGCACCTTTTATACTCCATCCTCAACCTTCCCCCAGGAAGTGAGACAATGCCATGGAATGGCAGGTTCTTCACTCATTCAAAAAATGTTTCCTTCCACCTGGTTTTTTGACTCAATTCCATTTCTCATTAAAGCACATTTTTCTAGAAGTGTATGATTAACACCATCTTCACTTAGCAATGCTGTAATTCCAAGTCCAGAGGCACGAGGAAATGTGCTCTCCAATTGTGAGCCCTAAACTCGAAACAAATTTCAACACATCATGAGGACCCCATGGTTGAAGGCCTCGTTATGGACCTCATGCCTCTTCATTGACTTGACCCATAATTGACTTGACTCTTCGTTGTCTTAACCCTTCATTAGCATAACCAAAATCAGGTGTAAGCAAAACAGATCGAGGAACTCTGCCCTGGGGACTATGAACTCCCAATGAGGCTCCTGAGAAATGAACTGGTGGACTCAGAGCAACATTCACTGAAGTGGGAAACATTCTTAAGAAGAAAAAAAAACTCAGCAAACCAAATGTCCATAATTCATGGTCATGGAATGCATTGATAAAACACAATATCCAAGAAGAATGTAGGACAGGTTGTCTGGAATGCTATGCACACTACATTTTTTTTTTCATTTTGATTAGAAATCTGAAAGAGTCCATGAGGAACTGAACTAATTCGATTTCTAGCTATGGTCCGAGGAAAGGTCAATGCTTTGAAAGTCTGATTCATTTCTATAAAGTTCTCAGTGGGGTTTCCATTTGAAGCTGTTTCATGAAGCAACACAATCTTCTTACTTCTAAAGAAGAAGCCCACGGGTGACTACACTTCAGTTTGTCTCCTCCATCAGTACCAATAGCCAGAAGAGACTCTTGGCCAGGAATTTTCTCCGGAGAAGTGAAATGTTTTCAAGGGGAAAAAAAACCCAAGCCTTTTGGAAAAGCACCTTTGGGACTTCATAGTCCAAAGCACATTGCTAAGTCGATGCCAAACCGACATTGCACAACGCCATCATCTCCTTTGTATTATCTCAGCGTCTCCTTTGCATTATCTCAGTGTCCTGGATTTAATGATGTGCCTTTATCCAACAAAAAGTGTAGGGGGCACAATGGCTATGAGGGGAAAGTCCCCTCAAAAGTGCTGGTGGGAAAACATTGTAGGGAGATCCTGTTAGAAGAGTTGTAAGCCCAGAATGTGTTAAGTGTTGATTTATTTATTTTTTTTAACAAAAGAAGAAAAGCAAAACATGAAGAGCTGAGACAAAGCGACGAGGACCGATTTGTCCGTCTCAGGTATGATTTGATGACTCAGCCCCGGCATTTGATTCATCCGCTGCATTTCCTAGTGTGACCTCCTGATTACAGATGCCAAGCAAACATAGGATTGCCATTCTTCTTTTAGTTTGGGGCCCTTCCTCAGGGGTTTAAGGGTAACACTATAATTAGAAGTTATTTCCATGCGCTGGTTCTCGTGTAACTTCCCACTATCAACCTGGTGCTCAGAATACTTCTGGTTGTTGTTTTTAAATCATCCAGGCCCTTGTGACATGGTCACAATGGAAAGACTGCTCGATGTTCACCCTTTCTCCTTCTTGTCCTTCGCTTCTCCTCCATTGTTTTGTCTTTTTCCCGCCTGCCCCCCCGTTGTCTCCTTCTCCTAATCCTTTAAGTCACTTTGATGTTAGGTGAGAATTATAGACTTGAACGCTGCGTAAAGCACAGACACACACTGAGTAAGAAAAATGACGTCTTGGATGACCATTTGGCTTTGTGGTTAATAAAGAGATCACCATTCCTTGTTAGTGTCTCATTTCCCAAGTGTAGGGTGCACGGAGCTCTATAAAAAGTCCCCCCGTTCCCCAAACTCTTCATTCACTCAGCTGGATTAACTCTCCTAGCCATTTCCACCACCTACAAGGTAAGTGGTCCTTTGTTGATATAAGCCAGACCATTCCTGGATTTTCTTTTTAAAAAGCTATTTCACTTTATAGCTTTCTCTCCCGTTTCATTTTTTTTTCCCTGTAGCTGATGGTTTAAGCTAAGATTGGGAGGAAAAAGCAAGAATATATAGAATCCATTTCTATATGTACTTGTTAAAAATAGGTCTTGTTGGATGTCATAAACCAGCTTCCAAAGGAGAGGCTACAATTCAGTCTTGGAGCATAAGCTGGTGAGTGATCCCAAACTGAGTTTGTTGCCTCTCCAATTGAAAATGAAGCAACTGTCGAGGTTGAACAGGGAGAAGAGATGAAAAACAGGCAGCTTTCAGAACATGCCAGAAACCTGTTTTATCGTGCATCTGGATCACTCAGCAGCAAGCCAGCTGCACTGGAGAAACTCAACAACTTGGAAGGATCACCGTCTCATTTCTCCGTGGTCTTTCCTCAGTTCTGAAATAGTCATAGACAAGACCGAACTACTTCCCAAGTCATCCAAATTGATAGGTGCTGCTCTTTGGAGCTAGTAAGTTCCGTAATTTTCCTCCTACGTTCCTCGTTTAGAAGTAGACATTTTAATGTGTGGAGACTGTGGCTCCGGAACTATGGCCCGTCGCTCTTCTGAAGAGAGTGCCTCTAACCTTCTCTCGTTTCTTTTCAGCCAGACCTTCACAACTCATCGCAAAGATGGCCTGCTGCCCCATCTGTGGTTGCTCTCCCTGCTGCTGTGTCCCCTCCTGCTCTTGTGGCCCCTGCTGTGGTTGTGGGCCCTGCTGTTCCTCCTGTGGGGAACCCTGCTGTTGTGTCCCTTGCTGTTCCCCCTGTTCTTGTTCCCCCTGTGGCTCTTGTGGGTGCTGTCCCAAATGCTGCTGTGTTTGCGGACCCTGTTGCAATAAACAGTCATGCGGGTGTGGGTGCGGCTGTGGCTGTGGCTGCTCCCCTTGCTGCTCTTGTTCTCCCTGCTGCTGTTGTGGGTCTTGCGGTGGGTCCTGTGGGTCTTGCAGATCTTGCGGTTCATCTTGCTGTGGTTCCTGCTATCCCAAACAGTGCTTTTCCTAAAGAATTGCGAAGGACACTGCAGTAGGACAACCGAACTACACAACCCAACTATTCAAGAAAACGCCATCGTCATTCCACGGCGGTTGACCTCCTTGTGCTTCTTAGCTAAATGCCTTCAGTTTTTAGAACTCTGCCCTTCCATTAATTCTCCCTAGTTCTTTCTCGCTTCTTCTTTCCCTTCCTTTTCTACAGCCCCCACCCCTAAAAAAAAAAAAAGCTCTGTTCAGATTTTGAAATATTACTCTCGTGACTATCTCTCCTGCTGTGTTTTTCCCCCTCTTGATTATATAATAGATGGTAGACAATAAACATTCCAAACAGCTCTGCATTGTTTCAGTGGATTTCATTAAATCAACACACCCTGGGTTACATTTGGAGGATGCGTTGTTACACTAAGTTTCTTGTGGAACAAATTACATGGAACACAATAGTACAACACTGAGCATGGCATCAAATGGGATACATAAGAATTGCTCATGGCCAGAAAATTATTGTATGATCTTTCCCACTTCTTCTAACCCACTGCTGTGTTGGTGAAGATAACATTCATGAAACTTGATTTGTGAACCTAGACATTTACAATCTAGACTTTGTACCTGGCTAACCACCACAAGGGACGTGGTGGCTCAGTGGGTTAGGATGCTGAGCTTGTCGATCAGAAGGTTGGCAGTTTGGCGGGTCGAATCCCGAGTGCCGCATAACAGAGTTGAGCGCCTGTTACTCGTCCCAGCTTCTGCCAACCTAGCAGTTCGAAAGCACATAAAAATGCAAGTAGAAAAATAGAGACCACCGCGGTGGGAAGGTAACAGCGTTCCGTGCGCCTTTGGCGTCTAGGCATGCCGGCCACATGACCACGGAGACGTCCTCGGACAAGCGCTGGCTCTTCGGCTTTGAAACGGAGATGAGCACCGGCCCCTAGAGTTGGAAACGACTAGCACGCCTGTGCGGGGGAACCTTTACCTTTACCTTAACCACCACTACCTGAAAAAGCTGGTTAGTACTATGGTAGTACTAACCCTACTATCTGAAGGAAATGACAACTACTTCCATACTCTGGTCAAAAAAACTGAGTAAATCTGATGAATTACTGGAAGTTGAGTTTGACTCAATGGTATTCTGTTCTTTAACCTATATTTTATGTCTAAGTTCCACCCCAACGCCATTTATGAATGCTGCTTTTTTTCCATGACAAACTGTAGTCCTGTTTCATACATGACATTAAACTATAGTTTATTTCACTAGCGTTCACTGTAGTTTGGGTTTACACATGTAAAGACAATAGAAACTAAAGTACATTTTGGTTTAAGTGGCTTAGATCTTTATTGTCATCCTCATCAACATCGTCAAAGCAATGTAGAGTCGATGTGTTT
Organism: Vipera ursinii; assembly: GCF_947247035.1. Classification (NCBI taxonomy): domain Eukaryota; kingdom Metazoa; phylum Chordata; class Lepidosauria; order Squamata; family Viperidae; genus Vipera; species Vipera ursinii. The sequence goes on from NC_139528.1 coordinate 1,508,097, forward strand.
CTACATCTAATTTCTTTTTTATGGCTATTATTAATTAAGCTATCCTCCCAGGCATGTAGAAATGAACTCATAAATTCTCCTGAACTTCTAAAATAGGGTGGATATATTTCTAACCCTATAAAGAGAATATTGGCACAGATCATGAGACATTTCTTCCTCATCGATACATTGTGTTTTTAAACTGAATATTAGCAGAAAGAACGATATAGAATACATTAAAAGAAAGGCTATGATTGATGAAATCTGTGAAAATTCAAATGCTTTTTTTTTTTAAAAAAACAACGAATGGAGGGCTCTAAAAGAATTGATTTCATTTTGGAAATCAAACTGCAAGCCAGACCATTTAAAATCTGGGGAGATCTTCAGTTGCTCCCTCCTGTCGGACAAGAGTCTTCGGATTTGAAAATGGAGAGTCGTACAATTTGACAACAGATTCCTCCTCCACACTGTCACCTAGATCTTCCTTGCCCAAAGGTAGTTCATCTTCCTTAATCAGTATAATTGGCCTAAATGGCCTTCGTGGAATTTTATTTTTTAGGGTGTGTGATAAAAAATGGAAAACCTTTAATCCAATGAAACCCAAGGAACAACCTCATGAAGAGATAAGGGAGCGAATCCTGCTTGTAAGCCTGTGGAGATCAACATTCTTCACTGCAATTTCCAACTGCCTTCTGGTGCTAGGTAGACACAAAAAAAACACTGTTATTAACCTTAATAGTTCATTTTTGTAACTTAATCGTAAAAATAAAAGAGACACCTCATCAAACAAAGACAGCTATATTGGCGGAAGATAATGAAGAGTTCCCCATTTTTGTCGTGACGTCTCATTTCCTCCGGAAAAACTACATGGAGGTGTATAAAAGGCCCATATCCCAGAACCGAGTTCCTTAAACCTACACGCCTCCATCTACTACTACTACACAACGTAAGTCGTAACAAATTTGGCATTATTTTTGTTGTTCAACATAGAGGCATCTCTGCTCTAATCTTTCCTCCCTTGTAGTAAGGCGATTGCAATTAAGACTTTGCTCGTTAGCTAACCCTACCGTCTCTTCTGGAACACTACAATGGTAGCTAGATTAGCATAGCTGGGTACTCTTGAATCACTCCAATGGATGAGAAAAGTTGCTTACTTCTCTAGAACTGAATCCCAGAAAAGTATCATCTTTGTGAACACTTTCCTGTTTTTTACTTTTATTCCAGCCTTCCGTCTCTCGCCATGGGCTCCTGTGACTGTTGCAGCTGCTGCGGGAACAGCGATCGTAGATCCACCATTATTTTGTGCATGCCCTGCGGTGGCAATCAGTCATGCTACCCAGGTTGCATGCCGTCCTACGGATGTGCACCGATGTATTGCATGCCCATTTACTGCACGTCCACGCGTAGAGGTTCATGTTGTGGCTGCTGTGGCTGTGGCCATTGAACTCTACAGCCGCAATAAAATCAACACAGCACCACCGGCACCCATTCGAAGATTCGTTGGACATCCTTTTCTTCTCCTGCCTGCTGAGAAACAAGCTGAAGCTTTACAACTCCTCTTCTAAAACTCTTCAAATTTGTCTTTTTCTTTTTGGGGGGAAGAAGCTCTATTCATCAAGAGCGGATGACCTCCTTGCGTAGAATAGAGAAATGTATAATTTTCATTCTCTTCTCCTCAAGCTAGAACCTTTTTTCCTTCTATTCTTTTGCAAATAAAGTTCAGATTATTGCAATATTTACTTGCGTATGATTAATTTCTTGAAAACTAAAAACTATGCCAAAAGAGAGAGAAGAAAATGTCAAGATGATCCTTAACTAGCTTGATGTAATGTTCTCACTTGTCCTCTTGCTGACGTTTTCATTTCACTGAAGAGATCCACATTAATTTTTCAAGGGGAATGCCAACTCTTTATTGTATCGTGGAGTAGTAAACCTTTGATCCCCCTTCACATCTCTAGTAATTCTCTGCTAAGTACTATTGCTCCTACAGGGGGAGCTTTTTTGTGATGGATGGATCTTCAAGAAAATCATGAGATTCAAAATATTCTATATTTGGAATGCATTTGGTTTGAGAAGCTACATTACAGCCCCTGCAATGCCCATCTAGCATTATGAAGTGTTAATACCACTTTACAATGCCTTGGTAAGGCCACACCTGGAATACTGCATCCAGTTTTGGTCACCACGATGTAAAAAAGATGTCGAGACTCTAGAAAGAGTACAGAGAAGAGCAACAAAGATGTTTGGGGGACTGGAGGCTAAAACATATAGAGGACGGTTGCTGGAATTGGGTATGTCTAGTTTAACGTAGAGAAGGGTGAGGGGTGACATGATAGCAGTGTTCCAATATCTCAGGGTTTGCCCCAAAGAAGAGGGAGTCAAGCTATTCTCCAAAGCACCTGAAAGCAGGAACAAGAAGCAACAGATGGAAACTAGTCAAGGAGAGAAGCAACCTGGAACTAAGGAGAAACTTCCTGACAGTTAGAACAATTAACCAGTGGAACCACCTGCCTCCAGAAGTGGTGAATGCTCTGACACTGGAAGTTTTTAAGAAGAGGCTGGCCAGCCATTTGTCTGAAATGATATAGGGTTTCCTGCCTGAGCAGGGGGTTGGACTAGATGACCTCCAAGGTCCCTTCCAACTTCTTCTTCTTCTTCTTCTTCTTCTTCTTCTTCTTCTTCTTCTTCTTCTTCTTCTTCTTCTTCTTCTTCTTCTTCTTCTTATTATTATTATTATTATTATTATTATTATTATTATTATTATTATTATTATTATTATTATTATTATTATTTCTGCAGTCCTGGAGATATACTTGGAGATGTCCCACTAGGCATAATAGGATTTATTTTTGAATAAGACTGCATGGATTGCATCCTACCTTGACAAGCAGCTGCAGACTATATTAGATTTGTAAATAAGGTCCTATTGAAATGGGTAGGAGTTTTATATCACTTCACACACCTTTCCTTTAAGAAATGAGGCCTTATTGTGGTTTGGCAAAGTATTCGCTAACTCTCGGTACAGTTTTCCTCCAGCTCCTATTCTTGACCTTAAAACATCTCTAATTTTTAAAAAGTGTCTTAAATGATTAAAACTAGACCAGGGCTTTTTTTTTTCTCATAGAACGCTCAGAACGGAGTTCCGGCACCTTTTTTGGATGGAACTTTGTAGGGTAGGCAAGGTGGGTTGTATGACACGTGTGAGTTCCGGCACCTTTTTCTTTTACAAAAAAAGCACTGAACTAGACATATATGAAGCAATGAGGTTGTCATTAAACAATCAACATTCATGATCATCCATAACGTCATCTCTTCGGCTCATGAGTTGGTTTCATCCGGATCAGCTTTTAAAAAGTCTCCCTCTTCTAGAAGATTAAAAGGCATACCAAAATTATCCTGCAGTAATTCAGTCAGACTGAACCAGAAGGCATGTGAAAGATTATAGTTTGAAAGTTGTACACAGTCATAATTTGGGCAAAGTATTTACAACGAGTCTGCTAATCCATCATTTATTACTTCCTCCTTCGTTAATTAAAAGTTAAGGGATAGCTGAAGACACAGAATATTTATGACTGATCGCTGCACCCAGTGAATGCCTTTGGGCTAGCAAAAGATGCAAAATACAACGTTCTGTTGATCCCAGATTGCATGATTGAAAATGGACAATGCCAGCTCTCTCGGCTAAGCATCAGAAATGAACACTGCCCTCTTAGAATTCGGACACGACCAGACAGTGGAAACCTTTACCTTTTATTCATTAGCCATAGGGTTAATGGGTCACAAATGGAAAGGAATATTTCTGGGCATAATATTGCTGTAATCGTTCAATTGTTATACACCCAGAAAGAGATCCACTACTCCTACAGTAACATGTAAGGATGGGAAACAGTCACAAATCTATTAAGTGTCCTCCTGCACCCATTAGTAGTGAGGAAGCGGCAACCTTCTCACTTGTCTCCCGTAGGTTGGGAGGACTGTAAATAAGGAATAACAACACCCAAACCACAACCAATTTGTGCTGAGTTAGTGTGTACAAAAGTTAGATGAGGGAGCAGGATTAGTGGGGCCCTCTGTGTTACGCAGACTTTAGTTCCTGTGTGTTACTATTGACCGCCTACATTTAGAAAACTGGTGACCTTGTTGTGCAAACAGACTCTCTCACTTGGTTGTGGCATACAACAGGGTAGGCTAATCCAGGCAACAATCATTCAGAGGGTAGCTGAGATAGTCAAGAAGGCAAGATGAGTGGATGGGTTGTGGGGAAGCTGGGGTCATCTGTCACACTGAATCGGGACAGCCAATCATATGTTTTTGCTCAGCACATCTATTATCTTAAACAACAAAAATTCCTTCCAGGTTAGCATTAGAATTACATTGCGGTTATTCCAAGGTAGCCTTTAATTATCTACAAGACAATAACATCTTTTTTTCCCCTGACTTTATGGTGAGTCAGCTAGAAGTGGAAGATGATGCAAAGATGAACATTTACAGACATCTAGGTTACTTCTTAGACAATGATTCGTGAGTTCCTCTTTCATAGTAACCTCTATGGCTACTAATATTATTACAAGGAATAATAGCACAGACTATGTCAGAAGGAAAGGGACACGGTGGCTCAGTGGGTTAGGACACTGAGCTTGTCAATCAGAAGGTCGGCAGTTTGGTGGGTCGAATCCCGAGTGCCGCGTAGCAGAGTGAGCGCCTGTTGCTCGTCCCAGCTTCTGCCAACCTAGCAGTTTGAAAGCACGTAAAAACGCAAGTAGAAAAATAGGGACCACTATGGTGGGAAGGTAACAGCGTTCTGTGCGCCTTTGGCGTCTAGTCATGCCGGCCACATGACCACAGAGACGTCCTCGGACAAGCGCTGGCTCTTCGGCTTTGAAACGGAGATGAGCACCGGCCCCTAGAGTCGGAAACGACTAGCACGCATGTGCGGGGGAACCTTTACCTTTACCTTTACCTTATGTCAGAAGGAAGGCCCAAATCTCTGCTGCATCTTACAAATATGTACTGGTTGCATACTTTAGGATTTAGAACTGTTTCTTCTTGACTGGAACCTCTGGAGAGTGATGGGGAAGGCTCATACAAGTACTCCTCATTTAATGAACAAAATTGGAACCGGCAACTTGGTCATTAAGCAAAGCAGTCTCTGATTGAAATTACTCATTTATATAGGTGAGGATTGGACTGCCAACTAGTCATTATTAATGTCGTCTCAGTCGCAAAAGGATTCCCCATTTTTAACCTATCCCGAAGCCTATTTGCTGGAATCGCCACCTCGTAATCCAATAAAACTTTCCACTCCTCGGAGGCAAGGCTAAAGCGTTGACTCCTGTCCCAGCGCTGGAGTCCCCTAGGCAAATATTGTCATCAGAACACATGATGCTGACATCTGTGTATGTCTGTCCTGAGCCAACCTTGCTGACCTTGGCTGCAGGGTTCATGTGAGGATTACATGCTAAGTCTCTGAAAAACTTCAGAGTGGACATTCCCCAGATCAAATCACCTTTCTGAATCAGATCATCAAATGAGAACAAATAGGAATTCCTCTGCATCAGTTCAATGATTTGGAAAATCTTTTATGCATGAGCCAACCCCTCTCCTTTTTTCCCCCCCTAACCTGATTCAGGAAATTCCCTTAATTGACTCAATTGAGAATATCAAATGGTGCTTCAAATCAGATTGGATCCACACATGCTTATTATGCCCACATGATGTATGTGCAAAGGCATTAAACCACTCAAAATCGTTTCATAAATGCTAACAAGGGTGCACACTTATTTGTGACACCAGTCTGCATTTCACCTTGCTCTACAACATATTGCTAACGCAGAAAGAATAATAAAATATGAAATTGTCAACTGCATTCATAGTACCGGCTCTTTCCTTTCTTCAGTTTGGGGAAGTAAAGCTAAAATTTTGCCCATTCGTTAACTATGTATCATACTTAATAAAGGAGATGGAACTTTATTTATTTGTTTATTATTTATTAGACTCGTTTGCTGCCCATCTTGCCTAGAGGCAACTCTGTGTAGTTTACAAACATTGCCCCAACCCCAATACCATTAGGTCGCACTAAAAAAAAAACTATTCTTTTTTAATTTCCCCTCTCTAAATGTTTCTATTACTTTTCTTGTTATGTGTTTGTGTGCTGTATATATTTACACAATATGCCTGAGGCGGACTCAATCCTACTTTTGTTCCTTTTGTACAAATCCTCTAGAAGTCTCTAGAGATCAGTGCACGAGCTTTAATATAAGTTAAAAGAGATTAATGTGGAGAGAAATATACAGGATTAAGAACCCAGATAGTTTTGTAAACTCTCAAGCAGGTGACTACACAGCAAAACCAGAGTGGGTGAAACTGCTAATCTGCTGTGAAGATTAGCAGTGTGAAAGACAGAAGTGGGGAGGGGTAAAAGATACAGGAATAGCAACAGGGAGAACATCCGATCCTGGGAACAGCGGGATATTTAGAAAAGCAGGACTTCTCACAACGATAGCAAAGAGAGGATCACGTTTGGCCACAATCCTTGGAAGAATTCTTTCTGCTGTGAGGAAAGCAAAGCTATAGGCAATAGAGAGGTTGTTCTGTAATTAACACGATTCAAATTCTGCAGGAAGTTAAAAAACAGCCATCTTACTTGGTGAAGGCATGTTTTTATTTTTGTCCCATAATGGAAAACAAAGATGTTCATTTTGGAGTGTTCTTCTTAAAATGAATTGCTACAAGGGAACACTTTCATATCCATCGGATACCAGACTTTCAAAATGGTCCACGTAAAACGGGCGAGCAAAGCTACCTTGAGATCATCACAAACTTCACACCCCCTGAGATGGTAGTTAGATGATTAAGAATCAATTTCTCTTCAAGGACTTCATCAATGAGAAACGGTAGCTAAGAGTTCCTCTCTGTTGATTCCCCATCACACCGCTGAAGGTCATCCTTTTCCCCACTTCAGAATTATAATTTGTCTTCTGTTCTCATGGACGGAGGCACACTTTTTCTTTCTTCCTAATTTGTCCTCATGACACTCCCACCAGGTGACATATCATAGGAACACAATTTCTGAGTCACTACTGGAGGTCCAGTGTGGCTGACTCTGACTATCCGCAGTTGCCTTCAAGGCATTTTTCCACCCTAATTGGAATACAGCCAGGCAACAAAGCAAAACTTTTTGCACACAAGGCAGAGCAAACGAGGTTCCCTCTATAGCCCTGAGGCCAGTACAGAACATAATCCAGTCTCTTTTTTTTTCTGTGGAGTTTTTGATCGTTTTCAACCTAAAATGGACCAAATATTTATTCCAAAGGGGCGCAGTGTCTCAGCTGTTAAAGATGCTGAGCTTATCAGCTGGATAGTTGATCGCTGGGGTTCAAGACCCAATTCCCACATGACAGGGTGAGCTCCCGTTACTTGCCTCAGCTCCTGCCCACCTAACAGTTCGAAACCATGCAAATGCAAATAGATAAATAGGCACCACTTTGGTGGGAAAGTAACAGCGTTCTGTGCACCTTGGCATGTAGCCCTCATGACCATGGAAATGTCTTTGGACAATGCTGGCTCCTTCAGCTAAAAAGCAGAGATAAGCACCGTCCCCTAGAGTCGGAAATTTATTTATTTATTTATTTATTTATTTATTTATTTATTTATTTATTTATTTATTTATTTATTTATTATATTTTTATACCGCCCTTCTCCCGAAGGACACAGGGCGGTGTACAGGGCAATAAATATAAAAACGAAATACAAAAGTTAAAAAACAATTAAATATTATGCCCAGAAATGACGGGACAAGGGAAACCTTAATCTTTAACTTTATGTATTTCAAAAACAGCATGAAGAGAAAGGTCTAATATATCAATATTATTGCTTCTTCCAAAGCACCTTCTCCAAAAAAGCAGGTCCAAGGAAACCAACTCTTATTCTTTTAGGAACACCATATCCAACTAGTGGAGGCAAGCAATGAAAAGGCTCTACTTGATTTCCAACAGAAAGGGAATTCTGGAACAAAGTCTTGGATGATCTGTTGAATACATGGATCGGATCACATACCGACATCTAATGGAGTCACCTGAACACTGACATTACCCCCAAAAGAAATGGACAGACAGAAAACATAAATATGCATATGCATTCCTAATTGCAACAATTAAGGGGAGAGGGGGTAAGAACTCTAGCAAGCAAAGTCATATGGATATGCCAAAGGGCAAAAGCCATTATGTGTTAATGAGCAATAATGACCATGACATTTGACCCACATGGATCCCAGCGAGGAACCGTTCTCATTCTCTCCCTTCTCATGTTCTTATTTAGGAAAGAATCTACTTCAGGTGCCCTGTGGCTTGTCTGCGGTGTAAAAATTATAATACGATGAACCTCAGATGCCTCTAATTATATACTGTAGGAAAATTCTCTTCTAATGAAGAACCAGAAAATCCAAAAAGACATGGGATAGGTAGATGGCATAGCACTGACATGTGGTTCGAATTTTTCCGTTCTTCTATGGTGCATCATCTGTTAGGGGCAGGTTCTGTGGAGCTATATAAAAACACCTTCAGTCCCTGAGTAGTTCATTCGTTCACTTTCATCTCCAGCGTGCTTACACGTTCAGTGCTAAACAAGGTAAGTTGAATTCAATTCCTTATTTAACAAGGATTCAGACAGAGGTAAACTGCTTCGTGGAAGTCAGTTCTGCTACCCGAATTAACGGGTGACTCATCTGGAACTCCTTGCAGAACGAGATCCATCAGCGTCTCTTCTTTAACTACCATGTTTTGAGACTTATATTTGCTGCTAAAATGTTACTCTAAAGTCAAATGTTTACCAGCTATTTTGTGAATCCTTGAGTAGTGAGTATTTAAATGTTGGCTATTTAGCATTCTAGATTTTGATGTAATTGGTTTCTTATATTAAAGGGACTTTGGGTTACTATATTCAGCAGTACACCCCAGGTTATGTGTTATAACTGACAGGAGTGGTGTCTGATCGTAGTTTCAGCAGCAAAAGAGATATGGCATTAACCCCATAACTGGCATGTGATATTTTCAACAGGTCCATTTTATTGTTACTTAAAAGATTTGGGGATAGTAAAATATCAAACACCCAGATTTCAAATTTGGAGGTAAATTCTCACCTTCAGATGCACACATTCTAAGATTTAAAACTGCGTGCTAAAATTTGCCATAGCATGCTGAACACTTTGGTCAGTTTTTATTTACCTGAAGAGCGTAGCTGCTCAATACAAAAATAAAAGTGCTCATTTTGTAGGACTAAAACATAAGGAACAAAATGTCAAATAATTCATCTGGGCAAATTAAGACAGAAACCTACGTATAATGATGCATGCATACGAATGCTATCTTTGTTAACAAGAACTTTCTTATTTTCTCAGTTCATTACAACAAAATGTCTTCGGGAAACAAAAGTCCTAAATGTGCCAAGTGCGGGTGTTCCCCTTGCTGCTGCTCGAAAACGTCTTCTACCACTAAGTGTTCCAAGTGCGGGTCCTCTCCCTGTGGCTGTCCTAAAGCGTCTTCTTCCTCAAAGTCTAAGTGCAGCTCTTCACCCTGCTGTTGCTCAAAGACCCTCTGCTCCAAGTGTGGATGTTCCCCTTGCTGCTGTTCCCAGTCACCCTGTGCTAAATGCGGATGTACACCGTGTTCCTGTCCTCAATCCCCCTGCGCTAAATGTGGATGTATACCCTGCTGCTGTCCTCAATCCCGCTGCTCCAAGTGTGGATGTTCCCCTTGCTGCTGTTCCCAGTCACCCTGCGCTAAATGCGGATGTACACCATGTTCCTGTCCTCAATCCCCCTGTGCTAAATGTGGATGTATACCCTGCTGCTGTCCTCAATCCCGCTGTTCCAAGTGTGGATGTTCCCCTTGCTGCTGTTCCCAGAAACCCTGCGCTAAATGTGGATGTACACCCTGTTCCTGTCCTCAATCCCGCTGCTCCAAGTGTGGTTGTATCCCCTGCTGCTGTCCTCAATCCCGCTGTTCCAAGTGTGGATGTTCTCCCTGCAGCTGTTCACAGTCACCCTGCGCTAAATGTGGATGTAGCCCATGTTCCTGTCCTCAATCCCCCTGTGCTAAATGTGGATGTATACCCTGCTGCTGTCCTCAATCCCGCTGCTCCAAGTGTGGATGTTGCCCCTGCAGCTGTTCCCAGTCCCCCTGTGCTAAATGTGGATGTATCCCCTGCTGCTGTCCTCAGTCCCGCTGTTCCAAGTGTGGGTATTCTCCTTGTCGTTGTTCCCAATCCCCCTGTGCTAAATGTGGATGTAACCCATGTTGCTGTCCTCAATCCCGCTGCTCCAAATGTGGATGTATCCCTTGCTGCTGTCCTCAATCCCGCTGCTCCAAATGTGGATGTATCCCTTGCTGCTGTCCTCAATCCCGCTGCTCCAAGTGTGGGTATTCTCCTTGCCGTTGTTCCCAATCCCCCTGTGCTAAATGTGGATGTATCCCATGTTGCTGTCCTCAATCCCGCTGCTCCAAATGTGGATGTATCCCTTGCTGCTGTCCTCAATCCCGCTGCTCCAAATGTGGATGTATCCCTTGCTGCTGTCCTCAATCCCGCTGCTCCAAGTGTGGGTATTCTCCTTGCCGTTGTTCCCAATCCCCCTGTGCTAAATGTGGATGTATCCCATGTTGCTGTCCTCAATCCCGCTGCTCCAAGTGTGGGTATTCTCCTTGCCGTTGTTCCCAATCCCCCTGTGCTAAATGTGGATGTAACCCATGTTGCTGTCCTCAATCCCGATGCTCCAAATGTGGATGTATCCCTTGCTGCTGTCCTCAGTCCCGCTGTTCCAAGTGTGGATGTTCCCCCTGCTGCTGTTCACAGTCCCCTTGCGCTAAATGTGGATGTATTCCATGTTGCTGTCCTCAGTCCCGCTGCTCTAGGTGTGGATGTATCCCTTGCTGTTGTCCTCAGTCCCGCTGCTCTAGGTGCGGCTGCTGTCCCTGCTGTTGTCCTCAGTCCCGCTGCTCTAGGTGCGGCTGCTGTCCCTGCTGTTGTCCTCAGTCCCGCTGCTCTAGGTGCGGCTGCTGTCCCTGCTGTTGTCCTCAGTCCCGCTGCTCTAGGTGTGGATGTATCCCTTGCTGTTGTCCTCAGTCCCGCTGCTCTAGGTGCGGCTGCTGTCCCTGCTGTTGTCCTCAGTCCCGCTGCTCTAGGTGCGGCTGCTCCCCCTGCTGTTGCTCTCGCCGCTGTTCCAAATGTGGATGCTTCCCATGCCGTTGTTCCCAGTCCCGGTGCTGCAGATGTGGCTGCTGCCCCTGCTGCTGCCCCCAGTCTTGCTGCCCCAGATTTTGCCGCCCCTGCTGTCAACAGATCCAACCTTGCTGCTATCCCTGCCGCCGTCAGACCAATTGTCGCTGTCCCCGTTGCTGCTGCAGTTCCACCTGCTGCTCACCCAAATAATGCAACCGAGAGCTGCCGATCTGAAAACAAATTCTCCAAGAACTGCCAGTCTAACCACAAGAAGATAAACGTACTTGCCGTCTGTCATCTCAGCACCTGGAAATACCAATCTCATTATCAACCATTGTAAAGAAAACCTACTGATGATAACCCTGGGCCCACCTGCCTAGTGAAATGCCTAAGCGTTGTACCTACTTCCTATGTATAATGGAGGAGTCTATAATGTAAACGTTTTTTGAAAATAAGTAACGAAATCAGTTTTAGCCTATTCTACAGGAAAAAGGGGCTTTTCAATTTTTTTTCCCTTCTTCTTGGTATTTGGATTCTGTTGTATCTTCTAACTTGTACTTTAACAACTATCATTAAATTCTGAAATCAAGCAAGTGACGAGTGTGGTTGGTTCATTTCAGTTGGAGAGAAAGGGGGGGGAAATATTTTACAGAATGAATCTTCTTTGCGTGTATGAAAATGTTGAGCATGATTTTTCATAATCTGTTCTGAGACACAAGCTGCATTCACATATCTCAAATATTATTTGCTTTCATCATAATTTCCTGGATGAACCCCAATGGTTTGATACTTCAATTACACTAAACTAATTCAGACGATGTTACCGAATTTGAGTATTGAAACATCTGCAAGAAAACAACCAAGCTCGGAGAGTACCAAGAACATCTCAGTTCCGTTACAGTTTATATTAGGGGTGTCAAACTCAATTTCATTGAGGGCCGCATCAGCATCGTGGTTGCCTTCAGGGGGCCATGTGGGTGTGCCCTACTGGGTGGGCGTGGCTAGAGTGCGTATGGCCTACTGGGTGGGCATGGCCAGCTCTACATCGTTCACATCAAGGGTGCCTATGGGGGCCTGGGTAGGAGTGGGACAGATCTGAGGGTCTCTGGCAGGAGGAGGGTCTCTGGGCCAGGGCCAAGGTGGTGGGGGCCGTTCCCTCACTGTTTCCAGGATGGCTTCATGGGCCACATGAAACCACTTTGCGGGCCGGATCCGGCCCCCGGGCCTTGTGTTTGACATGTCTGGTTTACATCATTTATTTATTTATGAAATTTTTATAAATTGCCCATAAAAATCAACTGGGTTGCCTACAAAAAGCTAAAAACCAAGACAATGGGTGGCCTGGAGGTAAGGATTTTGTCTAGTTGTTTATTTTGATCATAAGCAAGATATAACTGACCAGTTCAGCACTTTACAGATTATTGCAGCTGAGAAGCTCCTATCTCAATTCAGACACCATATTCATGTATTCCTCTGCACAAAACCCTTTAGTGAATTTATAGTTTGTGCTCTCGTACTACAATTCCAAACTCATAAACTTGGAATAGGCAATTTAGGTCTTCAAATCCAACCCTTTTCCAAGTGCAGGAATCCAAATTACACTTTCCCAAAGGATGGCTGTCCCACATCAGACCATTCCAAGAAACCCCACTGCCTCTCTTGTCTCCACTGCCAAATTGTTCTGTTAGGAAAATTGCATCCAACTTTCAACCTGAATCTTAAATCAAAGGTAATTAATATTCCATATGTCGAACGGTGGGATGCTAGAGAACATGCCTCAGTTTCTTCTTTCAGATACTTCTAGTGGAACTTGTAAAAGTGCTTGTTGTTGTTGTTGTTAGTTGCGAAGTCGTGTCCGACCCATCGCGACCCTGTGGACAATGTTCCTCCAGGCCTTCCTGTCCTCTACCATCTTCTGGAGTCCATCTAGGCTCACGCCTACTGCTTCAGAGACTCCATCCAGCCACCTCCTTCTCTGTCGTCCCCTTCTTCTCTTGCCCTCAATCTTTCCCAGCATGAGGCTCTTCTCCAGTGAGTCCTTCCTTCTCATTAGGTGGCCAAAGTAAAAGTGCTACCACACCAAATAAGCCACTCTCTCCTTGGAAGCCTTAGTGTCCACTCCTTGAATCCGTATCTCAACCAGCTCTTTAAAACTGGAGAAATGAATTGTCTTAACTTGTAACACCTAGATAATGAGTCCTTTCTGAATATTATAATCAATCATTTAGTTACGTGAAGGATCTGTAAATATAACCAAAATCAAAGGTACAACCCAATCATTGATTGTTTGATGGCGATAAAAATGTGAATTAAATTACACCGAGATCCTGTTGTTGTTTTTTAAGATGAACAGTTGCAGAATAGCCATGTAATAGTCCCTAGCTATTTTGTGGTAGGTGTTTATGTCGGCAGACCCTCACAGCGGTAAAAGAAAACCAGGCTGCCAAGAATACGGTGGAAGGACACCATCAAAGCTGACACCAGCTAGAACATAGAACAACTCAAAGAGGTAGTGCAAGATTGGAAGATGTGGAGAGATCTGGCCTGTAGAATCGCCAACAGTTGGACATGGATAGCATCATCATCATCATCAATTTGATAAATAAGATAAACGATATTCCAAGTAGTTTAATGAGCTCTGATAATCTTATACCATGATTACTTTAATCATTTGCAACACATAGCTATTTAATGATAATGAACTGAATACTCAAATGAGAAAATGGTAAAATGTGAAGGATGTGAATTCTTGAGCACACACCCCCCCCCAGGGAAGAAACAGCGAACTGATGATGGCTCTGCTAAAATTGAAGCCAACAATGACGGCAGAAATCAAGAGATGGAGACCAGGCTGGCTCTTCTTAATTCTTCTTGCGACAAGGAGATGGCCCACAAAGGCTGGAGTCCAAGGGTATTTCCTCCACCCCTTATACTCCTGCACAATGCTGCTTTACTCTCCATTACTGTGTCTCTTTCCAACAGTGTGGTCTTCAAATGAAGCAAAGCTATGAGACAGCGTTGGAGAATTCCAGTGCGACAGCTGTTAATAGAAGAGTGATTTAACAATTTGGCTTCCAAAGCCTTCTGATTTATCACTTGAAGTCATCATGTCCAATTAAAGTTGTCACTTTCTTTGCCTTCCCCTGTTAATTACACGTCTCACTCATCTTCCCTCCCTACGGAGCCTAGTAATGATTTTAGTCACTCAAAGACAGATGAGCCGACTTTATCGTCTCTAAATCAAGTTCCGTTTGTCGTTTTATTACTCTTTTACTTGTAAGTATGTACAGGGCTTTTTTTCTCATAGAACGCTCAGAACGGAGTTCCGGCACCTTTTTTGGATGGAACCTTGTAGGGTAGGCAAGGCGGGTTGTGTGATGTATGTGAGTTCCGGCACCTTTTTCTTTTACAAAAAAAGCACTGAGTATGTACAACATTGATTTTATGTGTGTGTGTGTATATATATATATGTGTGTGTGTGTGTGTGTGTGTGTTTGTTAAATGTTTGTTAAGCATTCAGAATACACTTGCTTAGTCCCAGACACAGGACAAATCTTATTTCCTGTTTCAGCCTAGCCCAAGGCCATCTACAGGCAGTAGTAGCCACAGCAGTGGCAGCTCATATTTGTGTAAATTTTTTGGCTTGCTAACAAAGAATAAAGTGAGACCGATATGATCATTTCAAACTTATTTGTTCTCATCAGTCAGCCATACCCTTGTGAGATTCAAACCTGTGTGTGTGTGTGTGTGTGTGAAGTATTTGTCAAGCAATTTGAATAATTTACATATATATATATATATATATATATATATATATATATATATATATATATATATATATATAGGATTTAACATTCAAAATACTATTCTTATATTTTCTAGCTAGAGAGAAATGGCAGAGTCAGAGCAACTGAGCTACAATTAAGAGACTTATGATCAATCTACCTCCAGTCCACTTCAGAAGGAACTATCATTCTTTCATATATTCCTCCTGGCCTGTTTTACAATTCATAATCTAAAATATAGACATGCAAGACCTACAATACAGGGCATGAGAGAATTAGAGTATAATTAATTTGAATCACGATGTATAACTATAGGTCATGAAAAGCTACACTTAACCAAGTGGCAGGCAAGAAAATCATTGGGGGGGATGATGATGATGATGATGATGATGATGATGATGATGATGATGTTGGAAGGGACCTTGGAGGTCTTGTAGTCCAACCCCCTGCTCAGGCACAAACTCTATCCCATTTCAGACAAATGGTTGTCCAGTCACTTCTTAAAAACTTCCAGTGTTGGAGCACTCACGACTTCTGGAGGCAGGTTGTTCCACTGATTAATTGTTCTAACTGTCAGGAAATGTCTTCTTTGTTCTAGGTTTACGTCCAAGAAGCAATAAAAAGATTATTAAATAGTAGATAAGTTGGTGAACATTGATTTAACATACTCTTTAGTCCGTCGCATTTAAGCACCATAGCTTGTGATTAGAAAATGGTCACACTTTTTTGTACTTGAGTCTGAGTTTGTTTTACCCACTTTCTCCCAAACATAATCAAATTACATTACTGTTCATCACACTTCTCAAGGAAGCGCATGACACCTTACTTATGAGTTGTCTAAGTAAGAAAGAAGTGGTGACTAAAAGGTACTTAAAAAGTAATTCTGGCTTATAATTGAGACATAAATGACAGATCGGCTAGACCATACAATTTTTTAAAAATGCAATTATCTTTAAATCTCAGCCAGTGTTTATCTTATTTATTAACATATTTTAAAAATCCAACTAAAATGGTTGGGTCACTGAGAAGCAAATTAAACTCAGCTATGAAATAACTACATTTTCTGATCCTAAAATATTTAATTTTTTCATGGAATAAAGAATCCCATACATTAGTCATTCATTAAAATAGTTCCTGGGTTTTCTTTGCTTTAAACTCAAGGTGACATGTTGGCATTAGAGAGAAACATAATATTCTGCCCCACAAAATAACTCACTAGCCTTTTTTTTCTTCAGACACCAGCAGTAGAAATAAAATAATGCATTCTTGGGATTTAGAAAGCCAGAACTGAGACTGTATTTCAGCTTAAAAAGGTAAAAATTTTACCATTTTTTATGTGCTTTCGAACTGCTAGGTTAGCAGAAGCTGGGACGCGTAACGGGCGCTCACTCTGCTACGCGGCACTCGGGATTCGACCCGCCAAACTGCCGACCTTCTAATCGACAAGCTCAGCGTCCTAACCCACTGAGCCACCGCGTCCCTGTATTTCAGCTGAACATCCTCCAATTTCACCTCCAAGAAATTTACAACTTTGTTCCCCATTCCACCAATTTCTTACTGAGTTCACACTTTTACCGCAGGGAGAAGAAGTCTCTCAAACATTCCTCCTTTGTGTTACATACCTAGTTACAGACTAAGTGTTAAAGAAAAGACTAAAAACTCTCCCTGACTTCCTACTTTGAGCAACCCTGGTGACAGATGAGAGTTTGGGGCTGAACAATTACAAATAGATTCATGGAATATGTCAGGTGTAAAGGATCAGGACCATACATTAAGCTGTAAAGAAGAAGCGTTTATTCCTCAAACCTCATTACAAGAACCTAGTCAACGAAAGTGCAAATCTGAATCGGCACCAGATAGAGGTCAAGGGAATTCAAGAGGGGGTGGACGATTGTTTTGAGGAACATAATGATTCTAAGCTGATGACAAGTTTAATTCTGCCGCCCCCAGCTCTATCTGCTCTTCTACAGAACATAGTATACTGCAGAGCTGGGTGAATTTGTTCTGTTTTTAATTTTTCCATGTACATCTTTCTCGCTTCTTTATTTTAAGCTGAAAACGTCTACCAGAAAAAAAATTCCACTTGAAAACGAGTACCAGCGGTGCTAAGTCAAATGGGGAACAACAAGTCCTAAACTGTGTCATGGTAGTAGGAAACTCACTCATTAGCCATTCGTCCACACAATCCATTTTAAAAGAGATCATTTAAGAGATCCTTTAGATCTTCCTTAATCATAGACTTTTCTGCTTAATAAAGGAAATGAATAGTCAAGGAACAGAACGCCATGTTGTAATTTCATGGAAGCTGATGCTGAGCCATCATAACATACCCATCATTCTTCAGTCTGTACATGGCTCATGAAAGGTTGCGCAGACTATATAAAAAGGCATATCGGACACTCGGCTATTCACACCGGGATTCACATCCACACCATTACCTTCCTTTTAAATAAGGTAAGCTCCTTCAACATTCTTAAAGATTAAAGGAAAATATATTTGCACAATCGAGCTCTGGAAGTCTTCTCTGCAGACGAAACAGGCTTCCTGGTTAAAGAACTGCCTGCAGAGCTACCGGGACTCCACCTAGACATATTCAATATATCTCAGATGGCTCCAGTTTGTTAATGTAGTATCACTTGATTCCTTCCAGGTCTTTCTCCCGCTTCACCCTCCATCACCACCATGACTTGCTGCTCCAAATGCGGTTGTTCCCCCTGCTGTTGCCAGCAATGCTGCTGCTCCCCCTGCTGCTGCCAGAAGACCTGTTGTCCCCAAAGCTGCTGTGGAAAAGGCTGTGGCTGCTGCTGTGGCGGCTGTGGTTGTGGCTGCAAGGGTGGCTGTGGCTGCGGCTGTGGATGCAAGAGTAGCTGCGGCTGTGGATGCAAGGGCGGCTGCGGCTGTGGATGCAAGGGCAGCTGCGGCTGTGGATGCAAGGGCGGCTGCGGCTGCTGCTGCAGCTGTCCCAAGCAGTGCAAATGCTGAAGAGCATTAAGGAGAGCACTCAAAGCAAGATAGGCAGGGATGTAACATCTGCTACCCCTCTCCCCTCCTTCTGATTACCCTCTTCAAGGCTCCCGCTTGCTTCCGTTCTGAAAATCCTGCCTGATACTCTAAGCCGTTGTCTAAGCCATTCCTAGATCAATTCCAGGACAAATATTTGTCGGAAATGATATAGGGTCTCCTGCTTGAGCAGAGGGGTTGGACTAGAAGACCTCCAAGTTCCCTTCCAGCTCTTTTTATTCTGTTGTTCTACTGTTCTATTCGTTTTCTTTCCCCTGTATGGAGATATTCACCATGGAATAAAAAGTACCCATGCATATTCTTGTTCTCATGTCTCTGTTTGTGTTCTCTTGGATTCGTAACCCAACTTCCTTCCAATTAGACCAGAAAAGATAAGCAGCAAAACAAAATTAGTCCATTAAGACCTCTGAAATTTATAATCCAAATCGCCTTCAATCCATTCCTTGAGACTTCTCCTAAGGCAAATTGTACTGGTTATTTGGGTCATCCGAACAACTCAAGAAATCTTTCAGATGTCGTAGTAGTCAAAGTCCTCCTCATCTAGCAGTTCAATTCCACACAGTAACCGGCCAAATCAAATGTGGGCAAGCTTCCTGTAAGACTAAGAGAAATATCAACATGCTCTCCAGAATTCAGAGCAATTTCTTACGTGGTTTTATAGGTCGACCACCAAGTTACAATCATTTGTTTAATGACTGTTCAAAGTTTCATTGGCACTGAAAGAAGTGGTGTAAGACCACTTTTCACACTTACAATGGTGCAGCATTCCCATGGTCACATGATCAAAATTCGGGCTCTTGGCAACCAGCAGGCATTTACAACAGTTTCAGGTTCATGTGATCCCCATATGTGAGCTTCCTAGCCAGTTTCAGACAAACAAAGCCAATGGGAGAAGCTGGATTTGCTTAACTACTCTGTGATTCACTTAACAACTGCAGCCATTCACTTAGGCCATAATATTGGGTGCAACTCTCTTAACCATTGGCTGGCTTAGCAACTGAAATTCTGGTCTTGATTGTGGTAATAAGTCAAGCTCACCAGCATAGGATTACTTTTATTATCTCTTCCTTCCCACCCAGCAACATAACATGCACGACTCTGTTGCAGTGCAAATTATGGCATGCTTCTTTGGATATATAAAGCTGAGTTTCTTAACCAAAGCAGAGGTGGAAATGAAGCAGAAGCAGTCCTAGTTCACAGCATGGAGAAGTTATCTATTACCTGCTTAACACGCCCAGCTCCTTCAACTGTTCGTGAAAGCATTTACATCGCAGATGTCTTAGCATCCTATTGATACTGTACTTCTCTGAAGGAGTTTCAGCTTCTCCATTTCTCTTTCCAGTTGTGCTGTCAAACTTTGACCTGTTCTCCAGGTACAATGGTAGAAATTTAGACTCCAAAAGAAGTATTTTATTTTGCAGTTTAAATACAGTCCCTTAAGCTATTGCAGTGGTCCGCAGCATGCCAAAAACAGGTCTTTGCAAACAAGCGAAGCCCATCTGCTAAATACAGACAGCACACAAATAAATAAATAAACCTTTATTGTCAAAGTACAACATGTGTACATTGAGATTAGCTGAGCCTCCCCCCGTACTCTCTCCCCCCAACACACAGTGACAACAAACCCTCCATCCTACCACACCATGTGAACCAGCTACACCACACACCGGCTTCCCAAGTCAATTCTGCATAAATTCACAGAGATTATATCCCATTTAAAAGCCTAACAGCCCACGGATAAAAGCTATTTTTCAGCCTGTTGCTACAGCTGGCTATACTCCTATATCTCCTACCGGATGGTAAGAGAGTTAAGAGATACCGTCCAGGGTGTGAGTCATCCCTGAGAATCTTCCTCACTCTTCCAAGGCAACGAGCCCTGGCGAGGTCATCCAGTGGTGTCAGGGGACAGCCCACAATGTCTTGTGCTGTGCTCACCACCCTCTGTAATACTTTCCTGTCCGCGGCTGTCAGACCAGCATACCAAACCACAACGAGAGGACGCTCTCTATAGTAGACTGGTAAAACACACAAAAAAATGCTCTCACCATGGAACTAGTCCCTGGCGCCCTAAAGGTTGGGGGCCAATGTTCTAGTTCAACTCACTGCACTGGGTCCGATCCACGTCTCCACTCTTCTTCACCTATTTATTAAATTTTATCTATCCAGACATCCACTAATGGATTATTATTTTAATCTTATTTACCTTGCATTTTCCCTGTAACATTATCCTGCCGAATTTGGTATAAGGTTCAATTCCGTCAAGATAACTGAAATGTTTATTTTGACCTCTGGTGTTTGCTTAATCGCTTCGGCTCCCTGCCATATGTACAGTTGATAAACAGATCATTGATACAGACAAAAATTAAAGAGTGTTGGGGGGGAAAACCAGATGTAGGAATAATGTTAGGCATGCATTCCCTTTGCACCCTTTAATCATCAACATGACCTCCAAAACAGCCGAAACCAGAAGAAACTGTGGCACACAAAGATAACACAATGTCACAAGGATCGCTTAAACTTCTTTCAGATGTTGACAACTAGGCTGAAAGTGATATAAATCATGTGGCTGCCAAAGAATAACCAAACAGAGAGAATCCCTTTAAGATTCAGAACTTTCCTGAGCATACAAACGTGGTGCCCAAACTCAACACATAGGCACTCCCCAAAAGGAAAAGATCTATATACTCAACAAAAATCATATAAGGACATTTCCACTGAAGCCACACACCCACAAAACAAGCATTTCAAAGAGAACATCTATTTACTAGACTTGTTTGCTCTCCATCTCACCTAGAGGCGACGTTGGGCAGCTTAGACGCATTCTCAATTCCCAAAGGACCACTTTTCCTATAAATATTACCAGCCTCGAACCCCCAAACTGTAGCTACTTTCGACTGATGTCCTTTATGCTCTCTTGTGTTTTAATTTTAACTTGGTGCTTTAGAATTTGATTCCAACTGTTTTAATATGGGCAATTATTTAATCTTGTTTTAACGTTTGTATTTAGTATTTTATTCTGCCCTGTGAACCGCCCTGAGTCCTCAGGGAGAAGGGCGGTATATAAATATTATTAAATTAAATTATTATTAAATTAAATTCCCTCCTCTGTAGGATCATTCACAAGAAAGATATATTTCAGTTTGGAGGAGATGGATAGATTATATTCAGAATAAATATGGGACTAAAAAGTTCCATTTAGCTTATGAGTAGATTTTAGAGGGATATTGTTATGAATTTTAGTGTTAGTACTTTGTATGTATTTATGTTAAAGGGGAGTTAAAGTACATTATGAACTTGGTTAATTTTATATTATGGATAATCTTTAGCTAGAATATGATTATTATAACTATACCCTGTATTTAGCTCTGGGAAGTGGTGGGGAAGGGGGGTGGTTTGGGGTGGGTGGGATTTTGGGATGTATTGTAAAATCTTGTTTTTGTAAAACTCTTTAATAAAAAAAAATTCCCTCCTCTCTAAGCAGTGTGTCCTGTGTCATTCTTAGACAATCCCGGCTTTGTCAGTCAAAGAATTTCAGCTGGTGGGGGTCTGGAAAGAGACCCTTTCCGCCGTGTCCCCCACACACTGTGGAATATCTCCCCACCCGAAGTGAAGTCTGTCTGTCTGTCCCCTTTCGTCCATCTGGAAGGGCATTAAAACCTGGCTCGGCCAGTTGTTGTTGTTGTTGTTGTTATTATTATTATTATTATTATTATTATTATTATTATTATTATTATTATTATTATTATTAATTTTATTTGTATACCGCCCTTCTCCCGGAGGACTCAGGGCGGTGAACAGGGCAATACATATTAAAAAACAAGATACAAAAATTAAAAACGATTAAACAAATGCCCATGAATAAGTTGAAACACATTAAAAATAGATTAAAACAGATTACTTGGGATCGTAACGGGGACACTTAACATTGCAGGTGCTTGGCAGATTAAATGAGGATAGCCATGGCCCTGTACAGATCTCACCTTTTCTGCTGCTTGCCTTTGCAATTCATACTTTTTATACTGATGATTTTAGCAGTAAGCCTCAGAGTGAGGTGGGCAGCTATAAATTTAATAAATAAATAACAACCAAAAAAAGGAACAGACAAAAACTTTCAGCTTAACTTCCCCAACACAGCTCCCCAAAGAGCTGACAATGTAAAAAAAGCAGGCAGAGCCTGGAGCGTAGAGTGAGTGAGTAAACCAGCCTAGAGTTGTTACATACTACTTACAAGTGGTTTAAGTCTAGTTCTTGAATTTTGTGGAGTCTTGTCTCGTGCCAATTTAAGTGCTGACCATTAGTTGACTACGCACTTGTGTGTGTAGGCGTGAGTAATAAGTCAACTGGCACTTAATGTGTGGTCCCAGTTCTTCATACCTGACAGATAACCCAATTTCTTCTCCCCGAAACTCCTGCTCACACTCTTCTGCAGTTGATTAGAGGAAACTGTGACATTCCTCAAACTTCCTATGTCATGATTAAAGGTAAAGGTTCCCCCGCACACGCGTATTAGTCATTTCCGACTCTAGGGGCCGGTGCTCATCTCCATTTCAAAGCCAAAGAGCCAGCGCTTGTCTGAGGACATCTCCGTGGTCATGTGGCCGGCATGACTAGACGCCAAAGGCGCACGGAACGCCGTTACCTTCCCACCGGAGCGGTCCCTATTTTTCTACTTGCATTTTTACATGCTTTCGAACTGCTAGGTTGGCAGAAGCTGGGACGCGTAACAGGCGCTCACTCTGCTACGCAGCACTCGGGGTTCGACCCGCCAAACCGCCGACCTTCTGATCAACAAGCTCAGCATCCTAACCCACTGAGCCACTGCGTCCCTTTAAATGTCATGATTAGGCTGACATAGAAACAGCTCAGCAACTAGATACTAGATAAATTCTTCCTTTCTTCTGATTTGAACCATACTGGCGGCATGAGATTGATTAAGTGGAACTTTATGATCAAAGATGGAGTACAGAACTGGGTGAACTTACCGTACTTTTATTTTGCCACGTTCAACATTTCTACATATGTTTCTTCCTTTCTTTTTTAAGCTTAAAAAAGTCGTATAAAAAAATCCATTTGAAAACAAGTGTTGGTGATGCAGTGTCAGATGGGAAATCAAGAGGTCTTCACATTAAAATACTTAAGTGCTTCATGATAACATAACCACACATTAGCTGTTTCTAACTACTGCATCTTAAAAGTGGTTATTTAAATCACGCTTGGATCTGGATTAATCATACACTTTTTTCATAAGTCGAGGAAATGATGGTAGTCAAAAATAATGTCAAGGAAGGTGACACTCAGCCATCATGAAAATCCCAACATCTGTTGGTGTGCTCATTGCTCATGGAAAAATCAGTACACCTATATAAAGAGGTCCATCAAACTCTTCTTCATTCACACCTGGATTCCATATCCACACCTCTCTTCCTTCTAAACAAGGTAAGTTCTTTCACTTCTTCAAGCTAGAGCGGGGAAACTCAAATTTCTGGATGTCTTATCTGCCTTTTTGCTACGGTTTCTTCTCAAGTAGATAAACTTGCACCTGAAATTATCACAATTGAGGGAGCTTCTTTCATTTCATTAGAACCAAGGACTTCTAAAATAATGGTGCAAAATGTCCTACAATTCACCTGCAGAATCTTTCCAAGTGAATCTGGATCCCCTTAACATCTACATTCCCAGACTTTAGGTGGTACGCCTTAGGTCAGGGCAACAATATTGTAAACTACACAAGGAGCATTCCTTGATTAACCAATAAGAGGCAGAGCTCTAGTGATAGAAAAATAGCTGCATTCTATTCCAGAGAAGCTAGTTGGAAAAATCCTGGTCCAAAGAATCTTCCTGCAAAGTAATAAACGTGAGGTGTACCATCATAACTTTACTTCTCAGTTTAAGAGACAGCCTTTCTTCCCCCCCCCACCACCACCACCCTTGTTTTTTTACTGTTTCGTTATTTTTAATTCGCACGCCGCCCAGCGTCTCGTGCCTTCATCAACAACCAATCACGGGGACAAGGAACGGTGTGTCTGAAATTGTCCAGGTTGATCAATACAGCCTCCTTTCATTCCTTTCAGATCTGTCTTCGCTCGGCTCTCCCTTGCCAACATGACCCAGTGCTCCAAATGTGGCTGCTCACCCTGCTGCTGCAAGTGTGGCTGCTCCCCATGCTGCAAGAAGGACTGCTGCTGCAAGTGTGGCTGCTCCCCATGCTGCAAGAAGGGCTGCTGCTGCAAGTGTGGCTGCTCCCCATGCTGCAAGAAGGACTGCTGCTGCAAGTGTGACTGCTCCCCATGCTGCAAGCAGTGCTGCTGCTGCAAAAAGTGTGGCTGTTGCCCCTGCTGCTGCTGCAAAAAGTGTGGCTGTTGCCCCTGCTGCTGCTGCTGCTCCCCCTGCTGCGATCAACAATGCGGCTGTTCTCCCTGCTGCGGTCAACAATGCAGCTGTTCTCCCTGCTGCTGCGTTTGTGGTTGCTCCCCCTGCTGCTGCCAACAATCCAGCTGCTCCCAAAGCTGTTGTGGAAAATCCTGCTGCTGTAGCCCCTGCAGCTGTTGCTGCTGTGGGTCTAAGGGCTGTGGGTCTAAGTGCTGCTTCCCCCAACAGTGCAAGTCCTGAAGAGCATTAAAGGAAGCGCCGAAGGCAAGAAGGGAAGGGATGCCAGATCTCCCTCGTATCCCTCGCCGATCCGCCTCCTTAAGGATTACTCGAGGTTGCTGCTGCTTTCCGCACTCCCGTCCAAGCCACCTGCTCATTATCTTGATTGATTGATTGATTAAATTTATATCATATCTTGCTTCTTCCTTCTGTGGCAACTCTTGAAACAATTATTCTCTTCATCCAGAAACTCATTATATAATAAATAATAATAATAAGCTCGTACACTCGTTTTGTCTTTGTTCGTGGTATTTCCTATCCATTCGACAAAATCGCCGAAGAACGAGAGTCAAAAGCTTTGACACTTATAAATGTAGATACGTAACTCCTGATTGTCTTAGAATTGTAGGGTTGGAAGGGACGTTGAAGGTAGAATCCTTCTACCATCTCAGCCACATGGTTGTCCAATCTTTTCTTGAAAACCTCCAGCTCATCCCCCATTCTTCATGCCTCCATTCTTCATCAGATGGTTCCTGATCATTCAAGGAAGCATTCACATTGTCACAAAGCAGGGCAAGAAAAAAAAAAGAGAGACCAGCAAGATAATTCCAAAGCGCTTTAGCATACAAGAAGCAATTCATGCCAATCAAATGCCACCACTCTGTCTTGACATCTGGCAGAATGCAAACACGGAGAGTTCATTTATCTTCTCTCCTTTTTTTATGTAACCCACTACATGACAGTTGTGCAAATTATATTTAAAGAAGGCATATGTTAAATGGCAAACTTGAGTTTTCTAAGACCCCGATGAAGGCTCAATGGAAATAGTCAGATCGCAATCCTGGTTGATGGCATGGAAACTTCAAAGGAATTCTTTGAGGGTAACTGGAAATGAAACGCATCTCATCCACTGAAAATTATTTCATATGATCCCAAGATTTCATCTCCTTTTAACTGACATTATGAAGTATTTACCTAGAGAAAACAGATGTTTTCATGCTACAAAAGATATTAACGCGTTTCAGTGTCTCGGTCATTGATATTTTGAAATCCATAGCTCATGAAATGAATCTTTTTTTGGTCTCCTTTGTTGCAAAATGAACATATCTAGCTCCTTAACTCTTCTTCAACTGATTTGGTTTTAATATCCTTTATTCTCCATGACCCTTTCAAAATGTAGCACCCAGAATTCCACAACTGTACTTAAATGTACAGAAGCAATTTAAAGTTCAGTGGAACTATTTCTCACTCCTCTGGAGGGAAGGACGAATGGCAACATCATCAGACCTAAAGAAGGCATTACACGTAAATATTATGTGGATAGAGAGGTTTGTAACTCATGTGAGCAATCCCATAACTGGCAGGTGCACAGGTCGGAGGCATTCCTGCAATATACTTTAATGAGGATTAGTCCTTTTTCTAGGTTTACACACATAGATCCTAAAATACTTGAGTCTTATTTGAAGTTCAGGATTTCACAGCTCAGTCCTATATGCATATTCAGCCAACTGTGATTTATTCATTGAATCATATTTATTGTATATATTCACCTAGTTTATTAGTTCCTTTTCTCTCTGGCTTAATTTCTTGGCACTCAACAAAAGTATGCATGAAATGACACTTTCACCTGCCACGGTGTCTCTGCTCAAGGAGCAATTGTGGAATACAACTTTGCCTTGTCAGTCAACAAAAAGGCAATTGATGTGGAGAATGGACTCAGTCAACAATGGTAGACCTTTCAGTGCAGCCCTGTGCCACCTCCTTCAGCCATCATAACGCTGCATAAAAATGGGTGGGTTTCTCCCTCAACCTCAGTGTGGTCCTCTTCCATGTGATGCTTAGGCCTTGGCTGTATTCATTTCCTTACGTCAGGTGCAATGAATCATGAAACAAGGCAGTTGAAATGACTACAAGTTGGCTACATGTTAATACTGTCTTATAAGAATCTGAGCTACTAATGGCCAAAGCAAATTGGCCATAGATAAGAGTCAGCAGAATTCAAGATGGGCTGGATTTAGGTCTCTTGTGGGCACAAAGAGTGTCAAGACTGATGATGTGCTTGACTCCTCCTTCAAGCTCAGTCTGGTCGTCTCCTAGACCTTCATTTTAAACAACAGTATCTTATTAAAGCAATGTCCGTATACCATCACTGTACGCAATTGCAGAAGCAGCATGTATGTTGAGATAAACAGCCAAGGCTACATGTTTTTGCTTGTGAAACACCAAATAAAAATTGAGGGGAGAGATTCTAAAAATGACCAGTTTCCACACCAATCGTAAAAAAAAATATCAGTATTTGGAGGTCCTTCTTTTCCATCTTACTAAATACAATTAACATGGAACATAGCTGAAATTCCTGTCTCCATAAGAACACCAAAGAGCCAACATTGGTTCATCTGTTGGATGATAAATACATGCAGCTTTTAATTTTTGGTTTTTAAGAATTAGAACAACCAGAGGGATGCTTGATTGCCTTCATGCTAATTTAGATCACCTTTTTATGGTGATTCAGAAAAAAAAATCTTCCCTTCGACTCCATGCTTGGGTGAGTTCATGGTGTCTGCTCTTCATGAAACGATGACATCATCTGCGTTAGGCTGTTTTATAGATCTGACTCATTAAAAAGACTTTAAAATGGCCACTTTTTTAAAAAAAGTTTTCAAGCCTGAAAGAAGACATGGCTGCTTTAATGAAGAGCAGAAAGGTGTCAGGTTCTCACGCGATCCTAAGCAATCCTTCTGAGTCATTTTCAAAGTGGACAGAACCCTACTGTTTATACAACTTATTTTACCTTTCCTTAGGAAATGAAACATCATTGAAAAGAATCAAATTCATGATTACCCTGTAAAGCAGATGTCCTTGTATCCTTCTCTGTGTTTGTACCTCTCATTAAAGTACTTAATCT
This sequence comes from Vipera ursinii, assembly GCF_947247035.1. NCBI lineage: Eukaryota > Metazoa > Chordata > Lepidosauria > Squamata > Viperidae > Vipera > Vipera ursinii. Next base: position 1,535,586 of record NC_139528.1, read on the forward strand.
GCAATATATTATTACAACCATCTTTAATTAATAGTCTTGCCTGTGACAATTTTATAATAGACTGCTGGATGCACTAATATTAAGATGTTTACTCATTACAAACTAGGACACCAAGAAATATTGTTATAATTATTCCATCATTTCTGGAAGCTTCTGGCTTTATTTTACTTGTTTCGTTGTTGGTTGGTTGATCAATAAACCCATCTCATCATTCTGAATTGGCTTTTAAATTAAAGGGTTAAAGATTATTCTAAGTTTCCTAGCCTTTTTACAACAGTGCTCATATAAATGGGGGTTTTGTTTTTATTTTATAATGTCCACATCACTCATGCCCATTTTATTACACCAGATGGCTTACAACAGTTAAAACATTCAGTATAACAGTTAAAATGGTTAAAACCTTCCTTAAAAATCTGAAACTAAAGTTATAACAACATATATTTCACCCCCTTTCTAAATGACAATGAGAGGGCCAGCCTCAACACAGGCACAGGAGCAAAGGATAAAATGTGTGAAATGTGTAAAACTAGCAGAGAATATATGAGAATAAGGGATCCAGCATGTAACGTGGTCATGATCCTCATCATTACGTGATCTCTTACCCCAGGACAAGCCCAGAAGAGTGTAAAGAACAGTAAGAGATGGCAACTGCAAAATTACCAAGCATTCTTCTGTTTCGATACAGACTAAGAAACTGGACCAGATGCAAGTGATGCATTGCCATTTGCTAGCAGAAATCACCAAAATTATTTTATTTATTTATTTATTTATAATTGAATTTCTATACCGCCCTTCTCCCGAAGGACTCAGGGCGGTGTACAGGGCGGTGTAAATTTTATAACGTTTGTATCTAATCCTCCCAGTTCTTCACTCAAATGAGTGCCCAGGATTATTGTCTAATTGTTGCCATTAACTTCCCATGAAGGCAATGCTTCATTAATTTAAACCCTGCTTGGTATGATATTTCATATTTAATCAGTAGTAAATGACACACTGATTGCCTTGTGCAGTAAGAGAACATGGTTAGCTGCCACAGCATTGGGAGCAGAACCTCCACCCTCCCCTACATAGATTGAGCATATAAAATAGGATATTCTGTTGTGACTCCCTTTTCACTCATAAATTAATTTCTCTCACTGGCCTGCTACCTTAAGGGCACAGAGGACTAGTCTGTAAAATACGCACACCCTAAACATTAATCCTACTACAGCAATCCTGAATGCCTTTGAGATTCATAAGCAAATTATAACATTCTCATATCAAAGGAGTTTTAATAACAGACCAAACACAACTTAATCATAAATATTTAAAAAAAAATCAAAATGGGTAAAGGACCGGATGATGGTGAAGTGACCAGAAATGTGCAGCTTGAGGTCAAGCAGAAATGACCATGCTTAAGTGATGTTTCATTTCCTTGGGGACTGCTACAGGGTGTCATATAAAAAGATTCTTATCCCACAATATTCACACACTTCTTCATCTGTCAGCCGATACTACGCAAGGTAAGAACATAATATTGTGCTGAAATATACCTTGCAGTATCTTCCAATGAAAGATGCTGCAGTTTGTTTACATAAATCTTAGGAGGAGTACTTTATAATTGCTTCAGTGGCTTTATGAGCTTATTTTTGTGGTTATACAGTATACTACAGGATGGGCTGGAATATACTCGCTTTTACTCTGCAGATTTAATAGTTGCAACCTTTATTGATCAGAGAAAGTTCAATGGGAAATCTTCCATAATATCTTCTATCTAGGATTAACTAAAGTCAGGGGAAGCAGATAGCCAGAGAGAAAATGACATAGTGAAAGACAAAATTCTCATGAATGATGCCAATTACTGTAAATACAAATTTCACCAAAATACCTCCATTCAATCCATTGAAAGGAGGGTTTGTACCATCCAACTGTTGCTGATCTGAAGAAACTGTTTGAAAAGGGACAATGGGTAAAAAAAATGTACAGATTTCCCTAAAATGTTGAAATAGCTCAACAGTTAAATTCAGTGTGGTTATGTTTTTAGTGATTATCCTTTATTCCCTTTAAAAATATGTGTAGGAGACGAGCAGGCAGAGCTGGGGGGAAGAGTTTAATAGGTTATCAGCCTAGAATCTTTACATTCCCACAAACAATCTAAGTCCAACCCCTCTTGATTTTTGTTGACACTTACCTGGTTCCAATTTAGTCTGAACTTTAGTTCGAAAGCACGTAAAAATGCAAGTAGAAAAATAAGGACCACTACGGTGGGAAGGTAACAGCGTTCCATGCGCCTTTGGCGTCTAGTCATGCCGGCCACATGACCACGGAGACGTCCTTGGACAAGCGCTGGCTCTTCAGCTTTGAAACGGAGATGAGCACCGGCCCCTAGAGTCGGAAACGACTAGCACGCATGTGTGGGGGAACCTTTACCTTACCTTAGTTGACTAAATTCTTGTGTAGAGGCTTGAGCAACAAATCTTCTGAAGTGCAACTTTATGTGTGATCCTGATTCTTTGCTCCTGATAGTATATTGTATGTGTATGATTGTCTTTGAGCACCAATTTGGTGTAGTGGGGCTTTAAGTATGAAGCCAGCTGATACTGACTTTGACTCAGTTAACTTCAGCCCTAGAAAGAAGGTGACCACAGCAACTCAGTTGTTAAAAGTTTGCCAAGAAAACTGCACAGACTAGTCCCAGGCAGTTACTAGGACTCTAGAGCAGGGGTGTCAAACTGCCGGCCCACGGGCCGGAGCGTCACGGAGAAACCGCGCCCATCCCATTTTCGGCAATGGGAAAAAGTTCCGATACGTCGCGTGACGTCGCGTGACGTCGCGAGTTTGACATGCCTGCTCTAGAGCGACTGGAAGGTCCTTTAAAAGTCTTTACATCACTATTTGTACCTTTAAAGGAGAATATTTGAAGCTCAGGGTTGAAATGAGAGGCCCTTGATGCTCTCTGAGCTTGGTTGCTTGCTTGCAGATGTTTCATTTACCCAAACTAAGTAACATCATCAGTACTAGTAAGGAGTGGGGTTTGCTAATAGTAAGGCTACTCCTTACTACTACTGATGATATTAGTTTGGGTGATGAAACATCTGTAAGAAAACAACCAGGCTCAGAGAGCCCCAAGGACCTTACTTGTATCTTATCCATCTTATACAATCAAATTTCTAGTTCTTTCATAAGGGTTCACAGAACTAAGATCTCTTCTGGCACTGAACATGTTCACCCAAAATGTGGCTGTGTGCCTCGATTACATAGATGTGTTTGTTTTTTAGTTTGCCTACCAAGATGTCCTGCTGTGGGGATTGCTGCGGCTCTTCTGGGGGCACCTGTGGAACCTGTGGGGCCATGCTTGTGTGTGTGCCCTGCTGTGGATGTCAGTCATGCTGCGTTCCCTGCTGTGGCCAGTCCTGTTGCTCTTCCTGCGGTGGGACTAAATCCAGCTGTGGCCAGTCCTGTTGCTCTTCCTGCGGCGGTAGCAAATCCAGCTGTGGCCAGTCCTCCTGCTCTTGCGGCTGCGGCAAATCCAGCTGTGGCCAGTCCTGCTCTTGCGGCTGTGGCAAATCCAGCTGTGGCAAGTCCTCCTGCTCTTGCGGCTGTGGCAAATCCAGCTGTGGCCAGTCCTCCTGCTCTTGCGGCTGTGGCAAATCCAGCTGTGGCCAGTCCTCCTGCTCTTGCGGCTGTGGCAAATCCAGCTGTGGCCAGTCCTCTTGCTCCCCTTGCCAATCCAGCTGTGGCCAGTCCTCCTGCTCTTGCGGCGGTGGCAAATCCAGCTGTGGCCAGTCCTCTTGCTCCCCTTGCCAATCCAGCTGTGGCCAGTCCTCTTGCTCCCCTTGCCAATCCAGCTGTGGCCAGTCCTCTTGCTCCCCTTGCCAATCCAGCTGTGGCCAGTCCTCCTGCTCCCCTTGCCAGTCCATCTGTGCCCAATCCTGCTGCTCCCCTTGCAGCTGTGCAATTCCTTGCATCCAGACCTGCTGCCCCGCTGCCTGCCCTCCATGCTGCAAGAAGTAAGACGCCAACCACCATATAAGAAGACCTAAACTGTGCTAACACAATACTAAGAACAGCCCCGCCAACTGCATCTCTAATTTCTAAGACTGCCAAACTCCCTCACCTGAATTCCTCTGTACCACGGTGACGTGTTTTTTTTCTTCTTCTTCTTTTTTCCCTGACTGTTCTCTGAACTGAATTCTTTTGAGCCAAGGAATAAGCTTGTTTGCTATGTTAAGATAAAAGGTATCCTCATTTCCTCCTGGGTGTCTGGAACCTTTCCTTATTCTGAAGATAGCTATGTAGACAAAAAATAAAATAAAATGATGAATCATCAAAGTTGTCCTGTTGGAACTTGTTTGTCTCTACCCTTTATCATGTCAAAGCTGGATTTCTACAAGTCAAATGACAGACGCTGCCAGGGAAATCAAAGTTTTACCTGATCTGGATATAGCTTATTCAAAATACGACAGCTAAATAGCAGCTTATGTTAAAGCATGATCCATGAGGCCAGTCCAGGTTTGCTTTTAGTTTAGTATGTGAACAACAACAATCATCCATTTATTTTCATGGCACAGACACCCACTTGCCAAACAACTTCCCTTTGAGAACCATATACACAGGGCTTTTTTTCTCATAGAACGCTCAGAACGGAGTTCCGGCACCTTTTTTTGGATGGAACCTTGTAGGGTAGGCAAGGCGGGTTGTATGACATGTGTGAGTTCCGGCACCTTTTTCTTTTACAAAAAAAGCACTGCATATACATGTGGTATATGTCCCAAAGCCAGCCTCAGTTACAGTACACCTGGTAAACCACCGTTAAGCAAATTATGGTTTTAGTGTTTCTATCAACACAGCTGTTTGAAATTGGAAGCCATAATTTACAGAGGGGCATGTGGGCCAGTTGGAGAAAAGACTGGGGTTCTTGGGGTTCACAGACCTTGGTGGTTTTCTTATAGATGTTTCAAGACCAAACAAGATAATTGATGATGTTACCTAGTTGGATAATGAAATGTCTGCAAGAAAACCACCCAGCTCAGAGAGAGCATCAGGGACCCCCACAGTTCAACCTTATCTTTTATTGGAGAACAAAAAAAAATCCCCTTACAGCTCCTTTTATAGCGAGTTTAATCCCAGTCTGTTCATCAACCAAGAACCCAACATTCACCTTCTAAATATTTGATTTGGAAGAGTCTGCAGTGCCCGGTCAATCACGCAAAGCACACGTTAGCAACATTTTGAAGGTGAAAGACCCCTTCCGCCCCCAAATCTAAGTTACATTTACTTTTCAGAAACAAAGAGACTCTTGATTACAAACCTTTGATCTAAGACACATGTTAAGGAATTCTAAACCTGGATACCAATGACATCCTGGTCAAATATATGAATCTTAGTTTAGAAAAATATGCACTAAGCAATGTCTTATCTTGACTCTATATGGGCCAATCTTACTCTCTTTTTCAGCCCAGCCCACCTCACAGGGTTGTTGTTGTGGGGAAAATAGTAGGAAGGAATATTAGGTATACCCACTGCCTTAAGTTACTTATAAAATAATAAAGGTGGAATAAAAATGTAGTAAAGAAATAAACTTATTTTCCCTCAAGTTCAAAGCCAATTCCAATCAATTCCATAAACCATAGTTAACCAAGCTTAGGGTTCTGTAGCCATGATTTATCCTGGCATTAATATTTATTATTATATCCGTTTGATCTTACCCCAGTAAGAAATATTTTCCGCAACATTTGTAGTATACAAAAATCTCTGAAAACAGCCTAAACCACCACCACCCCAGGCAGATTCAAAGAAAGGAGGAGTAAAGGCATTATAAAAGATAAGTAAATGGCTACACAAAGTAAAGATCTCAATACAAATAGCCAGTTCCGGCTACCTTAGCATTGCTATGTGAGTAAGAATTTTACAAACACGCTGAAAATTTACTGAGGAATAAATACAAAAAGGATGGGAAAACTTCTAGAACTTCAGAATTTTATTGAAACAACAAGCTTTATACAAGGATTACAGGAATTGGAAAATGGCGACAGGGCTAAGACTTGCTTTGCCAAAGAAAATGCAAGCTGTCACTCAAAACTATTGTTTTTGGAAAGGGTAAATGGCTATAGAACCAGTTTGTAGGGCGGCTCCAGACCCCGAACAAAGATCACCCAATAGTCATAAGAAAAAAGAAAATGAAAACGGTGCCATTTGCCTTTCAGATACGAGCAAACTATTCTAATCTTTTCAGGAATAAAGCCAAGAGAAGATCAAAGAGTATTGCTTAATATATTTGTGTCAAGGCTTCTGTTCATCAGCTTGGCAAGATGAGTCAGAGATAATATAGCAAGTCTTGCAAGTGGAGCATAACATTCTCACATCCCTCTAGCTGTCAAAAGAGAAGACTACATCTATCTGGGTTGCAGTGTTTCAAATGATCACAAGAGGGCCGTGGGATAATGCTGAAAGCATCTGCTGCCCTCTGGTGGTTGCTGCAGCTTCTGCAGTCTGAATCTGTTAGCTCTAACTTGCAGGTCTTGCTAACGTCCTCAATGTTCCTTTAGCATTTCTTTACTTGGGTGCCATAGGTCTGGACTGGAACTCGATAGTATGGGTAAGATGGAGTACAGCAGCACCGTGGACGGCCGCAGCAACATCCACGAGGCCTACAACAGTACGCAACAGTTGTGGGCCTTGATACATAGTAAACCGTTCTCGGCCTGTGTCTGTTGCAGCAGCAGCAGCCACGACCTCCACAACAGCGACAGCAGCTCATGGTTGCAGATCTAAAGGCAAACCTGCAAAGCAAGAACAGATTGTGAAGGACCAACTTCAACAAACTCATGCTCCATTTTTTTTTCTCATTCCAATTTTCTTAAATAGGAACAAAGGTTTGGTCACAGATCACATGAATAATTTTCACCTAAGCTGAATGAAGATAGGTAATAATGATTTGTGGAATAATCAGCTAGCCTCATGCAACAGTAAGCCATAAACCTGGCCTACCAAGCATCTTTCACTTACAACTGGATCTTACGCCAGTTGATGCCTCTCTTCACCTTAAAAATTTAACCAGCTTGAGAAAGGCTTTTTAGTATCGTTATTTTCCTTAAAAGGTGTGAAACATGTCATACTTTCTTCTGTAGGATTTGCAGTTTTATCTAACCACCCCCAGATTTATCTTAATTCTAAGATAAGGATACAAGGTGCCTATCCGCCCTCTGTCTTCTTATTGTAAGAACAAGCAACAAAATATATCTTACCTTCGCTCAACAGAGGAAGCTTTCAAAGCTAGGAAGCTCCGGTGAATGGGTGACAACCGTTCTGACCAGGGACTTTTTATACACAAATGGACACGTGTTCTCGAAGGAAGTGAGATATCCGGGAAAAGCAGCTGATCTAATTGGTTAAGCACAATCCTGTTCTGAATTTCTCCATTCCAGTTTGTGTCATTTATAGTATGTGGGTGTTTAATGCCATCTCCAGTTAATGCATAGGTTATTCAGACACCATAGTTGAGGTTAAAAAGTGTTTAAGGAGGAATTACGTTGTGACATCTGCTGGGTTGCTCAATAGGACATCTTACGTAGTCCGTTCCATAAAACACATGTCTTCCTTTGGATTTAAGCCTTGCCATCCATCACTGATTTTAATTCTTGATGTTCACTCTATTTAATAAACGACTATGATTTTGTAATTCCAACATCAAGATTAATCTCCAATGTTTCCTGGAAAAAGGACGGTATTTCTATATAGCCCCTGGAGATCACTTTTTTTTATGTCACCCAAGGTTCTTTTGCCCAATCTTGGCTTTTAATTTTTTTAAAAAAATATTGTTTTCAGTTTTAATTATCAATAAAAAGTTAAGACATTGCAGAGACAAGGGGCATTTTTACTTGGAACTGGCATTCTTAGTAAATGAAAAGGATGCAAGATAATTCAGTGCTTTGGTAAATTATCTATCCGCTCTCAGTCTATAGATTTACTCTGGAGCGCTTATGAGATTGCACGGTTCAGCTTTATCTCATCGTTTTCCTGCTAACAGAAAACTTCATGACTGGGCAAGGTCTTAATGAGATGGTGTGAGAATTATCAGTTTGTATGAAAACTAACCATGTGGCCTTGTAACACAAGGGAATTGATGGATTAAACGGTGTCTCTTTTCAAACAACGAATGACTTATTCAGATTTTAGATATCATACAGGTGTTTTTTTGAATGATTTACAATATCTATATCCTCTTGTATTCAGAAAAGGCTACATTAAATATACTGATGATGGTGGTGGTGGTGGAAGGGATCTTGGAGGTCATCTAGTCCAACCCCCTGCTCAGGCAGGAAACCCTATACCATTTCAGACAAATGGCTATCTTAATATTTTTGAAGAAGGCTCTGAAATGTTGAAATGACAAAAATTAGATACTTAATGACGAAGGGACAACAGGCTGAACTTTGGCAAATACTTGAAGAGTTGCAGTGTGAATAAATAAACAGCTAGAAGCCATCAGTAACTAGATATTAGGAAAGATGTTGGATACCAAAACACTCCTAAACAACAAATACAAGTATCTTTCTTGCCACCCTGCTAGCACAGCCCAAAGGATTTAAAATTTTGGGGGGGGGAATCATTTCTGTCCAAAATAACTTCTTTTTTTTTAGTTAGGAATGGTTAGCCAAAATCAACCTTGCTTTGTTCAGTAAGCTAGGCAGAAAATTGAAAGCCAGAGAGAAACTAAATACTAAACAGAGTTGGACCTTTACGTGCACCTCCCTCAATTTTTCCTTAGGAAGTGAGACAGCTTTGAAGAATCATCATTCACTACAAAAACGTTTACCTCTAAGCCAATTTTGCCAAAAAAATGATGTTAGAACAAATATTCCAACCGCTGATGAATCTGGGTAATTTTATAATTAACCCCTGTGCCAGAACAGGTGATACTTTGGCATCCTATATTTCTTCAAAAGAACTATGGGCATGCTTAGACAAAATACCACCTTCCAATATTTTTTCTTTGAGGCAACTGCCTCAACCCCCCCAGATCAACCTTTTCTTTTAAGACCATTCAAGTGGACAGCCATTTGTCCAGAATGATATATAGGGTTCTTCCGATTGAGCAGGAGACCTCCGTGGTCCCTTTCAACCCTATGATTCTATGTTCTAATTTAGCAACCATCACGGCTAACTCAAGTTACCAAATTCTACAGGTTGATTACATGCTGTATCAAGGACTTTATTTTTGCCTTTTCTAAATCTCCTTCCTGGCAGTTTGTTTGTTTATTTATTTATTTATTTATTAAATTTGTATACCGCCCTTCTCCCGAAGGACTCAGGGCGGTGAACAGGGCAATACATATCAAAAACGAGATACAAAAATTAAAAACGATTAAACGAAATGTTGCCTTGGATGACCTGATGTTTGGAAGGAAATGTTGTGTTTTTTTCCCCTGCTCTCTTTATCCAAGGTAGATAGCTCCTGGTAGAGGATGTAGTAGCAGTCTTAACTAGGATGTGACTAAACTACAACCATATCATTCTCCAGAAAACAATGCCGGCTAAAGGTGCTCTTGGCTATTGGAGAGTAACCTGTAATCATCTATGTTATATCTTTTAATTAAAATATCTGAATGATATGTCAGGCTCTGCTTGCCTGGTCTACTTCTAAGCACATTTTTAGGGGTTATTTTTGTTTTGGGTTGGGTTTGGGTTGTTTTTTTCATTAAATATTGCAGTTTTCCCCGAACAATCAGCAGAATTACTTCTAAGTTTCCCAATTATTTGATCGGAAAGTTGTTTTAGAAAACTTCGCTTCCTCTCCTTCTAAATGAAGCTACACACATTTTCTGGCTCCATTAAACCCAGATCCCAGTTTCTGTATTGACCCAGTTTGGACAATGATCATCACAGCATCACGAGAGGACAGTTTAGCACGAGGAGCCACTTCAAAACCCAGCAAGGTAACCTTGACTCAGTGTTGTCAATTGTTTAAAGGAAGTCTCATCCTCCAAATGGTTGCTAGGATTAACCATCCTATTCACCCCGGATGATGACAAAAATATTCTAGCAAAGATTGGCCCCAACGTTTTGGGCACCAGTTTTGGCCGGTTTTGTGGAGAGAGGTTTTTCCATGAAACGGAAGAGGCGTGGTTTTGCATGTTGCGTGCATCCCGTGGATGGGGCTTCGCTTGTTTGCACAGACTGGTTTCTGGCATGCCGCAGGCCAGTGCCAGTCCACAGACCATGGGGTTGGGGGGTCCATTCTCCAGCAGGCCAGGATAGCAGACTAGATTGGGATGGAAAATATTCAGGGGACACCCCCCCTCCCCACAGCTTCCCACCTGGCTGGTCACCCCACATTTAACAGGGATACAGGCAGTCCTCAACTTATGACAATTTCTGTAGGTAAGCGAGTCGGTCGTTAAGCCAGTTGTTTCTGTAGCGTTGTAACTTCCAACAGTCAGTAAATGAATTGTCGTACATCAAGGACTGCTTGCAAGCATAGAAGAAATCCAGTCACACTACAGGGGCGGTGATGAAACCTAATTTTAACCTTTTTTAATTTGCTTTTCACTGTTTTTAAAAAATGTAGGATAGGATAGATAGATAGACCGTGGGGTTGGGGGGTCCCTAGACTAGAGGATCCTTCCAGCCCTATGATTCTATGTTCTAAAAAAGACGCATTTTTTTAAAAAAATCAAAGCGAGTTTTTTTTATAAAAGTCAACCCAAACTAATTGTTCACTTCACCCCATTCATAATAGTGCAAAACAACTGTTCAGATCACTCAGTAGCCATCCAGATCACTAAGTAGATCACTCAGTAGTGAAGCCGGGGTCTGACTGTCCTTGCATATGAGTACGTGATGTTAACTCCCCTCATCTTAATGAGTAAACCATCTCATGGCCTTAAACATTTGTATTCCTCAACTTGGTTTAATTTCCTCAGGGTTTTCTGGTCATAAAAGATAATTGCAGCATTCCTACCAGGAGATTTTAATCACGCAACATATTTCTCAGAAGGTTCTTTAATGAAAGAGGTAAATGAAGCTGGAGAATGGACACCAAAAATTATCACATTTTAGGAAATGTCTTTTCCCGTGCTTAATTTAAGGTTTGGGCTCCAGAGGATGTGACGTCTTCATCCGCAAAGGGTGTGTGGACAGACAGTATAAAAAGTCCACCACCACTGCGAATTGTTATCTACCTGCATTGGTTGTGAACTTTTCAGCTCCTAGAGATCAACCAGGTATGTTATGGGAACTCACCTGAGCTTTTTTCCGCCATAGCAGTAAAAGGGTATAGGGGGTAGAGTTAGAAGCTTCTGCTGCTGAAATTTCTCTTGGGTGTCCACTTGGTCATCACCAGACATAAGCTGCTGGAGTAGATGGGTGTCTCTAAGGAATGAAGCCAGTTCGTGGTGGACTTGATGATGACAACAAGTTTATGTTATTGAGAACCACAAACTGAAAGCCAACTGTGGGGGATGGCCCACCTGGGCTCTGCTAAGTTCATGAGATCTCAGAAACATCTATCTGGTAGCTTTGGGAAGCAGAATAGCTGCGTCTAGTCCAGCCAGATGGTGTCCTGTTCATATGGACAGTAGGGCACCGATGCTAAGCACCAAGCCTTACAGAAAGACGTTGAGAATTGGGGTTTTGTGTCTATTGGAAAAATACCAGCCTCAAATCTTGGAGAAAGGCTGTCAGCCTGCAACAATGAATGCCCCCAATTCCATTGAATCGGTTGGGGCACGGAGGAGCTTGCCGGTACCAGTGGAATACAGACCATGTGACATTCACTTTTGATCCATTTTTCAGACTTTTCATCTGCAATCATGCTGAGTGGATGTGGATGCGGCAGTGGCGGCGACTCAGGCGGAACCACCATCATTTGCATTCCCTGCGGGAATTCCTGCGGCTCCATGGGCTGTTGCATGCCCTGTTGTTGTGGCATGCAGGGCTGCTGCAGTCCATGCTGTTACATGCCTTGCTCGCCCTGCGGTTACTCAGGCGGTTGCAGTGGAATAATGGCATGCCGTATCCCTTCCTCCAGAAGAAACAGCAGTTGCTGTGGCTGCTACTGAAGTTGCTGAAATCCTGGCAGTACAGATTAGGGACCTGCCTGTTCGTCCAGCTGTTCCTTACCGATGCTTTTGAAGATGTAAATGTCCTCTCCTCTCCTTTAAATAAGTCTTTCAAGGCCTTTTGTGTTGAAATAGGCCATTGTTTTTGACTACTGGTCTATATTGATGTTCCTCCTGACCTGTCCAACTGTTTCTCCTGCTGCTGCTCATCCTCCTCATCTTTCTAATTCCCCAAAATAAAATAACCTCATCACTGCATTTTCTCTGATTTCAGTGTATTCATTTACTTACTTACTTATTTTTTATATATATAATTTGTATCCTGCCTTTATTATTTTATCACACCGGCTTTCATGGCTAAGGTGGGACTAGAACTCCCCGTCTCCTGGTGATAGGCCCAAAGTTACCCAGCCAGCTTTAGTGCCCAAGGCGGGACTAGAACTCACCATTACCTGGTGATTGTCCCAAACTCACCCAGCTGGCTTTCATGCCTAAGGCAGGACTAGAACTCACAGTCTCCTAGTAATTGACCCAAAGTCATTCAGCCATCTTGGTCTTCTGCTTCTAGCTTCTAAGTTATTCCCCATAAAACATACATCCCAACAAGCTCATGAAATATTTATTGGTCAGTGGATGTTGATGGAAGTCATCGTTTTTTAGGAAGATGCTCTACTGCAGAAATGAGATGGTTAAGAATAATTTCTCAAAGATAGCTAAGATATGTTAAGTAAATTAAAAACAAGAGCGTGCATATTCTAGGACAGGCCTAACCAAACCTGTGAACACCAACCCTTGACCGTAAAATATCCACGTGCTTTTGATTTTCTCACTTAAGGCAAGTGTGGTTTCTGTACAACTGCATCCATTTTTATTTTGAAAAGTTTTCTTTATTGTTATCTGTAGAATTAAGAGTCCTTGATAAAAATAGCAAAATAGCGTCGCTTACAATAATTTCAAGCCTCTGTTAGCACATATGTGATAGTCCCCTACCTATGATCACAATCATGAGCGGAATTTCTGCTGCTAGACAATGAAGTTGTTAAATGTGTTGTGGGCGATTTTACAACCTTAGATGCCACAGTTGTTATCTACATTTCCCCCACTTTGACTTTGCTTGTGGAAGTCAGCTGGGAAGGTCACAAATGGTGATCTCGTGACCTCAGGATTCCACAACCGTTTAAATACATGCCAGTTGTCAAACACCCAAATTTTGATCATGGGGACCCTATGACAGTCATAAGTTCAAGGAACAGGTTATAAGCCACTTTTTTCAAGGCTGTTGCAACTTCAAACAGTTGTTAAACAAAGGGTTGTAAGTCAAGGACCACCTGTAACAAGCACAGATGGATTCAACACCAACGTCTGACCTGTACTTCAAATCAAGGCCAGTTTTGGATGGCCAACAATGTTTCTGTGTGTGTACGCTCAAGTCAATCTAGACTTTGTAACAAGTTCATGAAGTTTTCTGAGCAAACTCCTTGGATGTCGCTTGCTATTCTTCCTAAGAAATGAGCAAATGACTTCTCAAAAGTCAGCCACTTAGTTTTTGTGCCTAAAGCTGGACTAGAAATGTAGGATTCTGCCTTTAGGAAAAAGCAAATACACTGCACAAGACAGGTTTGGCAATTCAACTTGTAAGAAGATTCCAGCCCTTCTGGTAGAATACAACTAAGGATAATAATAATAATAATAAGTTGGAAGAGACCTTGGAGGTCATCTAGTCCAACCCCCTGCTCAGGCAGGAAACCCTATATCATTTCAGACAAATGGCTGGCCAGTCTCTTCTTAAAAACTTCCAGTGTTGGAGCATTCACCACTTCTGGAGGCAGGTTGTTCCACTGGTTAATTGTTCTGACTGTCAGGAAGTTTCTCCTTAGTTCCAGGTTGCTTCTCTCCTTGACTAGTTTCCATCCGTTGCTTCTTGTCCTGCCTTCTGGTGCTTTAGAGAATAGCTTGACTCCCTCTTCTTTGTGGCGGCCCCTGAGATATTGGAACACTGCTATCATGTCCCCCCTCACCCTTCTCTTCGTTAAACTACACATACCCAATTCCAGCAACCGTTCCCTATATGTTTTAGCCTCCAGTCCCCCAATCATCTTTGTTGCTCTTCTCTGTACTCTTTCTAGAGTCTCGACATCTTTTTTACATCGTGGTGACCAAAACTGGATGCAGTATTCCAGGCGTGGCCTTACCAAGGCATTGTAAAGTGGTATTAGTACTTCACGTGATCTTGATTCTATCCCTCTGTTAATGCAGCCTAGCACTGTGTTGGCTGCACTGTGCCTAGTACTGTGTTGGATGACCCAGGAGTATTCTGCAACTGCCAAAAAAGCTGATGCAGTCTTGGGCTGCGTCAACAGAAGTAGAGTCTCGAGTTCACAGGAAATTATACCTCTGTCCTACCTTGCAGTGTTTAGAAAACTTGGAATACTATGTCCATTTTGGGTTACCACAGTACAAGGAGGACACAGAGGAAATGGAAAGGGTGCAAAGAAGAGCAACAAAGATGGTGTACGGTTGAAGGCTAAATCCTGAGAATGATGAAAGGAACTGACATAGATTCATTCTACATGCACCAATGGTTGGATGAGACTCGATGGATGGAGACAAACCCAACTCAACACAAGAGTCAATATCCAATATTCCAAGCCATTAAATAACAGGGCTGTCTTCCTCCTGAAGTTGTGGGTGATTCGTGACTGGAGGTCTTTATGCAAAGCCTGGACATCCGTTTATATTAGATAGTCTGTCAGGTGCAAAGAATCAGGACCACAAGATGCAGTTCAGAAGATTTATTGCTTGAACCTATATGCAAGAATCTAGTCAGCTGAAGTTCAATGCTAAATTGACACCAGATGTGATTTTTAATATAGATCTTATCTGTTATTTATTATTTTACTCTAGAATTTTAACTGGATATTCATTGAGTGTTTTTATTTCTTCCGGTCTCTGGTCTTTGACTGTAATAAACTTGAATTGAAATGAAGTGACATCAGATAAGGGTCAATGGAATTCAAGAGGGGATGGATTTAGACGTTTGTGGAAATGTAACAACTCTAGGCTGATTACTTGCTTAATTCTCCCTTCCTATCCAATGAGTCTATGAAAAAAAATGTGTTTCTGAACATGCTTCTGTTATTAGATGACCTCATATCTACTGGTCGTGGGATGACCCATGACAACGCATGGTTTTAGAACATGTGACATCAAACCAAACAACAATGGGGCTAGAAACGTTAATTTGAGTGGAACCTGCCGGTTCTCGTGCCTCAGTCTCACCAGTAAATTAGGGCTGGAAATAACCTCCTGGACAAATTTCCAGGCTATATTGTGTACTCTGTGATTCCGCTGGGATTATACGCAGACTATAATTGACAAGATATTTCCTTTCTTTAATCAAACGGGATGCACCAATTGAGTCAGCAAGCACAATGACAGGGCATCATAGGTCAGATGGGAAATATCAAAAACATGTTTTGTCAGGAAAACAAATCAAAGGGCTATTTTCCCCCAAATGTGTCATATCCCGTGAAGGTTCACAGAGATGATTTCTAAGCCTCCTCCCCTATTAAATAGCATTTGCACCCTGCATTTGGCTTGATCTCACCACGCTGTCTGAGCTGCCACACGTTAAAAGGTGAGTTGATATACTTTTTAGTGATTTTTTTGTCTTAGAACTTTCTTTAGCTTCTCCCAAAATCCCCCCCAAAAAATTAGGACTTGCCTCTACTGCTAGGAGGTTATGTACCACCCCATGGTCCAAAATTGTCCACCGGTTCAAAAAAAAAATAATTGTTAGTAGGAACGGATCGAGGTAGGCATTCTCCTAGAACAGTATTTCTTAATCTTGAGAACTTGAAGATGGGTGGACTTCAGTTCCCAGAATTCCCCGTGCTTAAATTTCCCATATTAAAGTCCACAAGATTCACTGCTCTAGAATATTGCCGTCTGCCCTAGAACCTGTGTAAACATCTAATTCAAAATGTGGAGATGGTTTGAAGGTCAGTTGCCTAATTTCTTACTGTGAGCTGCTCTAGATTCTAAAATTAATTTCCAAGTCTTTTCCAAGGTAGGTTCAGCAGCTATGAAGGAGATTGATTGTTCAGTCAAATGGAATTCCCTCCCTACATGAACCCACCGGGCACCTATATTGCCTATTTACAAAAAAGGTGGTGAACATATCCAACACATTTTTCTTCTATTTTCTCCACAACAACAATCCTGTAAGGTGGATTGGGCTGAAAGAGAGGGACTGGCCTAAAGCCACTCAGCTGGTGGGACTAAAGTGGGACTTGAATTCACAGCCTAGTTCGCCGACAAAGAGAACAGACTTAAAAACAATGCACTTTCCTGTTTCTTTCCTGTTTTAAACGTATACTTTATTCCCGGTTTTATTCTGATTTTTTTTAACTCTTGTCTTTGCTGTAGATTTTTTGTAAATTATTCTTAGCATTTTTTTTGGCATTGCCCAGAGACTGTTTTGTGAAGACCATTAAAAAAAAACATGGGGGAGTCAAACTTTCAAAAAATGCTTTTATATTCCCAGATGTCGTGGTGTTGAGATTAGACAGGGGAAGATGCTTACAACGTTATAAAATTAACTTTTAACAAGGGCTATCCTGTAAATATCCCAAAGGTGATTTTTTTCCCCAAATGGTAACTAGACTTTGTTTTTCCTTGAAGATGTTTTGCTTCTCATCCAAGAAGCTTCTTCAGTTCTGACTGAAGAACTGAAGTGTTCAGTCAGAACCGAAGAAGCTTCTTGGATGACAAGCAAAATGTCTTCAACGAAAAACAAAGTCCAGTTGCCTTTTGAAACAAGCACCTTTGGGACAACCCTGAGCTGGATGACTCTCCACTGACATGTGATTTTATTTAAAACACTCATCTCGGTGGTGGGGCATAGCAAAGACTCATAGGCTCATACCTTAGATGATGATTCTAATTTGGAACCTTGTTTATCTCTTATTTTCAGGAAAATTCCCTTTCTTACGGCTATAATCTCAGCAGTTGAGAACAATGCCTTGCAATAGTCCACATGAAAGCAGCAAAGAGATCACAGCAGCGCACTTGGTTTGCATCCAACCTCTAGACGAGGTCAGCTTCAGCAGTTGCATCCATCCTGAACACCATGAAATGCTGAGTCTCTCTTCTGCACTAAACCCAGGCATCTTTTTTGAGGACCCAAGTATCATGGACTGTATTCACTTTGAGGATGCCCATCCTCACAGAGAATACTATAGAAGAACACGTATCTTTGAAATGATAGAGCTGCCATTTTCTCCAAGCTCCAAGGAATCTGAATGTCCATTACACAAACATGTAGATTTGGAAACCGAGCAGTCTCAAGAAGATTCTGAGAAGACCGCCTCTCCATCTTCCTCTGAGCCAAAAAACGAAGAGAAACTTGAAAGAGCACATGATGACGATGGCAAAAATGTAGCCTCCAGTGGTAATGCCAATGATTTAAGTGCTTCTAAGGTTCCAAATGCAATGATGTACACCTATACATTGGAATATCAATGGTCCCCCATGCTGAAATATTGCACAATGGAAGACTTGGGCTACAAATCCCTACAATTGCTGTAAGGTCAAAGCAAAGAGCTTCAGTAGAGAGGTCCACAAAATCATCTGCTTCAATCCTTGCATCACTATGATGCTCCATCCTTGAGCAACGTTTCTTAACCTCACCAACTTCCCGATGTGTGGATCTCATCTCCCAGAATCCATAGCCATGGCCGTGTTGTCTGGAGAACTCTGGGAGTTGAAGTCCACACATCCATGTTGGGAAGGAGATGCCATTTCTCAGCAATGTAGAGGAGAAGTGTAACCTTTCTTAGAGCACAAGACCATTTCTAATCAATAAATATTTGTTGTGGTTCTTGATCAGAAATGTTGAGTATGTTCAATTAATTAGGCTCTCTGTAGCCTCGATATTCTACTTTGATGGAACTAAAGCTCCAGTTGAAATGGAGTAGGGCTTCAACGTCAGTGATGGGTTTTCTGTCAGTACTTTTTGCAGAGAAACTTTGGCCAATCAAAATGTACCCTTCTTGGCCAACAGGTGAACATCACTGTTTCAACCAATCAGGGCTCAGCCATTGGCCAGGAACTGAGATGTGATGTGGGGCATAGACTGAGATCAAATCCCAGCTCTTCTGTGTGACACATATTTGCAAAGGAAGCTACAACATTGGACAATTGGGTTCCTGGAAAGGGAGGGAGGTCACCCCCACAGCACAAAGTGACATTTCATCTGAAAATGCTCTTGTCTCTAATCCCAGGCATTGTTTTGGATTATGGCCAAATATCCACGCAATAAATAAATAAACAAATATATCACTGCATATTTTTTTGGATCAGGAAATGGGGTAGCCTTGGCAATAATTCTTAGCAAATCTCATTTCTGGTGACTGACTCTACAAATGTCCAACTCTTTTTCTTAAATCTTAAATCTGGATTTCTGAGCCTCCCGTTCTCATATACCTGAACCATAAATATGTACGCATTAATTCTACCCTACATAATAACACAGTCAATGACTTAAGTGCTGTTTTTGACCTATTTAAAGAGAGAAAATTGAAGAGGTTCAGATGGAACGTACGAGTAGGGTGATTAGAGAAAGGGATTGTCCTTCCCTCCCAGATGTTGAAGAGGCCTTGGAGTCTTCTATGTCTTCGGGACTCTTGAGTTTCCTCATCCTCATGATTAACTCTGTAGATCCAAGTAGAAAAACTGGTCCTGTTTGATGGAAAACACAGAAGTCTCTGCTTGAACTAAAACTGCAGGTCTCATTTGATAGGTCTGGTCTAGGGCTTCCTGCCTGAGCAGAGGATTGGACCAGAAGACTCCAAGGACCCTTCCAACTCTGCTATTCTATTATTCTGAACGTACAAAAAAGACATACATTTGACAGAGCTTCATATATTCCTTGCCTCCCTTCTCTACCCACTAGACCAGAGCAGGGAGGCAAGGTATGTTGAATGTTGCCACCCTTCCAAGGTTGGTGAAATGAGGACCCAGATTGTTGGGGGCCATAGGCTGACTCTGTAAACTGCTCAGAAGGAGCTGTAAAGCTCTGTGAAGCAGTATATAAGTCTAAGGGCTGTTGCTACTGCTATTAAGCAAAACCAGTTTTCACCATTGAGTTTGCTTGTCAGAGGTCAACTCGGGGAGGTTGCAAATTGCGGTCACATGACTTTAGGATGCTGCAATTGTTGTAAACCCATGCTGGTTACTAAGCGCCCAAATCAAAATCGTGTGACCGTGGGGGAACATTTCGATGGTCATAAACGCAAGGACCGGTCATAAGTCATACAAGTTCTTTCAGCATCATCGTAACTTTGAACGGTTGCTAAACTAAGAGTCATAAGTTGAGGATCACCTGTAGTGGCAATATTGGTGAGGAAGATAGATTCCCCAAGGGAGACTATCTCTTGAGGATGTCTTGTTGAAGGACCCTCTAAAACCGGGAGCCCAGCTATGCTGTGACGCATGAAATGTTGGGTGTTGCCTTTCTCCACCAGATGTTCTCTAATTTCTTTATTTCCCACAACCACCAAATTGACGCAAGCACAGAACATTCATGCTTCCAAGCTTTATTATTCCCTTAAGGGAAAGTAGAATAAAAAGTAGGCTACAGAGCCCAAGCCGTTGAAGAACAAGACATGGAGTATCTTTCTACATCCCAACAATGGTGACGCTTCTCCTGTGAGAACACCACACCACCTTTACAAATGGGCAGTCAGATTTTAGGCAAGCAGGATCTCTGCACCAGAAACGAAGAAGAAGAAGATGGGAAGACGGTGGATCAGGCTTAGCTTTGAGCATCTCAGCAAGATGGACCCAACCGGACCTCTGAAAGTTGAACTTCGATTCTCCAGTCTTCTTAGCAACATTTCTTAGGAGGACAGCAAGTCTTTGTGTACTGCAGAGGTGGGGGGCATTTCATCGGCGGAGGGCAACAACACTTCATGGAGCTGGGACAGGCCATTTTGGGGGGTGAACAGCAGCTGCTACAACAGCTTCCACCACAGCTTCCACAACAGCTGCCCCCACCATACATAATGCATGACGGAGACACGTAGTAAGATTTTCCGGGAGCACAAATAATCTTGTTACTGCTGGTTCCACAACATGGCTGGCAACAGTTACAACAGTTGCAAACCATTTTAATTCTTTCTGAAAGGCAGACAGAAAGATGAAGTTCTCTCTCATGCTTATAGACCCACATACACAAATACACAAGAATAGAGAACAAGCATCTTCATGGGTAACAGCTGATTAGTAAAGGAACCCACCAAAATCAATATGGCAGGATTAATCTTCAATTGAGATACTCTTCCATCCACGGGACACAAATCCACACAGAAGCTACTGAGAATAATCAAAACATTTTCTAATTTCTGTCGAAACAAATCAACACAAGGCAATAGGTTTGCATCAGAATATCCTTGCAAATATATAACCATAATTTCTGGCAGGGAAGATATTGTGAGATGCAAGACATGTAAACACCATTCCTTTTTTTAAAAAAAATACCCAAAATAGGACTATCCTTCATGAGAGAAAGCAGATTTGATCTCTGTGGCTTACCATTTTTTCCGAGTGTCCAACTCGGATCCGTCAATATTCCACTGGACGACTTTAAAGACAATGATCGTATTAGATCAGTTCCAAAGCTTGTTGCTTGATGAATGATCTAATGATACTGTATCTTGGTAGGTTCACTAGTAGATCAGAAGCAACATGGAGCTTCTCTGGTCACATTATTACAGTTAATTATTTGAATCACCCACATGTTTTAATAAGCAATCTTATCAACTCCATCGCTTCCAAATCCCAACCTGAAGACATAAAGACTCCAACTTACCCCGGTCACAAACAGAAGACAAATGAAGATCAAGTCAAATTGGTTGTATGGAGAACTCGGGGCTAAGCGCAGCTGTTTTATATGGTTCTGGATAATTCTAGCCCAGGAAATGAGACATTAATAGGGAATGGAGAATTCCTTCTTTGCCAATCAAGAAACGTTTTGTCTGTTTATTGTCTTCGGGCTGGAAATCGTTGATGTGATTTTGAGATCCACATTTTTTTAGAGCTGCAACAGCTCAAGCTGGAATGGTGACAGCTGCTCTGCAGATAAAGATCCAGAAAATCCAGTCTTAGTGCTGGAAGACAGAACCTAGAAGAACATTTTTTTTTAGGATTCAAGGAATTTAGGTTCAAGGAATTCGCTTTATGAGGCAATGCAATCATCTCAAGGAGAGCAATTGTTTCTTATTTCTGGATTTATTCAATTTCTATATCTGCCCAAGTTGAACCGAATGATTCTGGACAGCTTGGAATTATCATTTTTAGCACCTCAATTGATCCAGGTTAGCTGCCAAGAGATACTGCTATGATTTACAAATCTCATCATTTTCCTCAATTAAATATATATTAATAAATGGCAATTGCAAAGAAAAAGTTCCTCCTTCCCTCCGTCCTTCCTTCCCTTGCCTTCCCTTCCCTTCCCTCCCCTCCCCTCCCCCTCCCTCCTTCCTTCCCTCCCTCCCTCCCTCCCTCCCTTCCTTCCTTCCTTCCTTCCTTCCTTCCTCCCTCCATTCCTTCCTTCCTTCCTTCCTTCCTTGTAATCCCGACAGGAAGCCAAAACCATGAATTCTAACACCGCCTTTATTGTAACAGAATCTTGCAAGTCCAAAAATATTTCTCCCCGCCCTTGCCTTTATTTTCCAGAGAATTAGAGAGAGGGTCCCTTCCGAGTCACTTTCCCCACCTCCTTTTCTTCTGTGGGTTGCGATATCTCTTTGACCATTGGCCTGACTGCAGCTCTTCTCCTGTCTCCCAAGGCCATTCTCACAACCCACTACATGAACCACGGGCCCATTTTTCTGAGCAAACATTAGGGGACGGTGGCCCATTCTCATGTTCAGAAATCAGATGTTCCCAGAAAAAAGGTTGTTATCTCCACCATGATTCCATTTCAAGCAACTGGGATAGGGGTTATGGGGTGTAAGTGGGAATCTTTTTCACCTTAAATGCTTGCAATTAATTACCCGGCTTAATGACTGTGATTCAACCAGTTCTCTCACTCCCTGAGGTTATCTGTCAGCAGTTGGTAGCTGGTTCCTTAGCTCTCATTTGCCAATGGTTGCCTATAGGGCATCATGTGGTACCTACCTAGAGTAAGCCAGGAGGCAAATATGAGCTTTGTTTGATCCATCAACATTCTTTAAAAAGCCACCTCATTTCCGGACAACTAGCAAACCACAACTATATAACGTTTCCAGCATTCCATTTGTTTCTTACTATTTTTTTTATCCTGATCTGCGAGAAGCAGAGTATCTCACCTAGTTTTTCCTGGAGAACTTTTTTTTCCCCTCTGTTGACATTTTTATAACTTGGAATTATTCTGGGATATCCACGAGAAGTAAATCCAGAAACTGGCTTGTGGGACTTCTTGATGCATGATATATCCATGAGCACTAAATCAAGATCTTTTAAAAGAAGGAGAGGAGGAGGAGGAGGAGGAGGAGGAGGAGGAGGAGGAGGAGGAGGAGGAGGAGGAGGGAGAGAAACGGACTAGTTCTGAGAGAATGGAAGGTCTGTTTAACAAGACTGAACAAATATTTGCATCCGAATTTTTTTCCCCTTGCTATTTAAGCAGGATAATGAAAACACTGTAGGAAAAAAAATGTGAGAAGCTCAATGTACATTGTGTTTACATCAAAATACTTCTTTTGTCTTAAATATTAAAAATTGTAGTTGGCACATACCCTTGAAAACTTCAGGGAAATTTTTTTCTTTTTTAAATTATATCGTGCACTTGTCCCTCCTTGCTAGGGAATGCTAAAAAGTTTTCACATTTAGAGTCTTGAAGAAGGATACATGACTTAGGGATTCTACCAAGGTAGACCCTGATGCTTGTGACACAAAGGACTTTGTCTAGCCAGTAATTAGACTAAGGACACATGACTTAAAGCTGGTGCCTGTGGTCACACCTACAAGCTCCACTGGCAAGCATGCCTTGAACAACCTCACTTCCATCTTAGATAGCTTTGAAAGGAGCTTAGAGAAATTAATGGAGAATAAGGCTTTTTATAGCCATTCATTAAGACCAAGATCAGTTGATGGACTTGTAGACTTTCCACCAATTCCTAGTTGGACGTTGTGGAACAGAAGACTGATTTAGATAAGCCTCTGAGTTGATCTTGTTGTTAGTAGTAATAGTGCTAGTAGTCTATTAAGGCTCCATTCTTCATTCTTTCCATCTCATCGCTATTTTACACTTTATTAAAGGTAAAGGTAAAGGTTCCCCTGCACGTGCGTGCTAGTCGTTTCCGACTCTAGGGGCCGGTGCTCATCTCCATTTCCAAGCCGAAGAGCCAGCGCTTGTCCGAGGACGTCTCCGTGGTCATGTGGCCGGCATGACTAGATGCCAGAGGCGCACGGAACGCCGTTACCTTCCCACCGGAGTGGTCCCTATTTTTCTACTTGCATTTTTACCTGCTTTCGAACTGCTAGGTTGGCAGAAGCTGGGACGAGTAACAGGCGCTCACTCTGTTACACTTTATTAGGTTAAGCTAAAAAATAGCTATTAGTCTAAGGTCAACCAGCAGCTGAGTAGAACTTACATTTGGCTGTCTCAGTCTTAAGCCAGCATCCAATCATCATACCCATTCTAGTTTAAGGAGTTTCATGAATGAAAAACCCAGATAGTCAGTAGATATTTTTCTGGGCCGTAGAGTATAAATAGCTCTTGAAAAACATCTATTGAGATTGCCGGAGAAATATCAAATGGACAATTAAACACACCCTCTCCAAATTTAGGGTCTTTTCTTCTCCAATGGGGTTGCCCAATTTACGTATCTTTGAAGTTTTGTAAGATGACCCAGCCCACTGAAGTCACTGCCACTATCAGATGATCAAAGCAAAAGGTAGATACTCTAATCAGAAGGTCTTTGTTGTACAGCTCATTATAACTCAGCTGCAGGCAGCTTTCAGTAGCTTCAGGCTATTGTCTTACATTATTTATCTTGGCTTTTTTTCTATTGGAATCCAGAGAGCAGATGGTTGGTAAGCTTAGTCACCTCTTTGGATATGCAAAGCATTCGGTTTGCCAAGGTACGAGAAAACACTTAAAATGACAAATCGAGACAACCACTAACAACTGGGTGATGGGATATTTTCTCCTTCTTTTACCGAGAAGGGATCCAGCCAGTCACAAGGGATCTTTCCAACTATTATAAAAACATCTTGTCATCATTCCTTGCTATCTTTACTGAAGAATTAGAAGAGGAGGACCCTTCGGTAAGTAATATATCTTGGAAACCCAAGGTTTTTTTTTTAATTTATTACCATCCTTCTCTTTATTGGAACATACAAGTTGTAAATTACCTTGATGGATGTAGTCCTGATGGCTACAATTGGCTTTCAACTTTCCAATGAGACCAGGTTGTGCTGAGAAGGAAAGATTTCGGAAGATAAGACTTTTGATTAAGGGATCAGTAGCAAGATCCATCCATCTGAGCCAACTCTTGATTTGTCAAATTATCTCACAGTTCTTAGGAGGCTAACCTGGGAATGATGGACAGATCAGAACCTACAATATCCTTGATCGCTATATAGTTTTGCGAGTAGTGAAAATGGCAGATAAATTCAGAAACGCTCCAAGATTGGCTAAAACACATTAAGGGGAATAAGTAGGAACAAATGTGATCAATGTTACTACTCTATCATTGTCCTTCCTTCCTTCCTTCCTTCCTTCCTTCCTTCCTTCCTTCCTCATTTTTGTATTTTGTATATGAGTCAAAAATATCAGTACTATATTGCAGCATCTGTGTGGTTAAGATTTGTTGAAGTTGCCATTCCTTTTGAGCCCCCAATGGCTCATATTGATTGCTGTGGGGTGTCTGGCAACCTGGACAGATACTGTGGGGTGGGGGTGGGGGGTAGGTAAGGTCTAGGATTAAAGTAAGGTAGAAAATGAACCAGAAGGAGTGAATCCTGAAACAAACTATTTTGGTCCACAGCCAGGACCTTCACACATTGGGCTAAGCTATGGTTTGTTCATCCATGATTCTGTGAATAAATCACAATTGACTAAAATCACAACATGCTGTTCTACATGGCACAGTTTACAAGACATAGCTTCAGCCAAACAAAGCACAATAAGCCTTAATGTGTGGTTTCACCAAGTCATAATTTTAGTGCCTCTTAACTAACTCCCAAGTAATGTTGAGAGACGTTCTTCACAGGAAATGCTCTAGAAAAAGATTACCAAAAAAAAGTTCTAATTCAGTCACCAATTTAATTCATCAATTGTGTTTTTAAATCTAAAATAGTTTTATCCTTGTGTTCCTAGCATGTGTATATTTTACAGGTCTAATCAAAAGTCTCAAGAAATGTATACAACAGAATGTGGTGGTGGAGAAGATTCATACAATAATTATATGAGATCTGTAAGTTGGGAACCGTCTAGCTACTCAGTGAGATGGAGGGCTGAAATGGAATGCTGTGATACACCTCCACCATCACGCTGTCCTCCTGTGCAGAGTTATTGTCCCCCAAGACAAAAATATTGTCCTCCAGCTCAAAAATGCTGCCCAACCAAACAGAAATGTCCTTTAGTCCAAAACTACTGTCCCCCTGTCCAACGGTGTTGTCCTCCAGTACAGAAGTACCGTCCTCCTGTCAAACCCTGTTGTCCTCCAGTGCAAAAGTGTCGTCCACCTGCCCAGTGGTGTCCTCCAGTGCAGAAGTGCCATCCACCTGTTTGTTGTCGTCCTCCAGTACAGAAGTACTGTCGGCCCGTCCAACGGTGCTGTCCACCTCAGCAAAAATATTGTCCACCAGCCCAGTCCTACTGTCCACCAGTCCAACCCTGCTATCCACCTCAGCAAAAATATTGTCCACCAGCCCAGTCCTACTGTCCACCAGCCCAACCGTGCTATCCACCTCAACAAAAATATTGTCCACCAGCCCAGTCCTACTGTCCACCAGCCCAACCCTGCTATCCACCTCAACAAAAATATTGTCCACCAGCCCAGTCCTACTGTCCACCAGCCCAACTGTGCTATCCACCTCAACAAAAGTATTGTCCACCAGCCCAGTCATGCTGTCCACCACAACGTGAGATCTGCCAGGTCAAAGAAGTTTGCAAAGCACCTCCTCATCTTCTGAAGAAATAGCTGCCGAGTTGTGCTGAATATGAACATCACAATCTCTCTCAAAATGTTGTGTTGCTATTTATTTACTACCTGATATGCTTGTAATTACTTATCCTGGACATTTTGACAATCGAATTTGTATGTAAAAAATACATATGTAACACCATAGAACTTATTAAAGCATTCATCACTCCCAGAATTCTTCGTTTTTCCCTTTTTTTCCTCTTCTTCTTCTTCTTCTTCTTCTTCTTCTTCTTCTTCTTCTTCTTCTTCTTCTTCTTCTTCTTCTTCTTCTTCTTCTTTTTTAAAGCATCTATTTTTCCTGACCTAACAATTGTCTGAAGTTTTCTAGGAATGTCCTCATGAGATTTAGATAGAAGATAGAACAAAGATAATTTGAACCTGATAATCCAGATAAATTTGAGGGGGAGGGAGAAAGGACAAGTGACAAAACAAGTATTGTGCCATCCCTTTTTTATGGGTGTCATGGCATGAAATAAGAAGAGGTTCATTAGTTAAATTTAAATGTTCTTCTCCTATTGTTATAATTCTTCTGGCTCCCTCTAGTGTCCAACAGTGGAAGACTCATCCTATCATGTTTTTTTTTAAGAATTCAAGAGCAGTTTTCCACAGGGAAGGATTCTCACAATTAGTTTCAAAATCTTATTTCAAACCCATCTGGATCCTTAATCTTTTTGTAACTTTCCAAAATCAACATTCCAGTTAGTCTTTAGCTTTTATTTTAAAAAATAAATAAATCTTTAAACTTGTATTTAAAACTTATTTTGTTAAGGAATGAAGGAAAACCCCTCCAAACTATAAAACATGTCACTCTGCTCCTCTTTAGCTGTAAATTAGTTACATCCAAAAATGATTCAGAAATAAGGCTCAGCTAATGTTAGGTCTACCAAGGCTACATTATAGGCAATCAACTTGGTGGGGAAAAAATCCCTCAACCACTCAGCTCACAAGCCGACTGCAAAAACCCACAGTTCTGCAATCTACTTCCATCTGGCAACATCCAATCTCTGTTGCTACATCCAGAAAGAAGATCAGAACATTGTATTTGACACTAAACAAATCCTCATTTTTGCATTTCTGTGGTGACCTCCTAAAATTTCTTTTTCCCCAACCTGACCATCCTGAGATTCCTCCTAACCCCTTCCATTTCCTCCTTCCTATGGGTTGATGGCATCATTCTGGCTTTGCTTGGGAACCTTGGAAGCAGAGCAGAAAGGTCCCATTTCTAAGGGGAACTGCGACATGCCAAAGGGACTTCATGTGGATGAATCTGATGTCATTGTGACCACACACTAAAGCATGGGAACTCTCTGCCTCTTACTCTCTGCTATTTACTGAAGATGGCTTTGATGCCATCATGTTCTTGAGAACATTCTCAAGAATGTATGAGGGATACATCTTGTGCAGCTGATAATTTCTGGACTGCTCAGCTCTGCCACATGCTTGGCATGCCCTCCTTCAAGTGATTCACCAGCCAGCAGAAGAGAAATCATCCTGTATTGCCAAGGAGTCAGCTTAGGAACGCTGTGTGGTAGCCCACCAGAATTTTAGCCAGTGGACAGCAAGACAAATTTTGAGTTTAGTTCCAGATATTTCAAGACGAGTATCATTTACAATGCAGCAAAATGCTACTTTGAAGTTCAGCCCGTTATTACATCTTACATAATTGTTGTTCAGTCATTACATTGTGTCCTACTCTTTGTGAACCCATGGACCACAGCACACCAGCCCTCCCAGTCCTCCACTGTCTCCATGAGTCTGCCTAAATTCACTTCCACATCTTGTATCGGGGTGCCAAAATAGCTACAAAGAGACATTTGGTACCCAGCTATCACAACTGAGGTTCCCTTGCTGGGTTATACTGGCAGACTTTGTGTTTTGCAGGCTAGCTCATGTTGTAGACTGGCTTTTTTTTAACAACCCAGACAACAATAGACTCCACATTTTTAGAAGACCATTAACATTAACAATTGCAGTTAATAACATTCTAGTCATTGTGCACGGGGTGCCATAAATTATTTTGCATAAGAGTCTGGTGTGCAGCTGATGCAATTGATCCCAATGGGGGCGTTGATTGATCATGGCGTCTTCCTTGATTCCTCTGAGCTGTCATCCAATCATCTTCTGTTTGTGGACCCATTGGAATTCTGTCATCTATCTTCTGAACGCGGGAAAATACTTTGTCATCTACATCACCGATCCAGTAGTGACTGCTAATTGCATGTATCTCCATCCATTGAACCATAGTTAAGTAATGGATCAGGTGTTAAAGTCTCTCAGATCCATGGTTTTGGACCTACCTACCATTCCCAAGACATTGTATCATCTATATATGAGTACTGAAGCCATATATAAGAACTTCTGTTTCTTAAGTACTTCATTCATGAACATTTGCTTCCTTCATTGATAAGGTAAGCCTGTCTCTACGTCTTTTATCTGTTTATCAAAGTAGATTGTCTAGAGGGTTAGATGTTCTCCTAGATATTTTGGGAGCAGCACACATGATTCCTTACAATTACCCACACTTAGTGGATCTTATGGAGAACTGTGGTCCAAAATATTTGGAGGGCACCAAATTGCCTTCTTATAGTTGACACGTGGCCATAAACAGTGTCAGGGAGAAAGACCACGGAACAAGAAAAGAAATATGGAAGCCCCTTCAACTTTCTGAAGGTTATGACAGATGAGAGAACATTTTTTGTTTTCTCTTGCTTTAGAGAATAGGAAGACCCACCCCACTGAGTTCAGCTACAAAAGAAGGATGATATAATTTATAAGAAAAATCATTCCTGGATAGGTTGAAAATCAGAGATGGAACAAAAATCAAGCTAGGTGCGTGTACCAAGTACAAAGTTAAGTGCCCAGTGCCCTACAATATTTTAAAGGGTTTAAAAATGACATGTTTTATTAAAGTTCAGCTGAAGGCTTATGCGAATGTGTGAGTTAAAAGTGTGTGCACAAACATGCACGTTTATGATAATGGATCAATAAAAGGTTCTCCAAGTATTTTAGTATTATTCTGGAATATTGGAACGTTTAATAACTCTCCGCGGCCTTATTACATCAGTTCTTTTCTCCTCGATCAGATGGACCCACCTAGTCTATTATAAGGTAAATTTGTTCTGTCGTAATTTTCAATTCGAAAATCACATTCACGCATTCTATTTTTTGGGGGGTGGGGTGGGGGTGTCATTCTGATTTCAGTGTATTTTGCTCCTAGGCTTTCAGTTCCACCCACCATGCCAGAAGAAAGAATCTATTCTTCTGGACGAGAAGCCTACTTCAACTTGAACTCAACATGGTACGACCCAGCGGGATCCTGGTTAGATACTCGTCGTAAACCCTTCCGTTATGTTGATAACACCGCCTGTGTGACGTGTTGCAATCCCAGGAGCAATGTCCCCCGAAGAGGTGGCCACAACTACCGGTGCTACTGCTACCGCCCGTCCACTTGTACACCAGGAGGAAACCCACGAGTTAGATGTTGTGTTCACAACCCTTCAGGAGGACCCCGAGATTATTGGGGGCGCCCAATTGGAGATGCCTGCGATGGGTGCACTGGGGGGCACTATTCTCATGCGTGCTCAGATCGTGGGTCATGTTGTGGATCTGGAGGAGGGACCGTGGCTTGTGCTCAACCATGTGCTACCTCCGGAGGAGTGTGCGCTGAACCAGGGTGCAGACCTGCGGGGAGAGGTGTATGCGCAGAACCTTGCGTAACATCTGGAAGGTGTGGTAGTGGAAGAGGAGTGTGTGCCGAACCAGGGTGCAGCCCTGCCAGGAGAAGTGTATGCGCAGAACCTTGCATAATGTCTTCTGGAGGATGTGGAACAGGAGTATGTGCTGAACCAGCATGTTCAGCTTCAGGATACGGTGGCAGAAGGAGAGGGGTGTGCTTTGAGCCATGCGCAGGAACATCAAGTGGATGTTGAATCTTCTTCTGCTTTTGCTTTTGTAAAAGGAAAGCTTCTTTTTCTTCTTACCATGTGTAATATACAGCTTTCCAGAACAAGGAAAGATTGAGACCCTACCAAATTCCAAAGTCTGTTCCCACTGAAATATCACCATTCTGGATAGCTTGTGTTAAGTTTTAATGTTCCTCTTAAAGCTGTTAATAAAATTTATCCATTAAAAAAATAATTCTAGACTTCTCCTAGGACAAATTCATTTATTTATTTACTGGTTTATTTCCTTTTTACTTATTTATGAGAATTTATATGGCCTCCCACTCACTCTCAGCGACTCTGATTGAATCATTCAAAAATTAATATACTTCCATGTTGTAACCATATCTAGTGTCATGCATAATGTGGCCACAAGAGGGCACTAGACCTAACTGCATTTGGATAGATCCACAAAATACTGTCTATCTAACGAACATCTAACATCTGGATTAATTTTGGATTCACTTAGGATCTGGTCAGGAAAAGCTACTGCAATTGTAGATAGCTCCAGCTGACATTACGTCTGTTTTTATACTTCTGTTGTGCAAAAGTTCTGCTCCATGTCAACCTTTCACGTTCTTAACGTTGGGCATCTTTTTCTGAAACAAAGCTTTAGAGAAAAGAGAATTCCATTGAGCTTCTAGGTCTTCAGCTCCAGATACCTCTCATTAGGCAATTATTTTAAGTGGGTTATTGATTTCTTTCTCTTTTTTTATCAAACACACTTCCACTTTTCACTGTGAAAATTTAACTTACTCTGAATACAGATGAAGCAGTGTAAAACATCCAAGGTCCCTTTTTAAACCATAAAGGAATGCCATCAATAAAAGCATCAGAAACCAAAAATCTATTAAAAGACTAAGGTGTCCTGTTCATTCATAGGATATGTCTGCTCTCTTCTGGCTGCAGAAGTTATAACATGGCTCCAAATATTGTCTATTATCCAGAATATATATTCTAGTTGCGGATTCTTCCTGTCTCAATATATGCCAGAATAGTCACTAAAAATAAAACTATATCCCTAGGACTCTCCAATTTAATGTCTTTAAATTTAAGTGGAATTAAATCCACTCTATTTCTATGTGGTGGAGAATTACACTCCCTGCTATTTTGCCTGGATGCTAGTTCCTTGAGGACTAGGGACTTTTGACTGTCACAGGGCTAAGAAAGATGTCCCTTTTTCCATCCAATTGTTCTCACAAGATTTTGAGAGGCCTTTCTGTAGTGAGGAAAGAACACATAGTCACAATTCCTCACACCAAACAATGGCATCTGATCCTTCTCATTAAATGCAACTCCAAATATTTATTGTCAACCACAAGACACCCTCCTAAAAATGTGATCTGTCTCAAACTATGCATAGAAGTATTGAACTTCTGATGTGTAACTTACATAGTGTGCAACACTTTGCATAACGAATTAGGATTTAAATTCCTACATATATAATTGTAGGTTACTGTGCATATGTTGTCTAAGTATACTATTACTAAGTTTCCCGCGGCTCAAAATCATCTATTAAGCTTTGCTAAAGACTACTTGAGTAAACCTACTCAAATAGTAACTCAGATGAGGTTTTCAATTCTCAGTTCGTCCTACAACTCTCAGATCCTTTGCAATCTCTAAGGATGGCTCCTATTTTATGATGGTTTGACAACTGACTCATATTTTGACAACCGACTCATATTTTATGATGGTTTGACAACTGACTCACGTTTGTGGGGTCACGTGATTCCCTTTTGCGAACTTCCAACCGGTGAAGTCGATGGGGAAGCCAGATTCCCTTAACAACCGTGTTACCAATTTAACCATCGCAGTGATTCACTTAAGAACTGTGACAAGAAAGGTTGTAAAATGGGCCAAAGCTCGCTTAACCACTGTGTCGTTTAGCAACAGAAATTGGGGGCTGAATTTCGGTCGTAAGTCGACAACTCTCCATACGGGAAAACTGAGACAGAACGAGAACGAGATTTCTCCATATCGCCGTTTTGTTTCAGATTCCAGAAACGTTGCAACTCATTTCAACTTTTTTTTTTAAACTAGCAAAACAGAAATCTTAACATTTGAAAGTGAAGAGTGTTGGCTTCTGCCTTCTTAAATATATTTGCTTGCATTTTTCTGGAACCCAAACATCAGAAAATTACCACCGGATCTCCTTCTGTCCTTTATCAGTGAGCATACAAGAGGGGATTCGGATTTACTCAGTGTTGCCTGAATTTTGATAAGCCACTAAATTGATTCCTTCCAATGCAACTTCCTGAATTCCTTTCATCTTATTCCGAAGCAAGAATGAAAACACGTCAAGTTTTCTCACATCCAGTTTGGTTACCAGCCTCCTACACAGCTACAGTAGATTGTACCTTATCCCGTGGCAGACTTGTCACCCAGCCCGTTTGAAACCAACTTTGAGCCTGCCAACTGAATCTTGCCGTTTATAATATGCAAGGAATGTTTTACCTATTCACCACTGCCTGCCCAGATTCCAAAGCCCATGGATGCATTTTTATAGCCATAACAGTGGAGACAAATAAGGAAGATCCCTATCTCTATCCTTAGCCAAATGAAGAAATCCTACATTCCTCAAAAGTTCAAGTTAAATTTTCATCTTTTGCTTAGGGACAAATTAAAGCTGTTGTGGGCTCCCCAAGGGAAATATATATATATATATATATATATATATATATATATATATATATATATATATATATATATATATATATATATATATATATATATATATATATATATATATATATATATATATATATATATATATATATATATATATTTGCAATGAATTTAATCCCAGATTTACATCATACGGGATTAAAACATACCAAGTTTCAAGCAAGCGTTTTCTTTTAATTTTAAATCATCTGCGGCTTAGAACATAGAGCGTCGAATCCTAGAAGTGGAAGGGACCTCAGAGGTCTTCTAGTCCAACCCCACCCCCCCCCCCGCTTGAGCAGGAGACTTCATACCATCCAGGTCAAATGGTTGTCCAATCTATTTTGAAAACTTCCAGGGATGGACAAAAAAAAAATCTCTTCAAGATCTCCCCCCCCCCCGCTCCCAGCTTTTTCTTCCTAGGTGTGCCCGGCATTTACATCCACGAGGTCATGGACTGAAAAAATGCATTCATTTGCTCTTTATTATGATTTTAATAGCCTGAGTCAAAAGGAAGGTTGCAGATCGCGAGCTAATTAGAGTGGTCTTTTATTCAAGAGACAAAGGAAAAAATAAACATAGGCATAGCTGGCTGATGTCTCACGCCCAGATGTCCTGAGAAACAAGTATATAAAAAGGTCCCTTGGAAGGGGTGTCCATACTACAGCTCGACGTCCTTCAGCGATCTCCTTGAGAACCAGGTAAGTTCCTTCTGTTCATCTCTCTGACCAAGCTCATTTTTTTTCTCCTCCAACTTCTAGGGGAAGGGAGAAGCAAAGCAAAGGGCAAGCAGAAATGTTGAGAAGGCTAAACAATGAGGGAAATGACCAAGAGATGGAAGGGGATATCGTAGAGATATGGACCCCTGGATATTTTAGGAGAATAAGGATGGTGGAGGGTCCTTCATTTCTAGTAGGGAA
Source organism: Vipera ursinii (assembly GCF_947247035.1). Taxonomy (NCBI): domain Eukaryota; kingdom Metazoa; phylum Chordata; class Lepidosauria; order Squamata; family Viperidae; genus Vipera; species Vipera ursinii. The sequence continues at coordinate 1,569,347 of NC_139528.1, forward strand.
ATCCATCGCAGAGATTGATAATGGATTTTTTAAAAAACGCAGTTATCCAGAGGGGCTTGTTGACACCAGATACAGGGATGGTCATTGAAAAGGATGGTTTCTGAAAAGGGTTGGAAGATAAATTCATGGAGGACAAGAACTACCTCACGTTTGTTCGATTCAGAGTAGCTCCAGAATCAAAGGTGGCCTGCTTTAAACCCAACGGTTGGAGGATGACAGTGAAAAGGAAGTTAAGATGTCCTCCCATCCATAAAAACCTCCTGGAGGTATCTAGGCAGGCTTTGAATGGGGCTGAATAGTGGACTAGATGTTCCTCTGAACTGGTCAGACAGCATGGTGGTGACAGTGATGGTGAAGTGTTTAGGATTCCTCCCTTTCTGCCTTTCCAGCCGACCTTATATTCATGGCTGATTTTAAAAAAAGACAGATTCCAGACCAGAAACAAGGATAAAGCATATGAAGAACGGTTGCAGGATTTTGGAATGCCCAGTCTGGAGAAAAGAAGGACTAGGAGGGGGATATGATAGCAGTCTTCCAGTATTTGAGAGGCTGCCACAAAGAAGAGGAGGGGGTCAATTTATTTTCCAAAGCACCAGAAGGCAAGACAAGAAACAATGGATGGGAACAAATCAAGGAGAGAAGCAACCTAGAATTAAGGAGAAACTTCCTAACAGGGAGGACAATTAAGCAGTGGAACAGAACTTGCCTCCAGAAGTTGTGGGTGCTTCATCGCTGGAGGTTTTTAAGAAGCGACTGGACAGCCACTTATCCTAAATAATAATAATAATAATAATAATAATAATAATAATAATAATAATAATAAGAAGAAGAAGAAGAAGAAGAAGAAGAAGAAGAAGAAGAAGAAGAAGAAGAAGAAGAAGAAGAAGAAGAAGAAGAAGAAGTTGGAAGGGACTTGGAGGTCATCTAGTCCAACCCCCTGCTCAGACAGGAGACCCTATACCATTTCAGGCAAATGGCTGTCCAGTCTCTTCTTAAAAACTTCCAGTGTCGGAGCATTCGCCACTTCTGGAGGCAGGTGGTTCCACTGGTTAATTGTCCTCACTGTTAGGAAGTTTCTCCTTAGTTCTAGGTTGCTTCTCTCCTTGACGGGTTTCCATCCGTTGCTTCTTGTCCGGCCTTCAGGGGCTTTGGAGAATAGCTTGACTCCTTCTTCTTTGGGGCAGCCCCTGAGATATTGGAATGGTATAGTGTCTCCTGCTTGGGTAGGGGGCTGGGTTAGAAGACCTCCCTTCCAGCTGTATTCTGATTAATTAATATAAGATGAAAGAAAGAGATACTCTGTCAGGTTTTCAAGAACCTTCAGACACGGAGGGCCAAGGCATCCATATTTGCTGAGGGCCTTGCATTTCCTAGGGATGGGAACGTGAGCTCCCTAATGAAGTCTACATAAAATGTAATTCAACAATACCAAATAAGCCAGCGTCCCAGTTGCAGTCGTAATTTGAGGAGCGCCTACAGTATATGTTTGATGGGGCAAGTAGTTTCTGCCGATAGATGAGGAACGACAAAGGAAATGGTTTAGAAGAATCGCGAGGTGTCATTCTTGGTTTTTTGGGGGGGACCTGACCTTTACCATTTTCTCCCTTTCTTTCCAGCGTTGCTTCTTCTTAAAAAAAGGACCGAGAAACATGGGTGCCCAGGAGGACAAACATCACCATCAGGATAATGAGTGTGCAAACTCCGGCCACTGCTGTGTTTCGGATTGTGGAAACCAGGCCGTGCCCCGCCAAAGTTATGATGACAACCAAGAATATGGAACATCGGACCATCAAGGGAAGTCTGATCACCAACACCACCAGGAGTACCATCAGCCACAGCTGAAAAAAAAATCTTGCCCGACGCCACCATAGAAGGAAAAGCCAGAAGAATTCCTAGAAGGGAAATCTTCCGCAGGATATGAGAGATCCCACTTCCTGTCTTCTGCCCATCCATTGGCGTTCCCCGAACTCTTGGTTTTAGCTGGGGAGGCTCTTGGGAAGAAGTCCAACTATATCTTCGCTCTGCAAAAATCACATGAAAATATAACCTGTAGCTCTGCCTTCTTCCTTCCTTCCTTCCTTCCTCCCTGCCTCCTTCCCCAACCCTTATCTGTTTTTTCCTACTTTCCTTCCTCCCTCCATCTCCCTTATCTCTTTTTCCTTCCTTCCTTCCTTCCTTCCTTCCTTCCTTCCTTCCTTCCTTCCTTCCTTCCTTCCTCCATCCCTCCCCTTATCTCTTTTTTCCTTCCTTTCTTCCTTCCTTCCATGTGTGAATTAATTATGCTTCAATAAAAATATCAATTCCTAAATTAAGTGCATTCCATTCTCTCATTTTTTTAAAAAAAAGAAAGCCTGTTCCCAAAGTATCCCATTTCCGTCTTATCTTAGATAAACAGTCTTCAGTGGAGTGTACTCAATAGGATAAATCCAAATGGTCATGTTGGAAGACAATGTGAAGTCCAGACAATTAATCCTTAATCAGCTCATCAGATGCCCAGTTCATGTAAGGACAAGGGCTGGGTTTCCTTCCTCATGCCAACATATCATTAAGGTCATATATAGTATCAACGCAGTAGGTCACCTCAATGTATGGAAGATTGTAGCTTTGAAGAAGGAACAATGGATCAAATTAAAGGGATACAGAGCCAAGTCTTCTCCTGACACTGATTAATGATCAGGGACCGCTTTCCAATTGGATGAATTTATCCTATGATTCCTACAACTGAGGTGATAACGTGTTGACAGGTCTTGCTCTTCAGATGCTCATGCCCAACTCAGCAGTGATGCAAACACAAAGATCTCTCTAAACTCTTGGTTTTTACCCAAAGATGCTTTTTCAAAAGGCCACAGAACTTTCTTGGTGTTTTCCGTGAAAAGCCGCCCTGAGTCTTCGGAGAAGGGCGGGATATAAATGGAATTAAAATAAATAAATAAAAAAATAAAATAAAAAGCTTCATCCAAGAAGCTTCTTCAGTTCTTGCTGAATGGTGGAGGATGGAAGGATTTATATTCTTTGTGGTCATCTGGTCATTAGTACTCTGAAGGTCAGCTGTTAGCTCTTTGAGAGTTGTTGAGGCCACTTGGGGGTTTAGCTGTACCCTCAGGGTCACCTGAATCAGAGTGCAAATGGGCGTGGAGCCTTCTTGGAGCTGCCAAAAGGGCTGTGTTGTAAACAGGAGATAAGACGTTGTATTTCTCCCCCTCTTTAAGAGAGGCCTAGTCAGTTTTAACATAGATGGCCTCTTGGACAGGGAAGCACGGTGGCTCAGCGGTTAAGATGCTGGGCTTATTGGTTGGAAAGCCAGCAGCCCAGGTTTGAGACCCGAGCACCACATGACTGGGTGAGCTCCCGTCCTCCCCTCAGCTCCTGCTAACCTAGCAATTCAAAAGCAGGCAAATGCGAGTAGATAAATAGGTACCACTTTGGTGGGTGATGTCATGCTGGCCACATGACTGTGGAAATGTCTTCGGACAGGCTTGATGGCCTTGAAATGGAGATGAGCACCACCTCCCTAGAGTCGGCAACGGCTAGTGGAGTAAAATCCGCAGGGACTCCTGTCTGTCCAGAATATGGACTTGACTGTCTTCCAAAGAAGATGATGATAGCAGTTCCCATGTCTCAAGGGCTGCCACAAAGAAGAGGCAGCAAAGCGCCCGAAGGCAGAACAAGAAGCAACGGATGGAAACTAGTCAAGGAGAGAAGCAACCTGGAACTAAGGAGAAACTTCCTGACAGTTAGAACAACTCACCAGTGGAACAACCTGCCTCCAGAAGCGGTAAATGCTCCAACACTGGAGGCTTTTAAGAAGAGACTGGACAGCCATTTGTCTGAAATGGTATAGGGTTTCCTGCCTGAGCAGGGGGTTGGACTAGATGACCTCCAAGGTCCCTTCCAACTCCTATTCTATTCTATTCTATTCTATTCTATTCTATTCCATATTTTCTATTCTATTCTATTCCATATTTTCTATTCTATTCTATTCCATATTTTCTATTCTTTTCTATTCTTCTATTCTATTCTATTCTATTCTATTCTATTCTATTCCATATTTTCTATTCTATTCTATTCCATATTTTCTATTCTATTCTATTCCATATTTTCTATTCTATTCTATTCTATTCTATTCTATTCTATTCTATTCTATTCTATTCTATTCTATTCTATTCTATTCTATTCTATTCTATTCTATGAGTGACCTTTTGTTTTCACATACAGGATCAGATATTTTTAAAAAAGAATCCTGTTCAGAGTCATTCAAGGAGGCGACCCGAAAAAAAATGTGAAGTTGCAACCCAACCCAAAGGAATATATTGGGTGTTCACTTCCTCTTTATCAGATTTGTCAATTAACTTATCTCCCCAAATGGAATGAAGGAGAAGAATGTCAAAACGTGACTCACTGAGGAGTGTTTTTTTGTTCATCAGCTAGAGCAGAGGAAGGGATGCCAAAGGATTCTCAGATCCGCTGAAATGAGGTTGGATCCAGTGGGGCAAAATAATTGAGAACAAAAATCCAGAATATCTAGAATTCTCTGTTCCCTGCGATGTACGAGAGGAAATTCAAGTCTGGATCTAGAATATATCTGAACATTGGGGTAGCTCCACTATAATTAACACCTTCTCTTTTAGCTTTGTGGGTTTTAGAGTTTACATTTTTTAATTTATTCCGGTTCATCACACAGTCAGCCAGACTGGATTTGGCTTTTCTGTTCCCCTTTCAAGTCCTTCCTAAGGACCTGGGATTGGCAGATATTGGTGTTCGATGGTATAGAAGATCTCCTTACAAGATGTCAGCTGTTCCAGGTCAAGCTGCCTTTTGCAATTGACCAATGGGGATTTTGTCAATGCCATCAGAGTCAATGTATTATTATTATTATTATTATTATTATTATTATTATTATTATTATTATTATTATTATTATTATTATTATTATTGTCAGTTCCAGAGTCAACCAGATATTCAGACTGGAATTCATCTTTTTTCCACCCATCAACTTCTTCCCAATGATCTGAGATAGACAGATGTTTGGTGGTGTTGAAGGTCTTGTCGTAGGATGTCAGCTCTTCCAAGTCAAGCTGCCTCTTGCAATTGACCGATGGGGATTTTTGTCAATGCCAATGGTTCAAGGGATGCTCCAGATGTTTTGAGATTACACCCTAAGTGCCTATCACTTTGGGGGACTATCTTCGTTTTCTTTTGCCACAGTCATTCTATTTCAATTTAAAGGAGGCAGAAGGAGGCCACCTTGTCATGGGCCACAACATCTAGAAGAAGACTTTGCCCCTGGAAAGGTGCATAGTTAGGAATGGGGAAGAAAAAATTTACGGCAACTGACTGTGATTTTTTTCCCCCAGAATGCTCTTTTTCTAGCATCTCACTCTGAAAAATGAACAAGCACCAATAAGCACCCCTTTTTAATGAAACTGAAAGTAAAGTGAAAATGTCCAACTCAAATTGAGAACAGGAGAAGAAGGAATAACGTCTATCAGACGGTGCTCAGAGTCATGAAAATATTCCTCCCTCCCGGTATGAAAAAATAAGAATGTGGCTTCATTTCTGTTGTCTTTAGAGTATTAAAAGGGCATTCAGATGACCCAAAGGTATATTTTTCAGACTTTTGAGAAGGTAAATGTGATTATCTTTCCTCCCTCGTATTTTTGGGATGCATAGAAGATGTCAGTGCAGTTTGAAAGAACAAAGGAACGAGATGTTTGCGTGATTCTTTAAATATGAATTAAGGTTGGGCAGTAACCGTATGTATAAAATATTAATATGCATCCCTGAACAAGAGTTACAAGTTCTACTGCTCAGGGAAAACCTGACCCAATTTAGACTTCAGAGAATGTGTGAAGGGTTGTGTGTTTTGATACACAGGGCAACAAGCCTAGGTTGAGTAAAGAAATCTCTGAAGCTCCTTCAGCTAGTCAGATGGGCCAAGCAACTGACTGACTGGAAGACAATTTCCTACATCCAAAATTGCTTCTTAATGTAGAATCATAGAAGCTAGAATATTTGTTTTGCGGGTTTTAGGTGTGGCGTGCAATAGGACACATGTTTTGCATCCAGAAGATCAGAGCTAGCAATAGTCTTTATCTGGAATTCAGGAGACCTCATGATTAGGTGTATTGCATCATCTAGCTCTGGGCTGTATCATCTTTCTGAGTTGGAAAGACGCATCTTCCATGAGCATGTTATGCCTACGTCATTGAGGAGAGTCATGAAAAGAATACCACGATGCTCAGCAACATGCATGATAAGAAGTTTTAATATCTTCACAGAGATGTCCAAAGACAAGGGAGGAAAGGAGGCATCACCCAAGGCCCACCTGGAGATGTGAAAGCATAGTTGGTTTACAAGGAGAGAAGAAATACATGTTGTTGAGTAATGGATTTGTATAGGAGCTCCTTCTTTCAAGGTCACGTCTACTTCATCTTCTGTTGAGAAGTTCCTCCACAGCAGCCACCACCACTGCTCTGGCTTTGTTGAGAAGACCCACAGCTACTTCCCCCACAGCAGCCACCACCGCTGCTCTGGCTCTGATGAGAAGATCCACCGCTACTTCCCCCACAGCAGCCACCACCGCTGCTCTGGCTCTGATGAGAAGATCCACCACCACTTCTCCCACAGCATCCACCACCGCTGCTGCGGCTTTGTTGAGAACCACCGCCGTGGCATCTGCTACCACCACCGCCACCTCCGCAGCACCTGCAACAGCAGCATCCTCCTCTTTGCTGTTGTTGGCTCATGTTTTCTGGGTCTCTGAGAACAAAGAAAGAAGAAAGACAATGGGGTTAGCCTGGTGATAAAGTTGAGAAGGTCTCAAAGTTCCAGGTCTGTGCAGAAGAACTCCCCACATTCCAATCTCTCATTTTCGCTTGGTGTTTGTTTATAAGAATAATGATAATGATAATATGTTGGAAGGGACCTTGGAGGTCATCTAGTCCAACCCCCTGCTAAGGCAGGAAACCCTATCCCATTTCAGACAAATGGCTGTCCAGTCTCTTCTTAAAAACATCCAGTTGTTTCCACCCTGTGCGATTCCTAATTTTTCCTGTAAGTATCCAATAAATCTCCTGAAACCCAAAATCGTACAACCGGATTCTTCATAATCCTTTCCAACACGGATCACAGCACTTACTAGTCCTTCCATATTGGTCACCTAATTCTAATGGTCCATGTAATTTATGAGGGACACTTTAAATTACACAGAGAAAAAAATTGTTCTCTTCTTCATTAATTTCATGAAATATTATGCTCACGTTAGAGGGCAAGTTTGGGTCTTGAAACCACCCATTTCTCATCACCCCTTGAGTTAAGGTTCCCTCCTCCAGTCAAGAAAGAAAAAAATAAATCTCAGCCACCCCAAAGGTTATTGCTACCTTAGACTAGCCCAGGGGTAGGCTGGCTCAGGAATTCTGGGAGTTGAAGTCCACAAGTCATAAAAGAGCCAAGGTTGCCTACCCCTGGACTAACCTAATTAGGAACACACAATCTTAAGCAATATTTTTAAAAACAAACTAACAAACACACATACATGCTTCTCAGTTTCCAACAAATTCTACTTCCACAGCCCTGCAGACCACCATCGGGTTTCTTCAAAATTTCCTCTCCAATATAGAGAAGATACAACATTTTAGGAGTCTACTCTGAATGCCGTTAGATTCTCAGAGGCCGAAAGAAAAATCAGCATATTTTCAAGTGATGAACTACTAGTGAGAAGAGAATTCTTCTGCATTAGGTGGTCCAACGATCAGCCCTCTGAGAAGGTAGAGCAAGCATCTTTTTGAGAGAGAGTTCTTGGTAACATCTCAGAAGCTTGCCAGGAGCAAATCTGGGAAGCTACCAATGTTCCTCGATCAGATGTTGAGGAAGGCCCTTGATGGATCCCTCAGAAGACCAAGTATTTGTGGTACTCACCCAACTGATCACCAAGTTATCTCAACAGGCGTCCGGGAGCTGATGAGGTTCCTTGGGGATGATGGGCCTTTTATACAACGTTCCCACCACCGAGATTGCAAGTCATCTCCGGAGACACGTCAGACCTCACCAGCCAACTATCTTTGGCATTTGTTTATTTTGACTCATTCTTGCCCTGAATACTTGCCTCCTGTTCATATTCTGTACCAGGCCTTCCCTGGGTATGTGGGCTCAACTGCCACCCCAAAATTATGTTAAACCGTTCATTTTGTAGGAGTAGGAGACGGTGTCGCAAGACAAATGTTGTGCTCCCCGCATTCTTGCCTGTCTGTCAAAAAAAGATGAATAATAACATTTACAAGCTCAACAACCATTGAATGCCCGAATCAAACAGAACATAGAACATGGAGCCATAGGGTTGGAAGGGACCTTGTAGGTCATCTAGTCCAACCCCCTGCTCAGGCAGGAAACCCTATACCATTCCAGACAAAGGGCTGTCCAGTCTCTTCTTGAAGAGACTCCAGTGATCAGTCAGTTCTTGTTTGCTCATTGACCAGCAAAATCTCTCCATTACCCTAGAAGAAACTTAAATTTCAAGAATGGTCTGATTATAAAAGAAGAATGAGGAGGAAGTCTCCCTTGAACGGCTTGGAAGAAACAGAGGGTAGAAAGAAACTATAAATAAACAAGGAATACTGGTTTAAAAACACTTTTTAAAAAAACTTCTAAAGAGGGACATCAATGTGAAGCAGGACAGATTTGGTGGGACAGAAAATAATTTCCAGAAATAGACTCTAAAATGTACCCTTGCAAGGCAGAAATTTTAGTTCGTTGAGCAACGAAGACTCATGTTTTCAAAAATGCGCAGAAGAGAAACGTCATTGGGAGTTTTTGCAATACGGTCTATAAAAATCCTCTCTCGGTCTTTTAAATTCTCATTTCTTCTGACTATCGTTAGATCTTCCAGCTATACAGAAAAGTGAGTACGGCTCCACCATACGGGGTGGATTTAACTGTTCCGGAGGGAGATCTTTGTGAATTTTCTACCCAGTTTATTTTTCAATTGTTTGGGAAATTTTCAAAGCAGAAATGGCAACTTTTTCGGGAGAGTGCGATTCTTCCCAAACCATCAATTCTCCCATCTTTAGAATTGTAACCATCCTTTAAAAGACTCACAACTGATCTTTAATTTTTTTTTAAAAAAATTTATTTTTCCAATTTATACGGCCACCGTTCTCACGCAAGGTGACTCTGGGTGGCGCACAAAATTAAATAAAACAATAAAAGTATAAACAGTCATTATTATTTTTTAAAATCCGCTCGGGTTATTCCTTTCCCCTCTTTTTTTCTTTTCTCCCTTTGTTTGAGTCATTCAGGTTTTATTCATTATCCTAATTATTACTGTTCTTCATCAAAAGCTGGGGCAACGAGAATAACCACTCTCACCCACACGGCCTTAAAAAAATGTCTTTAAAAAAATTCTGTGATTCAGAAGGCCTGTTTTTATTTGTAAAAGAAATGCTCAGCAGCAAAGAGATGTTTCCCCCGTTTCAAATCCATGGAATCCAAAAGATGGATTCAGCCAAGGTGGATCAGTTGGGTCTCCTCCAGAAATGATGTTCCTTCATCCTCCTTCTCCTGAGATTTCACCTCTTCCTTTCCAGCTTCATCTAAGTGGTCCAAAGATGTCCACCCAAAGGAGAGACTTCAGATCAAGTCTGCCACCCAAAAACAACCCATCTTCTCCCAAGCAGGAACCGCCAGCAAGCTCCCAGGATGAGACCCCACCTCAGTCTGAAAAACCTTCAGCTCCTCCATCGCAGCAGCCGATCCAGAAGCCCACCTGCCTTTCTTCTGAAGAGAAACGGGGTCTTTGATTGCTTGTCCACTGTCCTAAGTAACCCACAAAGTTCTGGAGATGTATTTTGGGGGTCCAGGAATGCAGCCATCAAGAATGACCCAGATGGAGGTTCTGCAACATCTCACGAACTTTTTCCAGCTTGCTCCTTTCCTGTTTCTATGGCAATAAACCGACGCGTGCGTTAAAAAAAAAGAATAATAACCGGATGTCGATTGTGTATTTATTCAAAGTTCTGACTTGTTTTCAATCTCCCTTCTGACCTTCCTAAGCAGGAAACAGAGGGAAGAAGACCTGGAGTAGACTTATGAAAAAAAAAGGGGGGGGAAGAAAAATTGAGAATTGGTGGTAATTGTGTATTGTTTTGTGTTTTTTTTCTTGCCCAGCTAGGTCTTTTTGGTGTGACCCATTGGCACACCACGTTCCAATCTCCAGCCACAGTACTCATTACCACTAATTTTTAAAAAAAAGCTATCAGGCATGGGAAAACAATTAAAATGAAATTGGATCAAAGGTATTTTTTCAGGTCACCGACAATCAGTGTGATCTTCAGATCATTTTAGTGTCTCAGCAAGTTATGCTATCTGACCTGGGTGGAATCCAGATTACATTAACAGATTCCATGTCTACAAACCAGAAACATCAACCAGGTCCCTCTTAAAAGCCTCCAGTGTTGGAGCACCCACAACTTCTGAAGGCAAGTTGTTCCACGGGTTAATTGTCCTGCCTGCCAGGAAATTTCTCCTTAGTTCAAGGTTGCTTCTTCTCCTTGATTAGTTTCCATCCGTTGCTTCTTGTCCTGCCTTTGGGCGCTTTGGAAAATAATTTGACCCCCTCATCGTTGTAGGAGCCCCTGAAATATCGGAGCGCTGCTATCATGTCATCCCTAGTCCTTGTTTTCATTAAATCTACCATCATGGAATCACCAGCTCAAAGCTAATTTGATCCACCAGGGAAGCCCAGTCTTGAAAAGTTGGGGATATCTCCCAGGAGAGAAGCAGAAATAGCAAAAGACCTGTTGAATCGCTCTTTGCACTAGGATCTTCAGAAGTCCTTATTTATTTATTTATTTATTTATTTAATCCCATTAAATAAATGGGATTGCCCCGAAGACTCAGGGCAGCTTACAATCTAAGAAGCACAAATCAATGTTTAGTTTAGTTTAGTTTAGTTTTATTGGATTTCTATACCGCCCTTCTCCCTAGGGACTCAGGGCGGTTCACAGGGCATATATAAATAGGTATACAAAAATTAAAAGAGAATTAAACCATGCCCAATTAAAATACAGCAATAAAAAATAATAAAACCAGTTAGAAAACCCATATTCCCCTTCAGGCCAGACCAGCTAACTCGAACAAGTGGGTCTTCAACCCGCGACGGAAGGATCGGAGGTCCGATGCCATCCGGAGCTCAACCGGCAGTTGGTTCCATAGTGCCGGGGCACCCACAGAGAAGGCCCTCCCCCTATGTGCTTAGCAATAGCCTTCATTCTATGTATATGCCTGCTTATTAGGGCTTTCGGGGGGGCCCCAAGCGGCATTATTACAAAGTCAGCTTTATTGCCCCCCAACAATCTGGGTCCTCTTAGCCTCTTATGGGGCTCTTCCATCATTATTCATTGTCTGTCAAGAATGAAACTTTGGCAGCTACGTGCCTCTTCGTTTCAACTTGCCATTAGAGTAAAGTGGGGGGGGGAGAGAAGGTGTTGCTTTGGAATGGGTCAGATGGAGAAACGAAACCTCTATGATTCCGCTGAAGATCGTGAGAGCCTGAAACCTTTCCAAGGATGCCACAGTAGGTGTGGAGAGGAAGCAGACGGTTCCCATAACAAAGTGAAAATGATTACATAGACCACATGAGAGGCTGGGGGGGGATTAGCTGGGGAATCGATTGTTATAATCTGTGAACTGGTGTTTGGGGACCTCAGAGTTAGTTTTGCTTTGACATTACCATGCAGTGTATTCAATAAACAATAAGATTTTTCAGAAACGGAATGAACCTGGAGTTTTATTTGGATTCTCAAGCTGGATATTGACATTGTCACTTTATTTTTATATGGAGACAGCTTGGAATAGACTAGAATAGACTAGACTAGACTAGAATAGACTAGACTAGAATAGAATAGAATAGAATAGAATAGAATAGAATAGAATAGAATAGAATAGAATAGAATAGAATAGAATAGAATAGAATAGAATAAGAAATGGAGAATAGAATAGAATAGAATAGAATAGAATAGAATAGAATAGAATAGAATAGAATAGAATAGAATAGAATAGAATAGAATAGAATAGAATAGAATAGAATAGAATAAGAAATATAGAATAGAATAGAATAGAATAGAATAGAATAGAATAGAATAGAATAGAATAGAATAGAATAGAATAGAATAGAATAGAATAGAATAACAGAGTTAGAAGGGACCTTGAAGGTCATCTAGTCCAACCCCCTGCTCAGGCAGGAAACCCTATCCCATTTCAGACAAATGGTTTTCCAATCTCTTCTTAAAAACTGCCAGTGTTGGAGCATTCACAACTTCTGGTAATCTGCTCAGAGGATGTGACAGTTGTGTCAACCAGCCCCATACATTGCATTACCATCTCATTTCAGGATCTGCTCCTTAGCATTCAATTGGATTTGATACACTGGCATCTTGCCAGATCTCCAGATGAGGTTTTCATAGCATTCTTGGGAGGTATCCCTGATACCCACAAATAATAATCTTCCAAATCCTTTATAGCCAGCCACACCAACAAGCTGAAAAACAGCTTTTATCCATGGGCTGTTAGGCTTTTGAATGAGAAATAACTTTTGTGAATTTTATGCAGAATTGACTTGGGAGGCCGGTGTGTTGTGTAGTTGGTTCACGTGGTGTAGTAAGATGGAGGGTTTGTTGTCACTGTGTGTTGGGGGGTGGGAGCCCAAAGGGAGGCTCAGCTAATCTCAATGTACACATAGTTGTACTTTGACAATGAAGGTTCATTTCATTTCATGTGCGAAATAGGACACATCCCCTGTAAGATGTGAAGATTAAACTCAAAGCTTCTTGTAGGCAGGTGTCACCTTGAGCTACAACTGAACTTGCTACACCTCATTCAATGAGCTGGATCTCTTGGTTAATGTCATGGCACACTCTCTTCCTCACTCAACCAATGGAGGTTCTCAACAGCCTGGACCATCCAAGGATTATCTTGAGAGGCACCACGTCAACCCTCAGGATTTTTCCAGTGATAGCTCTGTCACTCTGATCTTCATACCCGCAGAAACATGTGGGCATCTAATTGCATAGGAAGTGACACAGCGAGAAATTTCTTTCACACACACTCATTTCTGGTGGAATCCAGAATACTCATCCGCTGTCCAGTAATCTCAACAGGCCCATTCTGAAATTCCTTGATTTCCATCCTTATTTTATCACAGTGCTCAACCATACCTATCATTGCCCCAGATAAGAGTAACAGCTCAGTGGCATGTTCACACATACTATTATTGGCTGGTTTATTTTATTGTGCTTTCAAAAAAACCACAAGGTTAAATCATCTTCAGCTAAGCCCGGGGAGATCTGAAGGACATCGTGGTGAAGAAATTCACCAGGCCACCTGCCATGACCTTAAGCTAACCTACCTTACACATTTTGTGGTGAAGACGCTCCCAGTTAAGTTATTTGGCATGTCCTGAGATCTCTACTTCCAAAAATAAACTTCTCTGGAGAAAAAATGATCAGTGTGTGGATGGATTTTGCAAAGTACTGCATCCGGTTTTGGTCCCCACATTCTAAAAAAAATGTTGAGACTTTGGGGGAGAAAAGTGCAGAGAAGAGCAACAAAGATGATTGGGGGCTGGAGAACAAAACATTTTTATTTTATTTATTTTTATTTTAATCCCATTTATATCCCGCCCTTCTCCGAAGACTCAGGCGGCTTACAATTTAAGCACAAACCAATGTGCTTAGCAATAGCCTTTATTCTATGTATAGGCCTGCTTATTAGGGCTTTTGGGCCCCCCCAAGAGGCATTATTACAAAGTCAGCTTATTGCCCCCAACAATCTGGATCCTCATTTTACCTACCTCGGAAGGATGGAAGGCTGAGTCAACCTTGAGCCTGGTGGGACTCGAACCTGCACTAATTGCAGGCAGCTGGTGTTACTTAAGGAGGCATTAGCCCACTGCTCCACCAAAACATGTGAAGAACGATTGCAGGAATTAGGTAAGGCTAGTCTTTCTGAAAAGAAAGACCAGGGCAGACATGATAGCAGCCTTCCAATATCGCAGGGGCTGCCCCAAAGAAGAGGGAGTCAACCTATTCTCCAAAGGGCCTGAAGGCAGGACAAGAAGCAACGGATGGAAACTAGCCAAGGAGAGAAGCAACCTGGGAATTAAGGATAAATTTCCTGACAGTGAAAAGAATTAATCAGTGGAACAACTTCCCTCCAGAGGTTGTGGGTGCTCCAACACTGGAGGCTTTTAAGAAGATATTGGACAACCATTCATCTGGAATGCTATAGGGTCTCCTGCCTGAGCAGGGGGCTGGACTAGATGACCTCCAAGGTCCCTTCCAACTCTGATATCCTATGTTTTACTATAAGTCCTTGAGAGCTGAACATTAAGAAGAGCTCAACACCATGTCTAAAGATACACACTTTCCAATTTTTGGACACCAATCATCTACAAATCCTTGTAAATTAGAATCTCCAGACAGAGGTTGAAACTCAGAGAACAAGGCAAGGCTGTCATGTCCTACCATTGTGTTTCCTACCTGAAGGACCAAGAAAATCTGGAGCCTAAATTTAAATAAACACACAGCCAAAGAAGAAAGATAGGTAAACCATAGGATTGGGCATATTTTCCACCTACAATTATGCTAGGAGGAAAATGAATAGCTAATGCTTGTAAATTACTCTGAAGTTCTGGATACTCCCTGGAGCTGTTTTCTAAGGAAAGTTACGTTGGCAGGATTAAATTGGTTGTAATTCCATTATCAGATTTCTATGCGGGTCGTCAGAGATAACAAGGAGAAGCCAATGATGGAGATGTAACATTGCTAGATGTTTTCAGGAGAAACCAGGGGATTAGGGAAAGAGATGAAAGGCTGGAGAAGGCATCTTCCAAGCTTTCCTGTCCCATCAAACCTGAGGACTTCACAACTGTAATTCAAATTAACGCACAGCTCCAAATCATACAATCTTTGGGTCTCAAGGAGATCTAGCAAAAGTTCTCCAGACATCATGGGATCCATATTTGTTTTGGGAAAGCGTCTGGCACCTTCTTCCTCAAGTGTAACATTGACTTTTATGGGTTTTAAGGGGACAGCTAAGCGGGAGCATGGACCACAGTTTTTTTCTTTCTTTTTTTCCCAAACTCCTAGAAAATACAAACTTGAAAGTCCTAGACGATAAACTTGAAAGTCCTAGAACATACAAACTTGAAAGCCCTAGAACATACCAACGTGAAAGCCCTAGAACATACAAACTTCAAAGTCCTAGAACATACAAAGTGTCAAAACTTGATGAGAAATCTCTGCTTTACTTCCTAAGCAGTTACATCACTTCTGGGTTCACGAGGATGTCACACACAAGTCTTAGTAGTAGAATTGTATGGTTTTTTTTCCAGATTTACCTGCAGATTAGGATCAGAAGTAACAATGAGTCACCTAAGATATGTAAATCACTACATACCATAGGTTCAGGTATAGGACGCCTCCACAGCCAATGGTTTTCTTAGAACGTGCTTCGGTTTCTGAAATGGGACATGGAAAGATAGTATAAAAAGAGAGCTTTGCCCAGAGGTTCTTCATTCACTTGAGAGACTCAACCCAGTCCAGAGTTCCTCTACTTGACAACCAACCGGTGAGTATGAGAAAGATTTCTTGAATCGTCTAACATTGAATCGTGATGGACATTAGGTCCACTCTTGGATATGTCCAGAATGGAAGATAGGATTTTCTCTGGGCAAAGGGATTTCCCTCTGGTCAAGAGGTGGTCATTCCTTGCCTGACGTTCTGGCTTGATAGAACCGCAATAGGAAGCAGCAGAAATGTAACATTCTCTCTTGAATTTGATTAGATGTTTGAGCAGATAGATTAATTCTTTGCTGGTACCGCTGGAGTTTATTCAAGCGGGGACCTTGACAATTATTGCTCTGATTGATACCCACATGAATTTGCCTCTGTTGAAGTTTTCTTTCAGCTTGACTCTGAGCGGAGTCTTCAAGGCACCGTTAGTGGTTCCAACTCTAGACAAGGAGCATTGTCCTCTTTAAGATAGACCAGGGGAGTCTGGAGATCCTTAGATTAACTTGGGCAACCTTCTCCAACATGGTGCCCTCCAAAGTTTTGGCTTTCTACTCCCATAACTCCCAACCAACAATCACTTCTGCAAACCTTGAAATTTGCTAGCCTCCTCTTACCAGAAGCCTAGGAATATCTTCTCCAACTTAGCTGTTTCAAAGTCGATATCTAACAAAATTAAAGTAGATAGAATGGGAGCGCCATCCAGATGGTGCAAGTGAGAAGCATCCTTAATATATATTTAATAACTGAGTTGCCCATCCTTAAAAGCCACAACAGGACACCTGTTGCTCCATCACTTCTTCTCAAAGCTTACCCAGACCACAGGAAACATGAGTCAACCACAAGTCAAATAGAGGGGATGATAGAGTGGTAGATAAGTGTGTTGAAACACGCTTCTTCACTCTGACGTTCTTCTCTGTGGCCTCAAAATAACAACCAAATCTCTATCTTTCACCCTCAGACTTTGTGGTAAACATGAGCCAACAACAACAACAACAACAAGGAAGCTGCTGTGGTGGATCTAGCAGCGGCCTTGGCGGAGGTTGCTGCCGCCGAGGAAGTAGCGGTGGATGCTGCAGCCGTGGGACTACCGGAGGATGTTGTTGTTGTCGCCGAGGAAGTAGCGGTGGATGCTGCAGTCGCGGTACAGGCACCGTCTACGTTCAACAGAGCCAGCAGACCACCAGATGCTGTTGCATCAACCGTACAGGGCCCTGTTGTGGTCGGTGCTGCGGCCGGCGCTGCGGCGGTGGCTGCTGCGGTGGAGGATCTACCCAACTGAAGCAGAAGTAGATGCCTTCAAAAAAATCCAGCCAACCGACCTCTATCTTTAGCACGTTCTCCTTCCTTGCAGAAACCCTGGAAAAGTTTCAGCCCCTGAATTCCCCTGCTCTGTTATCCCTGAGAAACTATTAAAACAATCCCTGCCTGCAAAGAGGTGGATGTGGTGTCCTTTTATGAAGCTTGGACGTTGGGGGAGGACGGGGTGAAAGGGGAGGTTCTCCCACCTTCTGAGACCCTTGGGGTTTTTTAGAATTAGCAAAGGGGACCTTCATTTTCCTGACTGGTACGATGCATCACACCTCAGGAGGGGCTTACACGACATGACGGAGAAAAAGCTGAGATTCTGGGAAGAGAGGGCTTCGATTATCAACTCTTCTGGTTGAAGAAGAGTAGGTCTATAAAAATAGCCAGAGAAGACCAGAGAAGATGGGAAGTAGGGATGGGGGAAATGTGCTGAGGATCTAGGTGGGTAAACCAGGGTTTTGAAGATGTGTGGACATTTAATTCAGATCACATTCCTGCCCCCCTGGGAAAGGCATTGTGGGAATTGTAGTACAACACACACACACCCCTACTTTACAACCATTGCACTTCTAAATTTAATGGCTTGCCTCCAGAAGTTGTGGGTGCTCCAACACTGGAGGTTTTGTAAGAAGAGATTGGACAGCCGTTTGTCTGAAATGGCCTAGGGTTTCCTGCTTGAGTGGAGGATTGGACTAGATGACCTCCAAGGTCCCTTCCAACTCTGTGAAGTCTCTCACTTACCTCTTCCATCCCCAATTTCAGGGGTTCTTTCCGTAACCTCCTTTACTGAGTTGGCTTGATCTTCCGTAGGCGTTAACTAACCCAATCTTGATTTAAAAAACAAAAGTTTAAAACTTATTAGAAGCAAAGCATCCCTTCCCATTAAGTTGGCAGGAGGTATTTTCTCCCAACCCTTGAGGACAACCAACTGAAGCCACACCCATTACAATATGATATAACTGTAAAATAGCCAGCCAGAAGAGCTCGGTGTGACTCACACTCACTAACAAAGCTACACACTCACATTCCAACCTTAGGAAGCACCTATGGAAAATCAAGGCAGGAGGTTGCAAAATAGCTCCGTCATGTGACCAACCTGATTTTATAACATTTGTTGTGGCGGTCAATAAGCGAACACCATGGTCATTTAGTGAGCCCAGGGTTCACTAGGGATGCAGTTTTGCGGAAAACCAGGAGTAAGTTCCGGTTTTCAGCAAAACCGTAGTAAAATGTGGTCACATGACCACAAATTTGGCCATGTTGTTGAGTGTCAAAGGCATGGTCAAATGATTACAGAGAGGGCCTGACTGTCTAAGCTTCAAATCTGTGTCATGAGTATCCCTCCAGGTAGGTCTATCGTAACTTATCCCTCCAGGTAGGTCTATCAAACAGTCGTTAAGCAAGCGATCATAAGTCAAGGAATACCTCTATTACATGGCCTCTTCTTGTTGGCCAACCCATGAAGAGTTGACTTAGCAAGATAACCACACTCATTGTTTTTTTTTTGTTGCTGTTTTCCCAGCTACTCTATCCCACCAACTCTTTTTCTTGGAGACCCAAAGCATTGATTGATTTGGTTTAGACTTTCCTACAGCCCATCTGACTGATGAGGGTGGGTGAACTAAATTTTATACATTTAGTTCTGTTCTGGATTCAATGAAACCTCTTATTCCTCCCTCACTTTTTGCCATTCCCACAACCCCATTTCCCCCCTTGTTGACCCACTTAAGTCTGTGATGGAAACAGGACCAGCAAGTGTGTTCTGTGTGTCTCCTAAGCAGGCAATTAACTATATTGGGTGGAGCTGACAAGCCAAACCCAACCTTCCATCTGCCACTATCATAATAACAGGATAATAAATTTATCAAGCTCTCGTATCTGAGCACTGAAGTTATAATTCCTGTTGTTATAGTTGTTATTCTTGGACTCGTTCTATTGATCGCAGTCACTGCTTCTTTGTCTCAGCCAAGCAATCAATCCTCTCTGGCATCTTGGCCTGAAGAAGTCCTTCAATGTTGGTCTATAAAACTAGCCAAGATTCCACTGGGCTGATTCACCGATTTAGCTAAGGCTGTGTTGCTTTTTGTGTTGTGACAACGCCACGTAATTTTGTACAAAAGATCATTCTTCTGTCCTTTTCCCAGGTTAATTTCTGCAACAGGTCCCTGACTCTCCGATCTTGGCTGGGTTTAGGATTGCAATAGTGGCCAATAGTGGGTTTAGGATCTCTGTTGTAAAGCCAAAGAGATTTCGATATTTCTGAAAATTATCTACATAGAAACTACTCAGTAATGACTTCAAACTTACTCGATCCTTTTGGATCAAGAACCTAAATAAGTTAATATTACATATTTCCCTGACCTCACCCGTAACTATTTGCTTAGATAAACTACAGTGTTTTAATTACTGTAAAAAAAAAAAATTGTGAAATCATTGCTGCGTCGTTTTCCTTTATGTTTCAGGGATTGTTATTTTTTTTAACTCAGCTGAAGTTCGTTCAAAGTTGATTCTTTCTTTAAACAAATTTTAAATACAAAAAATTTATTTCCGGTGTCCTGTATCTCGCCCTGTTGCATCCCAAACTTTATCATACCTTATTTAAATTTACCAGGTTTAAAAGGAAAGAGGGTCAAAAGTGTAAGGAACTTTTTCCCCCTATCCTGGGACTCTCCAAAGTAGACTGTCACTGTCCATGGAGGTTCTGCTTTGAGGCTTAAAGGACTGGCAAGTCCTATCCATCAGCACAGCAGTAGCGCCCTCTGGTGGCATTTTAAAGCCTCTGCTTTTTCAGGACCACAAAATTAGGGAAGAAGCTACCGGTAGTCACAATGGTTACAAAATGGGTCACCCGTGTGACTGAACTGATTTTATGACCTTTTTTGGCAGGATTCGTTAAGCAAATGCAACAGTTGTAAAAATCCTTTGGGGTCATAAAGCGACTATTGCGGTTGTAAAATGAATAAAGCAAATCCGTTGTTTGCTATGGACCAGTTTTGAACAGTCATCTAGTCGTATCTAGAGGACTAACTGTATTTTATTCCCATTTCTGCGTTATCCTTTTTTAAAAATCCACAGGATTGGGTGGGCCTCCTTTTCCCCTCTGCCCTCTCCAAAATATGTGCGATTCTGTTTTGTTTTATTTTTATTTATTTTTTTAATAAAAAGGTTTATGCCTTTTTTTGGTTCAAAGCTTTTTCCTTCATGTATAAGATGCATTTTCCATCTTTCCAAGCACTGCTGTTTCTCAAAGATGCCACAGGGGGGCAGCAGGCACCAAGTAGTGGAATCTTATAAGTTTGCAGAGATTTTTAACAATGGAATTCAGAATCTGCTTAACATTCTGCCTGTCTCTTAATTTACCTTAATTTGTCATTTCTCTGCCTCACCCTCTGCAGCTCGTTTCGCTCCAAGAAATTTTCAAAGCTTACTTGCAGCAAATAGGATTCATTCCACTGACGGCGGCCCCCATTTTTTGCCTTTAAATTTTCCCTCTCTTTATTTATAATTGACTTAGGTCCATGGATAAACCACTACCAAAAGTAAGTGATTTATAAGAGGTGGAGAATATCCCCCACAAAAAAGAAATTTAAAAGAGGGGGGGGGAAGAATATTAAAACCAATGCAACAAAGCTGTCAAAATTTGGCAGAAAACCAAGGGGGAAAAAATAAAAAGCAAAGGTTCAGTACATTTCATTCTTTTGTCAATAAAGACCTGCTTGATCTAAATAATGCTGCCAGGTGCAATTCTCCACCTTCCTCAAATCTAAAATTAAAATAATTACCCAGTTTTAATACCAACAGAAAGCTTAATTAACTTTGGAGATCTATTACTACAGCTCTTTCAAACAACAGCAATAAATTTGCAACGGCAGAAATTTTATTTCGGAGACAGCCTTAGGACACCGGGGAGATGGATTTGAAATCTGGAATAAACAGAGACTCGGGTGGAAAACTTTGGAATTATGTCACTCTCGCCGCTGGGACATGGCCCGGGCTTGGTGGCGTGGAGAGCGTTGTGTTTTGTAGACAGGAGTTGTTTAATTGCCACATTAGCTGCCCAATTAAATCCGGTTTGGAAAAATTGCAAAGTGGGGAGACGGTCGGTCGGGATGAGGTTCAGCCCCAAATTAACACTTCAAACAAGCCCCAGTGAAGGTGGCCCTGCCCAGGGAGGCAGCCTCAGCCCCTGAAGAGACAGAGCAATCAAAAATCAAGCTGAGGTGTTGGAAATAAATTAGCAACATTAAAAAAATAAAATAAAAAATGAATAGTCATGAATTAACAGGCTGTCCTTGACTGACGACCACTCGTTTAGCCACCATCCAGAGGTACAATGGTGCTGAAAAAAAGAGATTTAAGGCTGGTCCTCGCACTTATGACCATCACTGCCACGGTTGTTGTGATCTCAGTTCGGGTGCTCAGCAACCAGCCTGCATTTACGACGGTTACATCATAATTTGCCACCATCCAGCAAACATGGTCAAGGGAGGAAGCCAAATTTGCTTAACGACCATGGCAAAAAAAAAAAAAGGTTGCAAAATTGAACATGGCTTACTCAATGATTGCCTCGCTTAGCGGCAGAAGTTCCCAATTCTGAGTGTAAAATGAGGACTATCTTTAGCCACGATTTTAGGGCGCAGTGGACTGAAGTTTTTCATCCTTGTATAAACTCGTCTCATTTTTAGGTCTGTTTGATTGTTGTTTGTTTATGCCAATGAAAGTTCGGATTTCTCCCAGATAAGGGTCTGAATCCTGGTCAAATACTTCAGGGTAATGCCGGAGAAACATGGCTGTGAGTGATGCTGAACGAAGAGACCCAAACTAAGACAGTAGATACCACAAGGACTAGATACTTGGTATATTTTTAAAGGAAGAGCAAATGGTTGGCATGCCGATGTTGGCATCCCGTACCAGGCGGTGTTGGGAATGCGTGTGTTATCTCAGATCGCAGAGATCTGCCCAATTAGTCTTGACAAGCCTGCTACACTGGAAAAGAATGTCCCCAATGCATGTCGTGGCAATTGTGGTTAACAGGCTACATTCACAGGGAGTGTGTTGTTCGAGAAATGAACCCAGAACACCCTGGGGTTGAAACTTGGCATCCGATACCGAATTTTATTTTTTATTTTTTTGTTAAAGCTCCTTTTCCTTCCTGGATAGACCTAAAACACGCACACGCACATGTCCACAAACCCAGGTTTGTGAAGAATTGTGATTTGAGGTGACAATATCCATCGAGAAAGGACGGCGTTGCATCTATCAGAAAATCTTCAAGAACCCAGCTTAAGGGTCACAGTGCAAATGACCATTTCTGGTCAATTTCTAATCAATATCTGGTCAATTTCTAATCAATATCTGGTCAATTTCTAGTCAATTTCTGGTCAATGTCTCAGAATGGCTTTCCACTCAAAACCCTACCAGGATCCTATTTTATGCCACAACTTAGATTCCAACCATGGTTTCCTCCAATTTCTGTCTCCCGAGAAATTTTCCCCATCCTTTCTGATTCTCAATGGGTCTTAGGAAAGCCTGAGACTCCATACTCCATTTCTTTCCAGCAATTGCTCATCCGAGGTGGACTGTTGTTAGAAATGGAGGTTCTTCTCTGGACCACCAAGCAGGAAACTTTTTGAGATGAGGCCAGGACATCTGTTCTTCTTCTTCTTTTTCTCCTCCTCCCTGGCTGTACTTGAAAGATAGAATACCTTGAGGGTGAAAACTCTGTTTACATAACTCCGAGGAGTTAACTCTTAACAACACAAAGGATTTGCAAGGGATCCAAGGTGAGTCAAATTCCTAGAAGTCAGGTAGAAGCTGGCCTGGATGGTCTCCAAGCTGGGGGAAAAAAATATTGGGGAATCAGATCTATCTCTAGATGTGTGGCCACCCTCTGCTCAATCCTTAGCTCATGATTCAATTGTCAGTTGTCATCCTCATGTGCCTGATAGCTAGCTGGGTCATAAGTTCTCCTCCAAATGTTCCTACTAAGTGTCTGGGATTTTCCAAGGAAGCTTCTCAGGTGTTCCAAATAAACCTGTCTGAACACCCACGGAGAGGGATGAAGTGTCTCCAATTCCAAAGTTTGCAAGGTTTGGGTATGTGTGTGTTGGCTTCCTTCAAGAGCTCTTGATGGGTTCCTCCCCACAACATCCATTTATTTATTTTTTTATTTATTTTATTTTATTGGATTTGTATACCGCCCTATTCCCGTAGGACTCAGGGCGGTTTACAGGGCAGTTAAAACCATGAATACAAAAAAATTTAAAACAAATAAAACAATTAAATTAAATTCAAGTCCCAAGAGTAAATCTAAAACCCAGTTAAATTAACAACCTGGACCAAACAGATCGAAGAGCCAAGTTTTCAGGTCCCGGCGAAATGAGCGAAGGTCGAAGATCACCCCTCCTCAAAGTTCCCCTTCAGGAAAGCGTAGGGCTGAAGACCAGCTACTCCTGGTGCCTATCTCACCTACTAGAGAGCGTGTTTCCCACAATGGGGTGAGCCAGCCCTGAGAAGGCCTTGATTTCTCCAAGCGTTGGAGAACTTTGAATCAAGAAGTCTTCTCCAGCAGATCTCAAAGTCCGGTCAAAGTAGAAAGCGTTAAGCAGGACGAGTTATGCATTCTCTGGGACATCTTTGTATTTGTGTGGGTGTGTTTTTCATCCGAATTATAAGCATTCCTAAGAATTATTGCCCTCCCAGCAATCGTCTCCAAAAAGTGACTGAATATTTCCCAGGTTGGCACCAGAGACAAATTCCTTGTGTGTCTAATCACACTTGGTCAAATAAAGTATTCTATTCTGTTCTGTTCTGTTCTGTTCTATCTATTCTTAATTATTCTATTCTGTTCTTCATTATTCTATTCTATTGTTTTCTAATTCTAATTCTATCCTATTCTATTCTATTCTGAATTATTTCCTATTCCGGTAATCTTTTCTATATTCTACTGTATTCAACTCAACTGGACTCTACTTTATTATTCTATTCTATTCTATTCTATTCTACTGTATTCTATTCTATTCTATTCTATTCTATTCTATTCTATTCTATTCTATTCTATTCCATTCTATTCTATTGTTTTCTATTCTATTCTATTCTATTGTTTTCTAATTCTATTTCTATTTCTATTCTATTCTATTGTTCTCTAATTCTAATTCTATTTATATTCCATTCCTTTCCATTCCAACTTCCCCCGGACCTGTATACAATTGATACTTAGCAAGGAATAATCCAAAAATTCAAAGGCAAATTTCATATACGTCATGCATGCTTTAATTATAGCTCTCAGCCACCGAAAGAGAACATGGAACAGATAAAGCAAGAACATAAAGGAATGCTAGTTTGCAAAACACTGGGTGCAACACACTGGATGCCTCCTGGAATGTGCATTGGGCAACCATCTCAGTCAGAAGTACTCCAGAACTTCCAGCTGCCCGTCCAGATACCATCCTGAACTCTCAGAGATGTCAAGAGAGGACTTTCAAGCTTTCTTCACCAACAACGTCAGCCATCAGTCCCAAAACTGCAACCCAAAACATTTGCGGGTTTTGACCACTCGCGGGAAAGATCCCATGGCCCAAGGAACAGACAGAGTCAAGGTGTTTTGAAGCAGACACATCCAGTGTTGAGTTAACCAAGTTGGTTAGAAAGAAGTTCATCCAAGCGTAGAGATCCACAAAGCCCCAAGTGCATCTTCCTTGTTTCTCCACCCCTCCAGTTGAAGGCATCTCAGTAACGTTTTGGATATTGGCCTTGGGGGGAATGGCAGCGTTGCTGGTCTTGGGGGCAAGGTTTGGGTAGACAATCTTGAGGGGGGCAAGGTTTGGGTAGACAATCTTGAGGGGGACAAGGTTTGGGAAGACAACCTTGAGGGGAGCAAGGTCTGGGGAGACAATCTTGAGGGGGGCAAGGTTTGGGGAGACAATCTTGAGGACAAGGTCTGGGAAGACAATCTTGAGGGGGACAAGGTCTGGGGAGACAATCTTGAGGAGGGCAAGGTTTGGGTGGGCACACCGGTGTGGGACAGGTCTTCTGGCACTGAGGAGGGGGCTGGCAAGGCTGCTTACACTGCTGCTGATGGTAAGACATCTTGGTGGGTTGGATAAACTGGAGAAAGAGATTTAAGAAAAGAAAAGCAAACTTAGCTTTTCATTATTCCCCAATTCTTCAGCTCAATTCCCAGCAGCTCAAAACCCTAGCCCACCCCTTCCTCCAGTTTTACAATCATGGTTAGATGTACCCGCTAGAAATAATATCTCGAGCTATCAAGAAAAGTCTAACCTCTGTACAGTTTTGGCCAGGAGACCTGCTAAATCCCAAAGCAAAGTGAAAATTGACCTGTAAAATCAACCCTGACAATTTGCTAAACACAAACTTCCCTCTTGGGCCACTTTTTTAATTTCATCCATTTTTCTAAAATTTCAATTAAAACTTTGCATTCATTTCATTCAACGTTTATCACAGTTGACCTATCACACCAAACAAACCTATAGCTATATGTGCGTTGATCTATATTGAACAGCCCTACATATTCTCAATCCCTGATTGGCAATAATATATAATATATGCACACATCAATATATACATGTCGGATATATTTAGGATGACTACAATGTAAGGGGGGGGGAAGAAATCAAAACTTCCTTAATTAAGGAAAAGAGCTTCATCTCCCTTAACAACTTCATCTGGTTATTACGAACAGGTGATGAAAAATGCATGCCGATTTTTCATAAATAATGCAAAATGCATGCTGTCTTCACGCACCCTTTTCATTCAGATGAGCCACAGGGATTATTAATTCCTGGGCTGCAAATGGCCTGGTTAACAATCTGTGGATTGGGAGCTGAAATTTGCTTGCCCATCATTTTCCTCCTCAGCTAAGGCTGTCCAAACCCAGCCAAGAATTTCTGCCTGCTTTCCACTTTCTCCCTTAACAGAATTACAGAGTTGGAAGGGACCTTGGAAGTCATCTAGTCCAACCCCCTGCTCAGGCAGGAAACTTTATGCCATTCCAGATAAATGGACCTCCAATCTCTTCTTGAAAAGCTCCAGTGATGGAATACCTACAACTTCTGGTGGCAAGCCGTTCCACTGGCTAATCGTTCTCACTGTCAGGATGTTTCTCCTTAGTTCTAGGCTGCTTCTCTCCTGGATGAGTTTCCATCTGTTGCTTCTTGTCCTGCCTTCCGACGCTTTGGAGAAGAGGTTGACCCCCTCCTCTTCTTTGGGGCAGCCCCTCAAATATTGGAGGAAGGCTATCATGTCACCCCCAAGTCCTTCTTTTCATTGAACCAGACATCCCCAATTCCTGCAATTTTTCTTTTTATGTTTTGACCTCCAGTCCCCTGATCATCATTGTTGCTGTTCTCTGCACTCTTTCCAGAGTCTCAACATCTTTTTTATATCGTGGTGACCAAAACCCAAGTGTGGCCTTACCAAGGCGTTATAAAGCAGTACTAACACTTCACATAATCTTGATTCTATCCTTCTGTTAAAGCCTTCTCCTCTTTCTTTCTTTCTTTCTCTCTCTCTCTCTCTCTCTCTCTCTCTCTCTCTCTCTCTCTCTCTCTCTCTCTCTCTCTCTCTCTCTCTCTCTCTCTCTCTCTCTCTCTCTCTTGCTCCAAAATCTCCTTTCTTCTCGTCAACTTCATTTCAAATCCATCCATCCGCAGCAACCTCTACTTACCCGCTCGGTGTAGAGAGGATCACACTTGGTGAAGGAGGAACTCAAAAGTCGAATGCAAACCTCAGATTTTGCTTGGGTATTTATACGCTAAACTCTCGCAAAGTGAGGTGTCACTCACTGAGCGGGTGGGAGAGGAAAATAAAATTGGTCTGAGTAATAGATTTTTTTTTTTTTTTTTGAAAAAAAAATTTCTTTTGCAATCCCTACCTATTTATGGCATCATGCCGGAAAGTCACCCGATTAAAGTGTTATTATCTCCTGGTGGTGAAAGAGTTCAGATTAGGGCCTTGTTCATCTGTTACTTAACCTTCCAGCTGACTTTACAATGGAAGTTGCAATCAATCACCGGCTCGGCTACTTTTGATTCTGAGTTGGCTGGCTTACTCACGAGGAAGCAGTTAAATCATCTGGCCGGGCTCTTGCTGGTCAAAATCCACCCCACAATTTCCCAGAGTTGCATCAAGGGAGGGTTCGTTTCCTGCTGTCCCTCGAAGAAGAGCACGGCGGGGGTGAGAACGAGGATGGGGGGGTGTCAAAGTTCAGATTTACACTCAGTTGTAAGTGAACCAGTGTGTACATCGTAGACAGCTTTGTCCATCCGTCCAATAAGAACAGAAGGAGAGCCGTGGAGAAAAGAAGCAAAGAACGGCCTGAATTCGAACTCATGAATTTTAAGCCTCCAATCTCTACAGGGAGTCCCGGACATATTTATTTATTTATTTATTTATTTATTTATTTATTTATTTATTTATTTATTTATTTATTTATAATGAGACTTGTATGCCGCCCTATCTCCCGAAGGACTCAGGGCAGCTAACAACAATAAAATACAATAAATACAAATATTAAAAAAGAATTAAATTATGTCGAAGTCCCACTAAAACCAATAAAAACATGACCGTTCGTTTAGCGAGCATTCAGATTTACACTCAGTTGTAAGTGAACCAATGTGTAACCAAGAATAGAGACTTTAAAGTTGAGATTTACACTCAGTTGTAAATGAACCAATGTATAAATGAAGATGGAGGTGTCAAAACAAGGTGTTAAAGTTCGGATTTACACTCAGTTGTAAGCGAACCAATGTATAAAAGAGGATGGAGGCGTCAAAGTTCAGATTTATACTCAGTTGCAAAGGAACCAATGTGTAAGCCAGGACGGAGGTGTCAAAATGAGGACGGAGGTGTCAAAGATCAGATTTACACTCCGTTGTAAGTCAACCAGTATGTACATCAGAGCCAGCTTTGTCCATCGGGTCCAATAAGAACAGAAGGAGAGACGTGGAAAAAAGAAGCAAAGAACGGGCCGGATTCGAACTCGTGAGCCTGAATTTTAAGCCTCCAATCTCCACAGGGAATCCCTGACTTACGACCCATTCGTTTAGCGACTGTTTGATGTCACAACAGTCTGGAGAGCCCAAAATAAATGAATATTATCCTAGTTTGGAAGGGATGTGTGTGTGTGTGGGGGGGGGAGAAATGTCATAGGTTATCCTGACGTTTTGTTTCAGATCTTTGGCTTAAAAGGGAGATGTTGATGAAAGGTTGCTTTGATATATGGATTGAAGCATAGCCTAGGGCAGTGCATTATGGGCTTTACAGCAGCCATGGCTGGGTAAGAGTTAGATGCTGTACAGCGAGAGGCTCTAAAGTGGTTGCTTTAGGGGGAGGGAGGGAGGGAGGGAGGGAGGGAGGAAGGAAGGAAGGAAGGAAGGAAGGAAGGAAGGAAGGAAGGAAGGAAGGAAGGAAGGAAGGAAGGAAGGAAGGAATCAAGGAAGGGAGGAAGGAAGGGAATCTGCCATGCACCTGCTCTTCCTCGTCACCCCGTCCTGCTTAACGACGGAGGCTCAGAAGAATCCCTCCTATCTCAGGCGCCCTGACCGGACCATCGGGGGCAGCGCCTGGCCATGAGGTCACCCTCCCCTCCTCCTTTAACGTGCAAATTGGGAGCTGTTTCCCCAAAAGGGTGGAACGAAACAGGCGTGGAAGGAAAGAGAGGATGGCGCCCGAGGCGTTTCAGAAACGGGCAGACGATGAAGGAGACTCACATCATTTCTGATTTCCTGCCCTCAGAACCGGCCAGGCCCTTGATATGCTGCTTAAAGCAATTAATCCACTAATAAAACGCCGACAAATCAAGGCTGTGACAGACAATTCTGCCTCGTCACATCCCGGGCTGTTAATCTCCCGTGACATATGACTTTTTCACCCCGCTGATGCAAAAAATAAAAGGAACACACAGCAAGTTTAACATGTGTTTAATTCTTTTTTAACTTTTGTATCTTTGTACTTTTATATGTTTGCCCTGTTCACCGCCCTGAGTCCTTCGGGAGAAGGGCGGTATACAAATAAAATTATTATTATTATTATCTTTGCAATCAAACATGCCAAAAGGCTGGCTCTGATTCTAGCTGTCACAAACAAACTGTGGTTTGTTTTGTCTCAGTAAGGTGGGCTGACCTTTTTATTGGAACAATAATGCCTAATGCATGGTTGACAAGCGAGAAATAGGTCCTCTTTAACTGACTGCCTTGTTTAATGACCGTTTGAAGTTACAACAATTGGGGGGGAAATAGCTTTGTGGAGAATCTTCCTGTTTGTGACCCTCATCGCATCCTGCGGTCATATTAATTGCCATTTGGACATATCACAACAGATGTGCCCTTTTGACCGTCACAAGGACCTCCAACCACACAATCAACAGTCAGGAACTTTGCAACCGGTGTGTGTTTGCAACCATCACAGTGTCCCACGCTTATGTGATCACCGCTTGTGTACAACAAAGGTTAACAGGGAAGGCAGTAATGAAATCATCCCTTGCAATCACGCGGTGATGTCTTGCTTAATGACTGCAGTACTTCGTTAAGCAACCAAAGGCAAAGTGAGGTCGAAAGCCCGTCGCTGTCACAGGCTGTTTTGTTTAGTGACCGCAGGCTTCGCTTAGCAACCAAAGAAGAAATAAGATGGTCAGCCCATCACAGCCACTTGATGTTTTGCTTAGTAACCATAGCGCTTAGCCTGTCCCAATTGGAGTCACTAAGTGGGGACGACTTTATCTCTATAAAACAAAGTATTGGAAAGCATTTAATTCCTATTTTTTCTTTAAGCAATTTTGTCACGGCCTCGCTGTGCCCAGATTCCGAGTTCCTTTTTTGGTGTGGCCAGAGACCAAAGCACAACATTGGAACAGTTGTCAAAAACAATGAGCCACATTAACATTATAAATGAGGTTAATAATAGGATGTTGTTATTGCCATCCAGATGTGGCAAGCGATTTAGCCGTCTTGGGAGATGTTGAGCGAAGTTACCTCATCCTCACCTGACAGTTGCGACTGACAACGGCAGGAATCTGCCTGGCTGGCAATTTCTATATGCCATTTCCTACCTTGATCTTATTGTTTGTAAAGGTAATCTGGAGAGTCCATCTGACTGCTGGTTTTGCGCGTTTGGCCTCAATCTTTGTTATGAAACACCCACACAATGATCTTAGGATTCCCTGGGGATGGCCTGGTCCTGGGAATGGGGCGAGAAACACGCTTGAAATGAATAATACTCTGGGTGCAAGGTAGCTATTTCATCATTAAGGGGTGGGGAGGGGAGAGAGAGAGAGAGAGAGAGAGAGAGAGAGAGAGCTAGTTAGATGGATGGATGGATGGATGGATGGATGGATGGATGGATGGATGGATGGATAGAGAGAGAGAGAGAGAGAGAGCTAGTTAGATAGACGGATGGATGGATGGATAGATAGATAGATAGATGATAGATAGATAGATAGATAGATAGATAGATAGATAGATAGATAGATAGATAGGCAGGCATACATGTTTGTGTGTTTGTGTGTGTGTATATGCTAGATATACAGATGAGGGAGACGAGAGAGACAGCGGCAAGAGAGAGAGAGATGATGATAGACAATGAGAAATATATATATTTATAGAAGCTAGATTGATAGATGACAGTGGGATAAGAGAGAGAGACACACACACACATATATATTTGTAGAGAAGCTAGATATATAGGTGACAGAGAGAGACAGAGATAACGATAGACACAGAGAGAGCGATAATGATAGACAGACAATGTGAGAGAGAGAGAGGACACCATAGCCCATTTCTGCTAAGGATTGAAGACCATCTGAGCGCTCTCTCTCTCTCTCTCTCTCTCTCTCTCTCTCTCTCTCTCTCTCTCTCTCTCTCTCTCTCTGTGTGTGTGTGTGTGTGTGTGTGTGTGTGTGTGTATTCCTCATTTAGCAACAGTTCACAGGACTGAGATATATATGTACAGATAGGCTTTGCTGAACAACCCCTGTTTAGTGGCTGTTTGAAGTTACGATGCTGTAGGAGAAGAGCAGGCAGAGCTGGGTGTAGGTGGAGTTAAGCAGGTCATCAGCTCAGAATCCTTACAGTGCCACAAATGTTCCAGGTCAACCTTCTTGAATTCCCTTTGACCCTTATCTGGTGCCAGTTTAGGTCCTTGCGTGTAGGCTCAAGCAACACATCTCAACTTGCAACTTGGCATATGGTCCTGATTCTTTGCGCCCAACAGATGCCCAACTTTACAACCTGTCCTCACACTTTTGACCCTACGGTAACTTCAAACCCTCACTAAGCCACCAGCCATACGTTCGAGGACTCCCTGCATTCTTCTTATTTCCACCTTCTCTTCTTCTTTCCATCCATAAATGTCATTCCTCCTCCAGAGAAGGGAACTAACCCAGATCTGATAAGGAAGCAAGGCCATTATCTCGGGATGAGCAGCAAATAATTAACCCCCTTCCCAATGATGGTGCAGCCAGGTGGTTCTGAGTAAATGCCAGACCGGCCACATAAACAGGTTTAGCATTGCAAAAGGGATCGTTTCACATTCAGAGAGGGTGTTCCCAGAATTTCTTCTCTTCCCCCTGGCATCTAATAAGAAGGAACTCGAGGCAAACGGAATATTTAGCAGCCGCTTTATAAATTCTCCCAAAGCTTCTGCTTCCTCAATTCACTTCGCTCTCCGAGCTACTGAGGAACTCAGATTGTATCTCCAAGTCGGTGAGTAGTTTGAGTTGTTTCATAGTTTAGGGTTGCTTCCGCAGCCTGAGCATCGATGGGCCGGCAAGCTTAAATTAAGGTGTATTTCCATTCGAACTCGGATGAAGGTTGCCATCTTGGTGGAAGAAAGGAACCCAGGTTTTTTTTAAAAAAAAGGAAAACTGAGTTATCGATGGGTGCTTGAACTGAATGCGGATGTTTTAATCTTTAGCGGGCGCTTCGATGCCCCTTTAAAGCTGAGAATTTAAACTTAAGCCTCAATTTACAGTAAATTCAGATTTATTTCAGACTCGACTCAGATGAAAGTTGCAGCCACGGAGGAAGAAGCATTATTGCAGGGTGCTTGAATTGAATGCGGCTGTTTTAATCTTTAGCGGGCGCTTCAGTGCTCCTTAAAGGCTGAAGGTTTTAACTTAAGCCTCAGTTTAAATTCGGATTTATTTCAGATTGAACTCGGACGAAGGTTGCAATCTTTAAAGAAGAAGGAAACCCAGTTTTAAAAAGAATTGGGTAATTGGAGGACTCTTGAATTGAATGGGTGTTTTTTTTAGTTTTTAGTGGTTATTCCTTTT
The DNA here is from genome assembly GCF_947247035.1 of Vipera ursinii. Classification (NCBI taxonomy): domain Eukaryota; kingdom Metazoa; phylum Chordata; class Lepidosauria; order Squamata; family Viperidae; genus Vipera; species Vipera ursinii. The sequence goes on from NC_139528.1 coordinate 1,601,507, forward strand.
CTCTCTAGATTTACACACCGGGAGAAACCACAGTGAGGAAATAGTTTGATTTATGGAGGCTGTTTAGGGAGGATTGCCTTATAAACTGAGGATGACTAGAATTAATTTGGGTTGATTTGGGTTAATTTGATTAATGATGGCAATTCAGGTTAATTAGGCCAAAATCATCCTGCTTGGGAATAGATTATTTCATTTTATGAATTTAAGAGTTGGTAATTGGCCTAACTTGAATTATAGTAATAACTATAATTAATTAGCCTTAATTTGGTTAGGGAACTCACTGGCGTGTTAGATTTTGCCCCTGGGTTGATTAAGCCCCATCGATCTGCTGAAAAAGCAACAAAAACTAAATAAATCCACTTTAGCTTCCGGGCTGAGATCTTTTCAGATCCAGTTTATTGGCTTGTAATTCTGGAAGTTGCCAATGGTGGAGCAGTGGGCTAATGCCTCCTTAAGTAACACCAGCTGCCTGCAATTAGTGCAGGTTCGAGTCCCACCAGGCTCAAGGTTGACTCAGCCTTCCCTCCTTCCCAGGTAGGTAAAATGAGGACCCAGATTGTTGGGGGCAATTAAGCTGACTTTGTAATAGTGCCGCTTGGGGTGTGTGTGAAAGCCCTAATAAGCAGGCATATCCATAGAATGAAGGCTACTGCTAAGCTTGTAAGCCGCCCTGAGTCTTCGGAGAAGGGCGGGATATAAATGGAATTAAAATAAATAAAATATACATAGAATGAAGGTTACTGCTAAGCTTGTAAGCCGCCCTGAGTCTTCGGAGAAGGGCGGGATATAAATGGAATTAAAATAAATAAAATATACATAGAATGAAGGTTACTGCTAAGCTTGTAAGCCGCCCTGAGTCTTCGGAGAAGGGCGGGATATAAATGGAATTAAAATAAATAAAATATACATAGAATGAAGGTTACTGCTAAGCTTGTAAGCCGCCCTGAGTCTTCGGAGAAGGGCGGGATATAAAAATGGAATTAAAATAAAAAAACAATTCAATCGTTGGGTTGTCATTGTTTTTCCCCCAAAGGAATCCAGCGGTGGACTGACCAATCCAGGGAGGAGATTAAAAAATTATCTGATGAAATAATACCGATCAGAACAAATTTTAATATTTGCAATGGGGGAATGTCAGCTGGTCTCTTCTTTGCCATCTTCTAGGCATTTGATTCAGTCACTTTAAGAAATAATAATAATAATAATAATAATAATAATAATAATAATAATAATGATGATGATGATGATGATGATGATGATGATGATGGAAGGGACCTTGGAGGTCATCTAGTCCAACCCCCTACTCAGGCAGGAACTTCAACTCCCAGAATCCCCCAGCCTACAAAAGGTGGCCATGTCTTTTCTCCTTGAATTTACGATTTTAAAAAAAGGGAAGGAAATTTGGCCTTTTTTTTGGGGGGTGGGGGTGGCAAGGCAAGCTGTCTCTCATCTGATTTTGATCAGCGTCATCTCCATCGGTGAGGTGAGGGAGAGCGGATCCTCCAGGCTCAGGAGCAGTCTACCCACAAGGGAAGCAGGAAGGCAGGCCAGAGAGGACCAGACGACTAGAACGAAACTTTCCGACGATTGGAAACCACCTGACAGTTTTTTTATTTTTTTTCCATCTCTTTCCCAGGTTTCTTGAAACCCACCGGGATGTCCTTCCAGAGCCAACAGTGCAAGCAACCTTGCCCCATCCCTCCCCAGTGCAAGACCACCATCCCCCCGCCTCAGCAGTGCTGCCCCCCGCCCCAGCAGTGCTGCCCCCCACCCCAGAAGTGCTGCCCCCCACCCCAGAAGTGCTGCCCCCCACCCCAGCAGTGCTGCCCCCCGCCCCAGCAGTGCTGCCCCCCTCCCAAACAATGTTGCTCTAAGCAGCAGGACCAGAATCCCAAATGCTGTTAAGACGCCGCTGAAGGCGACGCCAGAACCAGGAAGGGGAACCTCTTGGCTTCAAAGCTCAACCAACATGGAAGCCCACCAAGAAAACAAGACCCGGCAACTGACGCTTGAAGAAGACCATCCAGGCAGCTCTGGGGTGGCGGGTGTGTTTGTCGACTTCTCGGAGGCCAAACCCAACCAACGAAGACCCGGAGAACACGGCAGCCCCAACCATCTGGAGAACTTCCGAGAAGAACCGGTCTTGCGCTCCTTAATCATGTAATCATCTCCTCCGCTCCTCCCCTTCTGGTGCCTTACCCTGCTCTCTGCTTGTCCCTTGGCAAAACGATATTAAAACGCATGAATCAGCTGACATTGGAAAGTTGTCTTCTTATGGGAACTTTAGGCGGGGGTGTGAAGAGGAACACAAGCACACAACACATCTGACTCCTGGCCAGAGTTGAGACAGCAACATCCCACTTTCCCATTTCCCCAAGACTTTCTCGAGGTCACTAGAGATAAGGTCAGGCTTGATTTATGACATATTTGTAAATATTTACACACTGATAAAAATCCTCCACTTGCCCCTGGAGTCACCACCGTTTTTCCACACTTATGAGCGTTGCTGTCTCGCCGGGGTCCCGTGGTCAAAATTCAGGCGCTTGGCCGCTGACTCATACTTAAGACTATCACAATGACCCGGGGTCATGTGATTCTCTTTTGCGACCTTCCGACAAAGTCAGTGGGGAAGCCAGAGTCAATAACAACTGTGTTCCTAACTTACCAACTGCAAGGATTCACTTAACAACCGTGTCAAGAAAGGTCATAAAAGAGAGCAAAACTCACTTTGTTAATGTCTTGTGTAAATTTGGGGCTCACAGCTTCTGGAGGGCACCTTAAGGCAGGGGTCTTCCAACTTGGCCCTTTTATGACTTGTGGACTTCAACTCCCAGAATTCCTCAGCCAGGCTGGCTGAGGAATTCTGGGAGTTGAAGTCCACAAGTCATAAAAGGGCCAAGTTGGAGGACACCCTGGCTTATTTCATCGTTTCGCTATTTTGCTAAGCTGGCTGAGGAATTCTGGGAGTTGAAGTCCACAAGTCATAAAAGGGCCAAGTTGGAAGACCCCTGCCTTAAGAGCATCGTCCATGGATGGCTCAGGACAAGGTTCTCCAAACATGGCCACTTTAAGATCTGTGGACTTCAACTCCCAGAATTCCTCAGTCTTAAATTAACCAAGTTTGGAGAGCTCTGATTGGAAAGATCAGAGACTGCATGCAACATGGACTTCCTTTGACAAGATGAACTGTCTGAGATGGTGAGTTGTGGTCCATTATCACAAGATTTCCGAAGTATGTTTATGTTTATGTTTATTGGACTTATATACCGCCCTTCTCCCGTAGGACTCAGGGTGGTTCACAAGGAATTAAAATAACAATACACATTACAAACCAGTTCCATTGCAACACCCTTCAGTATCCAGCAATGAAAGGATCTCTGTGTCTGTGGTTTTGTGTGTGTGTTTGTGTGTGTGTTTGTGTGTGTGTGTGTGTGTGTGTGTATTTGCAATTTGTTCGTTTGTTGAAGCTGAGTTCTCCTGGCCAGGAGTCGACATGTTTTCAATAGTCATTATTAAATTATTAGGTAACACAGTATGCTTTTGTGGGTGCTCCAGGTGTACAGATCCACAAACACACATGCCTGCGCGCCCTCACACAAAAAACGCACACATTTAGAGGGAATATCTTAGATCGTAAGCATATATACTTACCTGGAAACGTATTCATTTATTTGAATGAATTAGCCACTCAATTCCAGAAAAATTCCAGAGTTTTATTAACCTTCCTTTAATCTCCTGGAATAAAGATTCCTCTTGCCGCATTTTAATGCCCTTTAGAATTTTGAAATTTTGTTTTGCGTTTTTTTCTTCTTTATTGGTTTTTTTTCACCGAGGGGGGAGTTTTTATTGCAACTTTTTTTTGAAGAAAATAAAAAAATAGAAACACACACCATATATATATATATATATATATATATATATATATATATATATATATATATATATATATATATATATATATATATATATATATATATATATATATATAACACACACAACAGAGGCTACCATTTGGCTACTTTTGTTTTTCCCTGTGTTATGCATCACGGTACATTTTTTAAAAAAAATCCTCTTTCTTAGATTAGATTTAATTTTAGTTTCTTCTGGAAGACAGATGCTTTTGCTGCTTTGAGACTCTTTATAATTCTGAAATTTTGTTTCGTGTTTGTTCTTCACTTTTTTTTAAACTTGGGGGCAGCTTTATATTTATTTATTTATTTTAATAAAATAAAAAATAGAAACAAAAAATGTCTATTTGAACCAGAGGCTAGCATGTTGCTATTTCTGTTTATCCGCAGTGACTGTGAGTTTTTTTTTTTTAAAAAAAAACTCCCCTTCTTAAATTAGATTTAATTTTAGTTTCCAAACAGTTCTTAATGATGGAGCAGGAAAATGTTATCTGGGGATACAATTTTTTCAAATGGCTGGTAGAAGACAGGATAAGATAAAACTGTGTTGCAAAGAAAGAAGATTTGGGACAATTTCTTTGAATATAAATATAATGTATTTATGCTGCATGTCATGTAATACTTATTAATGCAAACTTTCCAGTCTTTGCAAATGAAACCAAGGGAATAAAGGTAGAAGACAAACAGGCTGAAAATATCAGATCAGGGTTTTTACATCTTAGATAATATTTGGGGTGGATAAATGGCTTTAGAAAATTTTGGCTTTATTTCACAGTTTTTCTTCACTTGGCCATCTCTCCTTTAGCAAATAAATCACTTCAACTAAGCTGAAGAGGCAGATCCTCCTCCTCCTCCATGTGGACTAGCTGCTTGGGGAATGTGTATATTTTGGAGGAAATAGACGGCAAACACCACCCTGTTGCCGGTACCCACGAAAACCACATTAATCGCCCCGGCGTTGCTCCAAACAGGCTAAAAGCAAAGCTCTCGAGCGACGCCTTTAAAATGATGCAATTCTCAGCATTGGCAACTGCAGAATGGCAGCTCCTGAGCATGTGCAGAGCGCCACCTCTCTGAAGCACTGGAAAACCATTTTTAGAGAGGTGGAAAGAAAGGAATGCAATCAGAGTACTGGTCCAATTCATCCTTCCCCTCCTTTTAAGGACGGGGCGGTGGTGATCCAGAGGATTAAAAATTCTTGCAAATGGATTTCCTTCAATGCCATTGGCCTCTCAGCATCTTCTCGTTCAACAGTTCCGCGTCGGAGTCGTGGAGAACTTTGGGGTTCTTGTACTTGCGCGTCCTCTGGAAAGCGTCAAAAGAACGAGGCCGAGGCCGTAAGATGGGGTGGGTCAGCTGGCTTGCAAATGGTGGCCTAAGCCTATTTTTGTCAAGGAGCCTTGAAGCACGACTGGAGATTATGGACTTGCGTGCAGGGTTTCTGGAGTTGGGTCCAGGCCAATAAAGGACCTGCTGTGGGGGGGGGAGGTCCACGGTGGTCTCTGAGCTGGAGGGGATTTTCTTGCAGACGTTTCATGACCCAACTAGGTTACATCATCAGTGCAAACCCCATGGCTTCTGGCACTGAGGATGTCACCTAGTTGGGTTAGGAAACGTCTTCAAGAAAACCACCCAGCTTAGAGAGCACCAAGGACCCCTCAGTTCTTCTCCTCCTCCTCTTCCTCTTCCTCTTCCTCCTCCTCCTCCTCCTCCTCCTCCTCCTCTCCCCAAACCCCATTCCCTTCTAGCACTGATGACGTTACCTAGTTGGGTGATGAAACGTCTGCAGGAAACCCACACAGCTCAGAGAGCACCATGGACCCCACAGTTCAGCCCTGATCTACCAGTATTCTGCTCTATCAAATGTCCCTAGTACCTCTTGGCCCATGAATTCAATCAAAGCTGAAAATGAATTTAAGAATTAAAAATTCCCCCCCCTTTTTTTTCCTGGCTCAGTCTTCGGGCCAGACCCCACAATTACATCCAATATAACATATATATTTTTTTAAAAAAAATATTCATTAACCACTCGATTGCCTACAATCAATCCATCTAGCAGCAATCAACAGTCGAAGTAAATAAGGATCCAGGCATTCGATTATTTGGGGTTAGGGTTTGGGTGGGGTTCCCTCTACTTAAAGCCCAGGAGGTAGGACCCGATCTTTCCTGTCTCCGTTGGCATTTTCTGATTTTTCTTGTGATGCATTCCCACATCACAAGTTCATCTACCCAAGTGAAATTCCTCTCTCTTTTTTTTATCCCATTTATATCCCGCCCTTCTCCGAAGACTCAGGGCGGCTTACAATCTAAGAAGCACAAATCCATGTGCTTAGCAAGGCTTCCTTCCTTGCCACCCACCTTCTCTTCCCGTTCGCCTTTTCATTCAACCTTCTGTAAAAACCATCTCTTGCAAAAAAAAAAAATTAAGATTACCTTGCTAGAGGTCAACTCCTTCTGAATTAGAGTTTTGAACTCGCTCTTCTTCAACGGCTCGCAGTCCGGGGACTTGCTTGGGACCACCTTGGACTGGCCCTCAATCATCTCGGTGAAGGCTCGGAACAGCCTGGACATCTTGAAGGATCTGTCCAGGCTTCTGGTGAGGAAGAGAGGATGCACAGAGGCTAAGGAGAAGAAATAGAAGTCAAGGCAATCTTCTTTAGAAGATCAGATCTCTTCTAATCTTCTATTTTTCCTCAACCCCTATGGACAGCTAGGTGTCACCTTCAAAGCTGGGCCTTGTCCCTGCAAGAGGAAAGAGAGAGAGAGGTGGACAACAAGAAGAACGGAGCCAAAGTTGACTCATGGCGTGTTCTGATCGTCTCCTATATACATCCTTGGGTGGTTCCCAAGCTTTGAGGATCAATGTGAAGGAACAATACAACTCCTTCTAATCTCTGGAGCTGCCAGCTTTCCTAGAAGCTCAACCGGTCTTCTCCATGCTCAACATCACGGCCAGGAATTCAACATCTGGGCTTAAGGTGAGCCAAGCTGGTCCAGCCTGTCTTCCTTCTTAATTCTGGGCATGGGAAGGGTGACCTACTTGAAGAGACAGGTTGTTTTCAAAGATGCTACATGTTCAGACCTGCCAGGCAAATCAATTTTAGGCATTGATCTGGAGTTTGAACAACAACTTTGTGACTGGGGTGGCCGAAAGGATGGGATTGAAACAGAACAGAACAGAACAGAATAGAGAAAGTAAAATTACTTAGAATAGAGTAGAGTAGAGTAAGGGACACGGTGGCTCAGTGGGTTAGGACGCTGAGCTTGTCGATCGGAAGGTCGGCAGTTTGGCGGGTCAAATCCCGAGTGCCGCGTAACAGAGTGAGCGCCTGTTACTCGTCCCAGCTTCTGCCAACCTAGCAGTTCGAAAGCACGTAAAAAATGCAAGTAGAAAAATAGGGACCACTCCGGTGGGAAGGTAACAGCGTTCCGTGCGCCTTTGCCATCCAGTCATGCCGGCCACATGACCACGGAGACGTCCTCGGACAAGCGCTGGCTCTTCGGCTTTGAAACGGAGATGAGCACCGGCCCCTAGAGTCGGAAACAACTAGCACACATGTGCAGGGGAACCTTTACCTTTACCTTTTAGAGTAGAGTAGAGTAGAGTAGAGTAGAGTAGAGTAGAGTAGAGTAGAGTAGAGTAGAATATAGAATAGAATAGAGTAGAGTAAAATTAATTAGAATAGAGTAAAATTAATTAGAATATAGTAAAATTAATTAGAATAGAGTAAAATTAATTAGAGTAGAGTAGAGTAGAGTAGAGTAGAGTAGAGTAGAGTAGAGTAGAGTAGAGTAGAATAGATGTGAGATCATTATTGCATTCTCCCAAACTACCGTACGTAAATTCCTCTCCTTCTCCTCCTCTCCGTATAATCATTTCTCTGCTCGGCGTCGTTGGAGACTCTCCGCCCTCCAGGTTGTCCCAAAGGTGCTTTTCTCAGGAGGCCCCTGGGCTTTCTTTGCTTTTCTCTGAAGACCTTTTGCTTCTCATCCCAGAAACTTCTTCAGGTTCTGACTGGACGCTTCCTTCCCTTCCCCACCATTCAGTCAGAGCCGAAGAAGCTTCTTGGGTGAGAAGCGAAAGGTCATCAGAGAAAAATAAAGGAAGTCCACGGGCCTCCTGGGAAAGAAAAAAAAAGGCATCTTTGGAGGCTCCCAAACCCACCATTTCAATCCTAATTCAAAGCCCCACACGGCCCGGGACTTACCCAGACGCAGGATGCAGATGCTCCGACTTGGCTAGGCGGAATGAAATTTTGTAAGCCCCAAAAAGCACATCAAGAGCCGCTTCCTTGAACACAGCGCCTGGAAGACGTGGGTGGCGGATGACGGTGACCTAACCTGCTTTTCTCAAGGCTGGCCTGGCTCTATTGGTGGCGCCTTTTGATGCAATCCTGCCGGGAGGAATTGCAAAGCACACCTCGGTCTCAGCCCGAAGTTGCAAAAGAATCAAAACAGACCTAAAGTAAAAATTCTCCGTCGACTTCAGTTAGGGGATGCCCCAAAGAAGAGGGGGGGTGTCACGCTATGCACCAAAGCCCCAGAAGGCCAGACAAGAAGCAACGGGTGGAAACTAACCAAAGAGAGAAGCAACCTGGAACTAAGGGAGGAATTTACCAGCCTTTTTTTTCAGCATAAATCTTGTCCCTTCTTTCCCTCTTAAACAAAGGCATTTATCCCACAGACCTGCCCACCCCACCCCCCCAAAAAACCCCTCCAATCTTTGCAGATCTCCAATTATCTTTATTTAGGGGCTGGGATTCTCCTCCCGTTTTTACTAGGTCACCTTTATCATTCGATCAATTCTCTTTCCGCCCTCGGCTCAGCTGGGACAGGAAGGGTGAGACCTAATTTAAGAGGACCAAATTAACAAAAACACAATGGAGGGAAAAAAATGACATTCGACCTAATTTAAGAGGAACGATGGCAAAAAAAAAAACAAAAACCACAACGGAGAAAAGGTGCAAGAAGCATCTGGGCGCAAGAGAAGGCGGGGGGAAAAAATCCATCGAAAATCGGGCCGATCTGGTGGCGCAGAAATGGATTAATTTGGGGAAGGGGTCACATTTAACAAGGATGGTACGGATGGAGGGTCCACTCTGCAGCTCAACCCGTCAAGTTTCATTGGCCCGCCGAAAATCGGCGTCTTTTCCTTAACAAGATGGAAAATCAGTTCTTTTAATTTTTTTTTAAATCGAGAAGGAAAAACAGTTTATTTTCGTTCACGGTGAATTTTATTGTCCGCCACGATTCAAAACATAGAGGGAATGCTTGTAATTTGGCCACTTGGCAATCTCGGCACGGATAAATTCTCCAGGAGACATAATGTCGCTGACGTCACTGTGGGCCAACAATATATATTCGGGCGACAGGTAGCCGATTTTCACCGAGAAATCAAGGAAGCACCTGAGAGCTTTCCAAGCGTTATCTTGAGGGGATCGTTCTAGAAAAGAAACAGACCAGACCAACTTTTCTGAGGTTTGTCCAGGAGTAAGGATACATCTGTGGATGCTGGTTTAATATAAACTGACTAGATGTGAGTGGATTCTCTTTGTGTTTATCTGAATAGAATAGAATAGAATAGAATAGAATAGAATAGAATAGAATAGAATAGAATAGAATAGAATAGAATAGAATAGAATAGAATAGAATAGAACAGATATAAGAAGAATAGAATAGAATAGAATAGAATAGAATAGAATAGAATAGAATAGAATAGAATAGAATAGAATAGAATAGAATAGAATAGGATAGAATAGAACAGATATAAGAAGAATAGAATAGAATAGAATAGAATAGAATAGAATAGAATAGAATAGAATAGAATAGAATAGAATAGAATAGAATAGAATAGAATAGAATAGAATAGAATAGAACAGATATAAGAAGAATAGAATAGAATAGAATAGAATAGAATAGAATAGAATAGAATAGAATAGAATAGAATAGAATAGAATAGAATAGAATAGAATAGAATAGAATAGAATAGAATAGAGTTGGAAGGCACCTTGGAGGTCTTCTAGTCCAGCCCCCTGCTCAAGCAGGATACCCTATGCCATTTCAGACAAATGGTTGTCCAATCTGTTCTTTAAAATCTCCACTGATGCAGCATTCACAATTTCTGAAGTTGTGGGTTGTGGTTTTCTTGCAGAGATCACCCAACTAGGGAGGAGGAAGAGGAGGAGGAGGAGGAGGAGGAGGAGGAGGAGGAGGACCTGTACTGTGGACGTGTTTTGTAGCAATGAGCTCCAGAGCAGGCCTTGTAGTGTTTACTGAACGATACTGTAGCTTCTCCAAGGAAGTTGCTCTGGGGAAGACCTGCCCATCCACAATTTTATTGAGGCATCCCACGCAGAGCGCAAGCTCCAAGGGTGGGGCCCTGCAGAAACCTGGCTGAGGTTGTGGCTTGCTGGCATCCTGCCTTAACCTGACGGGTGTCAGGACCCAGTGAGGTTGGCAGGTTGCTCAACTTCCCAAAAGCTTCCTGGTCCTTCCAGGAGGGGAGGAGGGAGATTCCGGCAGAGCAAGACGGAGGCAGACTCACCCAACGTGACACTCAGTTCCCCAGGCCAAGCGTAACATCAGCTGAAACTCAGCTGGCCACAAACCAACCGTGGTTTGCACGCTCTGCCACCAGCAAAGTTGGTCAAGCTTGCAGTTTCCCCCATGATCAAATTTGGCCCTGGGGGGGGGAACTCCAAGGCCCAAATATTATGGTTGTCGTGGCTTAGCTTGGTTTGCGATTGTGTGTCAATTTTCCTTTTCGTGATGGTTTGGATATATTTAATTTCGTATTCTGTTTCCTTCCGGAGGGTCTGGCGGTGTTGGGAAGGCAGGATCGAAATGCCATAAACAAACAAGGCATAAAAATCCTCCTAACAACCCTGTCAGGTGGGCTGGACTGCAAGAGGGAACCAACCCAGGGCTCCAGGAGTACTCTAGCGTGAGTTTGGCACTTGAGTAAAACATCCCCCTGCCCAATTGCAAACTTTCTGAACCCTGGCGAAACTTTTTCTCCTGGGCCCACTGACCATTGCTTTCCCTCTGGTGTTGTCTGATGCTTCGCACTGAGTTTTAATGGTAGCCTGCCCCTAAGCATGGAGGCTCCATATATAAAACTCGGGATTTTTCTGAAGTTGTGGACAAACTTACCCACAAACGTGCCGATGAAAGCAATCCCCAGAGAGAGGTCATTGTAGCCGTAGGTGTGGGCTCCTTCGTTGCGCCAGCCCCGTCCTTCGTACACGTAGCCATCCTCACCGATCAGGAAACTGGAGGAAGGAAGGAAGGAAGGAAGGAAGGAAGGAAGGAAGGAAGGAAGGAAGGAAGGAAGGAAGGAAGGAAGGAAGGAAACGGGGAGAGACCGGAAAAAGAAGGGAGGGAGGAAAAGAAGAATGGGAATGGAGGAGAAAGAGGGGGAAAGGAAAGGAAAGGAAAGGAAAGGAAAGGAAAGGAAAGGAAAGGAAAGGAAAGGAAAGGAAAGGAAAGGAAAGGAAAGGAAAGGAAAGGAAAGGAAAGGAAAGGAAAGGAAAGGAAAGGGCTGTTTTCAGTCAGATTTTACAAGCCATTTAGGACCAGATACATCTCCTCCATCCAGTTACATGGTGGATCTCAAGCCATTAAGCCAGACTTAAGACTAGAAACTATCAGGTTTTTAGGCCAGACTGGAGCAAAACATTCCAGGAAGAGCCTGCCTCGTTGTTTAAAATAACAACAACAACGACAACGACAACCACATAGGTGAGCACATCCACGAAATCCCCAGGAGTTTCCCCCAGGCCCCGAGAGCCTTAATTTTTACCGGGAAGGCCATTAATCCAGACTTAATCCAGCATCCTGTCCCCCTCACCTGTACGCTATATCACACCACCCTTTGAGGTTCATGTGGTAGTTCTGGATCCCCTTGACTTCGTCGTGGCACTCGGTGTGAGTCCGGCAGGGGTTGCCGGCCGTGTGGATGATGACCACGTACTCGGGCGGGACGTCCCTCAACGGCGCCGAGCAATTGGCCGGCCTGGCCCCCCATTTCGAGGGGGTGATGAGTCGGAAACAACCTGTGGCTGGAGAAAGGAAAGCAATGCAGGGCCAAGGAGGACCCCAAGTCAGTCTTCAAGGGCAGCCCCTAAAACCGCCCATACACGCAATCTTGACCTTCTATCCGTTGGCCCGATTTGGGCCAATCCAAGCCTTCATTCCTGGCTATTTGCACTCATGCCAGGAATTTGTACCCAGAACCCAGAACTTCATCAGAGTTGGAGGGGGCCCTGGAGGCCTTCTAGTCCAACCCCTTGTTTGAGCAGGAGAGTCTACCATCCCAGAGAAATGGCTGTCCAGTCTCTTCTTGAAAGCCTCCAGTGATGGAGCACCCACAACGTCTGGAGGGAAGCCGTTCCACCAATTAATTGATCTGGGATTACAGGATGACAGAGTGGGAAGGGACCTTGGAGGTCTTCTAGTCCAACCCCTTGCCCAAGCAGGACAGCCTGTCTCATTCCAGGCAAATGGCTGTCCAACTTTCTCTTTAAAAAAACCTCCAGTCATGAAGCCACCTACAAGTTCTGGAGGCAAGATGGCTTGGAAACTGACTTGGGCAGAGGACAGATTTTTTTTAAGAGATCTAGACCATTGCTTACGGTGGATAGATGATCCATAGAACTCAATGTGGTTGGCGAACACCACTATATGGAGGACTGTGCCACACACCCCTCACCCTACCTGAACAAGTTTTGGGGCTTACCATGAGACAGAGAGCATAAGATCAAGAAACAGATCTGCAGTCTGGCCATCTTCTCCCGATGCTGGTTGCTCTGAGATCCTCTGGAGAAAAAAACCAAGATGTTTTGGGATCAAAACTGGTCAAGTCGAGCAGCAGAGTTTGGGCTGCCTGGCCACAAAGACAACATCCTTGCTTATCTTCCATATATAACACCACCTTTTGGTAAATATTTAATTAAGCTTAAAATGTAGGTCAGAAAAAGACTTAGGAGCAGATGTTCTACAACCAGCTTTCTCACTACCTCCTGAAGCTTTCTGCCTGAGTCTACAACTCCTTTGGACAAATAGAGTTGGGCTGCTAATTGTTCCTTCTGTTGTAATTCTGTCGAGACAGGGACCCTGGAATACGCTGTGCCAACCCTTGGTCCATTATACGGGCACCTGGTCACGTTCTCTGATCACCCTCCATAATTTAGGTGTCCAATTTCAAGCATCTGAGAAACTGGGACCAGATTAAGAGAAGGATCACACCGTCACGATGATCAGTTTGGACACTAAAGTTCCTTTCTGGGGATCTTGTCTTCAGAGGCCCCCACCCAAGTAAAATGTAGCAAATGACGGCAGCGGAGAGGACTTTGCCAGTGGTGGCATCAAGAATGTGGAAGATCTTCCCTCCAAGATGGTCTTCCAAAGTCAATGGAGATATTCTCCTCCAGGGATGGGGACCTCACCTTCTCCAGATAGCCAAATTTATTATTTCCAACCAGAGGTGAGGGTTGATAACTTCAAGAAGATCACTGAGATATTTCTACATGAATCAGATGGCCTGGGCCTATTCTGACCTATCCTGAAATACATTTATGGACCTTCACTTCTCAAAGAACAAGTTGTAGACCTGAGGAAAAAAATTCTAGAAAGATCAACCCCAAGGCTGAGAAAGGCATCAGAAGGAATCAGATAACTTGAAGATGAGGAGACACTTCTTATTAAATCAGGACCTCCCTCCTCTCTGGAAAATCTTCAAATTTCGATCAGATATCTCATGGAATGGAAGTACAGAGATGTGATCCCAGTTGCTCATCCTTGTATCTTAAATTTAGTAGCTATGTTGTTATTTGACACCTCTTATTAAATTGAAACGACAGAGAACGAGGTGGCTGGATGGAGTCACTGAAGCGGGAGGCGTGAGCTTAAATGGACTCCAGAAGATGGTAGAGGACAGGAAGGCCTGGAGGAACGTGGTCCATGGGGTTGCAATGGGTCGGACACGACTTCGCAGTTAACAACAACATTAAATTGAAACATCTCTCTTTCTCTCTTTCTCCTCTCCTTCTTCTCTATCTATCTTCTCTATCTTCAAATCTTAGTCAACATCTCATGGAACACAGCCAAGCAGAGGTGATCCTGGTAGCTCGCCCTTGTATCTTAAATTAGTACCCGTGTTGTTGTTTCTTTTTGCCCACGGGTTGTGTGCCTCAAGGCAGCCAGGGAGCTGTTTGGATAATGCCAGGAGAAAGAAATTGTCTGGAGTGGAGAACACCACAGCTTCATCAAGGGGTTCAGCCTCTCCAGCCCTCCAGAGATGAAGAACAACTGAGATAGCCAAGAAGGGACGGACGGATCTCCACCTACCTGCGCAGGTGTCTTCTGGAGGAGCGACGTGGCCTTCTGCCTCTCGGCCGACGGTGAAGACTGCAACCTGTTGAAACGAAGAAGGAGGACGGCAACCCGAGCTGTCACATCAGCCAGGCCATGTCGAAATCTCCTCCAGTCTGGAGAAAGACGATCCTGGCTTAAACTGGGGCAATTCCAGGGCTGGGTTATAGAAGGGACCCCTTTGTGGCAATTCAGACATGACTTATAGGCCTTGTGCAAGGTTTTGAGAAAGGGGGTGTGTGACGGGGAGCTGGATTGTTGCACAGAGTTGTACGCCCACGGCGGCCTTTGAAACAGCGCCACACCCAAAATCCAGAAGAGTGAAGCAGAGGAGACACGTTCACACAACGGGCAGGTGCCAAGAGAAGGAAACAAAGCAGGTGCCAAGGCAATGCAGAAGCCCCCGAATAACCAACCCCCAGAGAGGCTTGGGTGGGCTCAGAGCTGGAGATTTTGTGTTTTAACTTAGTTGGTGAAACTTCCTGACAGTGAGGACAATTAACCAGTGGAACAACCTGCCTCCAGAAGTGGTGAATGCTCCAACACTGGAGGTTTTTAAGAAGAGACTGGCCAGCCATTTTGTCTGAAATGGTACAGGGTTTCCTGCCTGAGCATGGGGTTGGACTAGATGACGTCTAAGGTCCCTTCCAACTTTACTATTATGATTATGATTAAGAACCATCAATGCTAAATTAGTGCTAAATAAGGGTCAGTGGAACTCACAGGGGGCTGGACTTGATTCTCTTGTGGCAACCCAATGATTCCAAACTAATGACATGTTTTACTCCTCCTCCGGTTCTGCCTACTCTTCCCCTGCAGACTATCCTAGCAAGGAAATTATCTGACATAGCTAGGAGTTTGGATCCTCTGAGGAGGAGCTAAAAAGAAAGAACAAACACATATTGATGCTGCAGTGAATCTTTAATTGGAATTTTGAAAACATTTGTCATGAAATTGTGGTCCAACATAAAGGAAGAGTAGAATCCCATCTGAGGCTAGGAAACCAAGACAAGGAGATGTTGGAGGCAGAAGAGAAAGATGAAGACCAGGTTTGGCAATACTGCTAGGTAGATTTCCACAACTTTTACAAGCCCGAGGAAAAACCAAAAGGGAATCCATCCCGAATTGGAGCTTTTCTTCATCTTTCAGAGAGGGCTGTCACCAGGAGGTGAAAGAAAGCAAAGAATGAAAGAAGCATTGAATTTTAAAAAAAAAGTTTGAAGAACAGGAGAATCAGAGAGTTTTGGACATTTTAGAGGGATAGATGTATGGATGCTTGCGATTACAGGCATCCAGGTCTATGAGATCTTAGTCGTAAATTCAGGTCACAAGAATCCATCACTGGTGGTCCCTCTGGAAGCAGACATGTCCTTAGTTTCTACACGGGTTGCATGGATTGCAAGGGTAGTATCTGAGCTTTGAGCTTCCACCAGAAGAACCAGAAGCACATGCGGTGTATCCTCCCACACGAATCGGCTCACACGAGGCAGCGAGGACGGGTCCTGGAATGATAACTGCGACAGGAGCTGGCTGGATGTATAGTTCAGATGGAGGGGTCTGGTTGACACAGCTCACACTGGCTAGAGGGGAAATGCCCAGGCTACCCGCGCTCAGACCACCACCAGTTGAGCCAAGCCCATAGGAACCATAGGAGCCAGCTCCACATGAGGTCAGGGAACCCAAGCCGCTCACGGGGTAGCAAACTGGAGGGCTGCAGGTGGGGACACAGGTAGGCACACCACAGGCTGGGACACAGCAGGACATCTCGAGAAGGATGAAGGCAAGTCTGGAAAGAAACACAACACAGTTTCATTCAGGGTGGTGGGAAACAGGGAAGACACTTGTCAAACATGACATGGAAAGTGTCAAGCTGGATAGGGGAAAAGGTCACTTCTGCAGGGTTACAGCTAATCCACTGACCTCTTTTGAGAACATTATTTTGTTCCCTCTTGGCCATTGACTACCTGCTGCCCCATCATGCTAAACTCATTTCTTATTTCCAGCCCCTAATGTCTCTTTGTAGTTTGCAAGTTTTGGAAAATATGAAGCCGTCCATAGCTGATGGATCCATATCTTGGCTATATGAGAACTGAAAATCACGGAACACATTGATTACTGAAGATAGCCCTCTGTCCATAGAGAAGAACCAGCCATCGTCACCATAGCTAAACCTCTGAGGGTTTCTAAGTGATGTTAAGACCTTGTCACTGGGGTTGCTTGTTTTCGTCATCCCTCCTCATCCCTTTGTCTTTCTGTGCTATCCCAGACGGATGATATACCTCCAGAGAGTCGTTCTTAATTTCTCCCTTCAATGTCTTTTGGTCAAATGTGCATTAAGAGTAAGATAAGCACAAATATAGATTTCAACCCAGCTGAGTAAAATCACAAAGAGTCCTAGGAGAGAGAGAGAGAGAGAGAGAGAGAGAGAGAGAGAGAGAGAGAGAGAGAGAGAGAGAGAGAGAGAGAGAGAGAGAGAGAGAGAGAGAGAGAGAGAGAGTCTAGATTTCTGAAGGGAGAAGCCAATAGCAAATCCCATCACCTACCAAGTTCTCAAAGGAGAAGATCGGAGAAGCGATGAACAGCTGATGTGAAACCTTGAGGATTGAGCGTCCTTATATACCATGCAAAGGTTGTGATGCCCCCCCACCCCTCGGGCCTTTCAAGAGATTTATATTACAGAATAATAATAATTAACCAAATACCTGACTCATCAATTTGCACCCCAATTCAGCTCTATATAATTTATATCTGCATGGTACCTATTAGACCTGAATTATAAGCCTAGCACATATATTTTTTTTTATCATAGCTTCAATGACCTTTGAAATTATTGTCTCATCAGCTCATTTTCCCCTGACACAGAAATTGTCAAGCGCTGAGCCATAGGCATGCAGCACCTGTTCTTCGATGTGAAAGATGCTAATGTTTGATTTCATAGAACGTGGTAAAACCCTACGTGGTGGTATCTCCCAATACTTTTGTGGAGAGATTTCAAAAGGGTGATGAGCTGATGAGGCGCATCTCTTCCAGAGAAGCACGTGTCCCAGTTTTGGGGGTTTGTCCATCTTAGTTGACAGTGTAATCTGGTGGACCTGCCTGCTGTTGTTTTTACAACTGAATGCCAGAATGGAACGGAATGGAACAGAATGGAACGGAATGGAATAACAGAATTGGAAGGGACCTTGGAGGTCTTCTAGTCCAGCCCTCTGCTCAGGCAGGAAACCCTATACCATTTCAGACAAATGGCTGTCCAGTCTCTTCTTAAAAACTTCCAGTGTTGGAGCATTCACAGCTTCTGGAGGCAGGTTGTTCCACTGGTTAGTTGTTCTAACTGTCAGGAAGTTTCTCCTTAGTTCCAGGTTGCTTCTCTCTTTGCTTAGTTTCCATCTGTTGTTTCTTGTCCTGCCTTCAGGTGCTTTGGAGAAGAGCTTGACTCCCTCTTCTTTGGGGCCGCCCCTGAGATACTGGAACATGGCTATCATGTCACCCCTCACCCTTCTCTTCGTTAAACTAGACCTACCCAATTCCAGCAACCGTTCCCTATATGTTTTAGCCTCCAGTCCCCCAGTCATCTTTGTTGCTCTTCTCTGTACCCTTTCTAGAGTCTCGACATCTTTTCTTCTCTCCTTCCTTCCTTCCTCCTTCCCTCCCTTCTCTATTCCTTCCTTCCTTCTTTCCTTCCTCCCTCCCTCCCTCCCTTCCTTCCTTCCCTTTTTTTGTTTCTGTTCAACCACAAGAGGGAATCAGAAGCCATAAAATACAATTTAGGCTATTCTATATCAGTGGGTTAGGACGCTGAGCTCGTCGATCAGAAGGTCGGCAGTTTGGCGGGTCGAATCCCGAGTGCCGCGTAGCAGAGTGAGCGCCTGTTACTTGTCCCAGCTTCTGCCCACCTAGCAGTTCGAAAGCAAGTTAAAAATGCAATTAGAAAAATATGGACCACTCCGGTGGGAACAGCGTTCCGTGCGCCTTTGGCGTCTAGTCATGCCGGCCACATGACCACGGAGACGTCCTCGGACAAGCGCTGGCTCTTCGGCTTTGAAATGGAGATGAGCACCGGCCCCTAGAGTCGGAAACGACTAGCACGCATGTGCGGGGGAACCTTTACCTTTACCTTTATATATATATATATATATATATATATATATATATATATATATATATATATATATATATATATATATATATATATATATATATATATATATATATATATATTTCCCCTCTCATTTTAATTCCATTCTAAAGAAACTTTCTCTGTGCCCACCGCACCAAACCAGCCACAAACCTGGATGACACTTTGGGTTATTCCTTTGGATTAATTTTAACCTTGGCTAGCTTTTCCTTTCAGACGTGTCAGCTGGCTGCTGGCTGAGGCCATCGGACAGTGGAGGGTGAAGGTATCACCAAAGGTCATCTAGTCCAGCCCTCGGCAACCTGTTAACCATCCTCAAGAGGACTGGCCCCTTTTTAAAAAGCTCCAATTAGGAAGAATTTATTACCTTTAGATGCCCTCATTAGCCCGCTGCTCATTGCAACACCAACCTTACCATCAGGCAGTATTTTTCATGCAGCTAAAATATTTAAAACAATTTTATAAGCAATGTTGGCAGCTTATGCTTGATTCAATTATTTATTATAATTATTTATAATTCCCCTACCTGGGATTTTCCCCAAGGGGTATTTTTCCTGCGAGGTTTTTTTTGTTTGTTTTAAATGGGATAATATTTCTGGCTAACGTTCAGGCAAAACGTGTCAAGCTTGCAAATTTAGCTTGACCTTATATCATAACCTCTGATAATTATCTTTATCGCCCCATATTATTTTTTCTTATCTGCTGTCAGAGTTCGGGAACCATTCCTAGTTCTTTCAGCTTTGGGACTACAGTTCCAATGCATCAGGGTGGGATCAAGCGGACTAGGGCTGATGGGAAATGTAGTCCGGTGCCAAATTGGGGAGCAGGGGCTCTGTATTTGGGCTAGTGGCAGGAAAACCCTAGGAAATTAGGAACAGGATGAATGAATGAATGAATGAATGAATGAATGAATGAATGAATGAATGAATGAATTAACCTTTATTGTCAAAGTACAACCATGTATACATTGAGATTGGCTGAGCCTCCCTTCATGCCCCCACCCCACCCCCAGCTTACAGTGACACAAACCCTCCATCTTATTACACCATGTGAGCTAATTGCACAACACACCGGCCTCGCAAGTCAATCATGCATAAAGTTTATAAAAATTATTTCCCGTTCAAAAGCCTAACAGCCCACGGATGAAAGCTGTTTTTCAGCCTGTTGGTACGGCTGGCTATACTCCTATATCTCCTACCCGATGGTAGGAGAGTAAAGAGATACCGTCCAGGGTGTGAGTCGTCCCTGAGAATCTTCCTCACTCTTCCAAGGCAGCGGGGCCTGGCGAGGTCATCCAGTGGTGTCAGGGGACAGCCCACAATGTCTTGTGCTGTGCTCACCAGCCTCTGTAATACCTTCCTATCTGTGGCTGTCAGACCAGCATACCAAACCACAATACCATACGAGAGGACGCTCTCTATAGTAGACCGGTAAAAGAGGGTCATTAGCCGTTGTTCTACCCTGTTCTTCCGCAAGACCCTGAGGAACTGGGGTCTCTGTTGGGCCTTTCTGGCTACCTGGGTTGTACTAACTTTCCAGGTCAGATCTTCGCAGAGGTAGACTCCCAGAAATTTAAAGGAGGAAACTCTCTCCACACAGTCCTCCCCGATGTAAAGTGGGGCAGGTTCCTCCTTTTTCCTCCGGAAGTCTAGCACCATCTCTTTCATCTTGCCAATGTTCAGGTGCAAGTTGTTGTTACTACACCATATGGATAGTTTTTGTACCTCCGCCCTGTATGCTGTCTCATCCCCACCTGTAATAAGACCCACCACGGTTGTATCATCTGCCAACTTAATTATCGCAGTGGATGGGTCGGATGATACACAGTCATATGTGTACAAAGAGTACAGGGAGGGGCTAAGCACGCAGCCCTGTGGCAAGCCGGTGCAAAGCTTCAGGGGGGTGGACAAAGCAGACCCGACCCTCACTGTTTGTAACCAGTCCCTAAGAAAGTCTTCAATCCAATCGCAGATGGAGGGGGAGTATTTCAAGTCAGTCAGCTTCTCGATGAGAGTGCTCGGCAAAATGGTGTTGAAAGCCGAGCTGTAGTCAACAAAAAGCATCCTGACGTAACTTCCAGGTTTCTCGAGATGACTTGCTACAGAGTGTAAACCAGTAGCTATGGCATCGTCTGTCGACCTGTTCCCCCTATAGGCAAATTGCACCGCCCTGAGTCCTTCGGGAGAAGGGCGGCATATAAATTAAATTAAATAAATAAATTGATGTTTATCGAAATCCAGTGGGAGGCATGTCCTGAGATGTTGGAGAACCAATCTTTCGAAGCATTTCATGTGGAACATAGAATCATAGCGCTGGGAGGGACCCTGGATATCTGCTAGTCCAACCATATGTGAGAATAACAGAGTCAGGAGGGACCTTGGAACCCCCTGCTCAGAATACAGAATAAGAGAGCTGGAAGGGACCCCGGAGGTCTTCTAGTCCAGCCCCCCGCGCCCCCCCAGCTTGGAATGCGGAATAACAAGAGTTGCAAGGATAATCCTTGGTGGAGCATTGGGCTAATGCCTCCTTAAGTAACACCAGCTGCCTGCCATTAGTGCAGGTTCGCGTCCCACCAGGCTCAAGGTTGACTCAGCCTTCCATCCTTCCGAGGTAGGTAAAATGAGGACCCAGATGGTTGGGGGCAATTAAGCTGACTTTGTAATAATGCCGCTGGGGTGTGTGTGTGAAAGCCCTAATAAGCAGGCATATACATGGAATGAAGGCTACTGCTAAGCTTGTAAGCCGCTCTGAGTCTTCAGAGAAGGGCGGGATATAAATGGAATTAAAATTAAATTAAATTAAATTAAATCCCTCTTCAAGTTGCCAGCCCTTCAGGCTGATCTACGCCCTTTGTGATCGTCTGCCCCCCCTCCCCGGAAATTAAACCTCGAAGAACACAACAACCACACCATTTTTGGGAAGATTAAAATCTTTATTATTATGCCCCTCCCCCCTCCCCCAGAAGCCTCGAAGGGGTGGCCATGGTTAGGCCGGGAGGAGAAGCGATCCACCGCTGGCTCAGTGGCTGTGGAAGTTCTCATGGCACTGATTCAAGAATCTCCCCATGAGGGTCAAGAACTCCTCAAAGTTAATCTCATTGTCCCTATTCTGGTCCAGCTCCTTGAAGAGGCGTTCGATGCCTTCGGGGTTCTTAGTGGTCTGCAAATTCCAAAGAAAACGACATTTTTAACCGTTTGGACCCTATCGTAAGTCTAAGAAAATGGCTTAGACATCATTGGAAAAGAAAGACCAAGGGATACGACTGGTCCTCAATTTACGACGATTCGTTTAATGACTGTTTGAAGTTGCAATGGCGCCGGG
Organism: Vipera ursinii; assembly: GCF_947247035.1. Classification (NCBI taxonomy): domain Eukaryota; kingdom Metazoa; phylum Chordata; class Lepidosauria; order Squamata; family Viperidae; genus Vipera; species Vipera ursinii. Next base: position 1,623,242 of record NC_139528.1, read on the forward strand.
GGGGGAAGTCCTCCAATTTATGACCCTCGTCGCGTTTCTAACCCCCCCCCCCAAAAAAGTCCAAATTAAGGCACTTGGCAACCAGGCTGTACTTATGTCCTGGGGTCGCGTGATCCGCACTTACAACCTTCCCAGCCACAAGCAGCCAGTAAGGGAAAACGGATTCGTTTAATGACCAGGGGATTCACTTAACAACCTGGGCTGAAAAGGGTCGGAAAATCGGGCAGGATTTATTTTAACAACCCGATAGACCCCGGGCCAGAGGTGGGAAACAGGCTTTTTTTCCATTTTTTTTTCCAAATGGCTTTGGAAAGAAAAAAAAGGAAAAAAACGGGGAGGAAAACCTATTTTTCCTCCCCCCCCCCAATTTTTCTGGGTGTTTTTTTTCCCCAGGACCACCACCCAAAGCCAGAAGCTGGTCAATCACCCCACTTGGTTGCTGAAGCACCCCCAGATTTTATTTTCTCAACATTCTGGTTTTGTCTTTGTTGGGTTTTTTCCACGTATATTTGACTTTTTTACCCATTTTGGTCGGTTTTGCCTCTGATTTTGGAAGCCATGAAAGGAAACACACACACACACACACACACACACACAGAGAGACACACACACACAAAAACACACACACACACACACACACACCCAGGGGACCGGCTGCAGTATTCTCAGCGGCCACCAGAGGCCGCCACAACAGCATTCAGCTTGAAGTTCCTGTTGATGCCTTCAAGTTTTGGCTACTTTCTCCATGAAATTCAAACTGCTTTATGGTGGACCCCCATGTCTACCTCCTCCCTTCCGTTTACTAAAAAAAAAATCAAAGGAAACAAAAAGTTCGTTCTCACCTGAATGAAGTTTGGAAGCTGCTCCTTCAGCAGCTTGGCGAACTCAGCCTTGGATAGCATGTCGTGATGCGCCTTTTGAATAGAATATTTGTGGAAAACATCCATGATGCATTCGCAACATTTTTCCAGCTGAGTCTTAGACATTTTGCTTTGCTTCTGATCTGGAAGAATCAAATGATTAATCGGTTATCACAGGGCAAGATCGGAATTTGTCAACTCATCCCAGGGCATTAAGCACAAACGGTTGAATGGAGCCTCAGTTTATTTATTTTTATTTTTATTCCATTTATATCCCGCCCTTCTCCGAAGACTCAGGGCGGCTTACAAGCTTAGCAGTAGCCTTCATTCTATGTATATTTTATTTATTTTAATTCCATTTATATCCCGCCCTTCTCCGAAGACTCAGGGTGGCTTACAAGCTTAGCAGTAGCCTTCATTCTATGTCTATGCCTGCTTATTAGGGCTTTTACACACACACCCAAGCGGCATTATTACAAAGTCAGCTTAATTGCCCCCAACAATCTGGGTCCTCATTTTACCTACTTCGGAAGGACGGAAGGCTGAGTCAACCTTGAGCCTGGTGGGACTCGAACCTGCACTAATTGCAGGCAGCCGGTGTTACTTAAGGAGGCATTAGCCCACTGCTCCACCAAGTGGTTGTCCACTTACTCTCTTTTTTCCCCTCTACGCTCGTTTTTTCCTTCCAAAACTTCCCAGATAGTTCTTCCAAGTATTACAGAAACTATCCATTGTAGAATTTAATTCTCATTAAACAGGACGGGAGAACAATTAGTCAATGGGTTGCCAACAGGAGTTACGAGTGCTCCATCGCTGGAGATCTTCAAACTGGACAACCCTTTGACCAGGATGGAATAGGTTCTCCGGCTTTGGGGTTGGACTAGGTGACCCCCAAAGTCCCTTCCAGCCCCAGGATTCAAAATTTGAGCTTGTTCCAATGACCCAGTTGGACCATTTCAGGGCAGCTAATTTCCAAGATGCAAGGAGGAGGAGAACCCCAGTTCACCATGCCAACTTGGACCTTTTCCCCTTTCTTGGCATGTGGCCAGTAGAAAGTGCCCATCCCAGTCTGGGACCAGATGGCAACTGGTTTGTGTCAAGAAGAGACCTTAAAAAAAATTAAGAGGAGGTCCCTAGTTCTGAGAAGAAGGTGGGCTTGTAATGAAGGCCACATGAGACATTGCTTCACCCTTGTTGGACCTTCAAAAGTCTGGCTCTTCCCCTGGAGCTAAAGTCTCTAGTCCTCATGCTTCTCCCTAACCGGCTTGCCACTGAGATCCAGCCTTCTCCAGATCTTCAGACCGGAGTTGTCAGACCTAAAGCTGAATCTGGAGCTCTCCATGTGTTCTCCTGCCTCGAAAGAGCAATGCCCCCTTAAAATCCCCCCTATTTTGGCCTTCTGGACCTAGAGAGGTCTTGGCCAAGAGTCTCCACTTACCTCTGGCGTTGATCGGTAAGAGAGCAAGGTTGGTCCCGGATGAGTTGAGGATCTTTGAAATGCTGTCATCTTTTATAGATCCATTCAGAGGTTTGCCTCCACCCTTCCTTGCGAAATTGTCCTATCTCCACACACACACACACACACACACACCACTAACTCCTCTGCGGCCCTTGCAACGTTTCTCCTCTTGCTCAAGGTCTCAGGAATTTCCCCATATTTTGACTTCCTTCTAGGTAAATTTCCTGGGCAGCTAATTCTGCCTTGTCACTTCTTTGTGTGAAGATTGTGCATAAACACACTGGTTCTTTTGCTCAATCCTGTAAACCTAAGGGCTGGGTCTGTTTTTATTTCTTTTCTAAAATTCCTTTTATTCCCTTTGGGTCTTCAGAAGTGATCCCCAAATAGCCCTGCGGGGATTTATTGGCTGACTGATTGACTGATTGATTCATTCAGTGGTTGGTTGGTTGGTTGGTTGATGGATTGATCGATCGGTCCATCCGTCCATCCATCCATCCATCCATCCTTCCATCCACCCATCCAATTTATGTATTTGATTTTCTGGATAGAGAACAGCAGAAAATATTGTCAGTTTCATGTTGGGGGCAGAAATAAACCTCTTTTTTTCCCCCAGAAAGATGTGTAGAATATAAACATTTGAAACTGGATAACTTGATTCTTCCCAAGAGGGAAGGATAAAGGAAGGAAGGAAGGAAGGAAGGAAGGAAGGAAGGAAGGAAGGAAGGAAGGAAGGAAGGAAGGAAGTTCCGTTTTAATCACATTGAAATTTCAAACAGGAGGGAAGGGTCTGCTTCGTGCAACTTTCCTGGTTGTTGTTTTTTTTTGAAAAAAGAATATTTTGGGAGGAGAGCCTGGCTCACCGCTTTCCTGCAGCCAACAGCCTTTTTGCCAGCCGCTGCCTTCTCCCCTCGTAAACAGTTCAGACAAGATCAGAGACCGGCTCAGTGCAAAGAGGAGAATGCAGATAGGCTGGAAGAGCGAGCCAGCTGTGGGTTCAAGGGTGTGCCAGCAAGTTGGAACCCCAAGCATCTGGAAAGTCTTACCTGGAAAGAAAGAAAAAAGAAAAGAAAAGTTATTTTTTATTTCTGTCTTTTATCCTATCTCGAAAAGGAGGAATATTTTGCCTCTGGCTTCCTGCCTGAAGTAAGAGCCGGTGGAAATTGCCAGCCTATCCAAGGACTCCTTACTCATTCTTGGAGGTCACATCACCGTTCCCTGTCTTGTAAGCAAATATGTAAACGTGGAAGCATTTGGCTCTCCGTCCCCGTTTCCTTCTACTTCTTCCCCTTCAGCCCGTTGTGCAGGTTGGGTTAATATTGGAGCTCGGAGGGGGGGGGATTTTATTTTTATTTTATTTATTTATGGTCCCTCTTCCCTCTTCGCCTGTCTTTCCCTTGCTGCTATGCCATTTTAAATGGCCCTTCCCTGCTTTATCAAGCAGAGGCCACCGCTTCAGAACTCACACAGCCTTCTTTTGTTGATCTTGTCCGTTGAAGTTGCTGGGCAGAGGAGCGCGAGAAGGGATCATGTGATCCCGGGATGCTGCTACCGTCGTAAATACGAGTCAGTTGCCGAGCGTCCCAGTTTGGATCAGGTGACCAGAGGGAATGCCGCAACGACCGTGGGAAAGACGGTCATTTTTTTGCCAGGGCCGCTGTAACGGGTCACTAAATGCGCCGTTGTAAGGCGAGGACTACCGTATAAAATCTGAATAAATCAAAAATTAAAGAACATCACTTCTAAGATGTTTGTGGGTTGGGCAAAACCTCCCAGAGCCAAGGGCCTTAAGAGTACAGAGAGTCCTGGACTTAAAAACATTCGTTTAGTGGCCATTCCAAGTGACAGCAGCACGGAGGGGGAGTTTCTTATGACCGGTCCTCGCACTTATGACCATTGCAGCATCCCTGTGGTCAGGGAATCAAAATACCTGGCAACTGGCCTGTACCTACGACGCGTCCTGGGATCACCTGAACTCCGTCTGCGACCTTCCCAGCCAAGTCAACCGTGGCAAAACGGGTCATAAAAATCAGTGCCACTCGCTTAAGAGCTGCCCTGCTTTGCGACAGAAATTCTGGCTCCAGGTGCAAACAGTGAGGGGGTTTTTTTGTGTGTTTTTTTTTAAAAAAAACAGCTACAACCAGGAGCAAATGTTCACGTCTGGGGCAAAAATAACAGTACTTGGGGGGTTCAAATCAGCCCGAAAGCGATTCTGCAATTTTGCGACTTGGAAGGGGCCAATTTAAAACCTAAGCAGCTTTAGGGCAAAATTTCTCCACTGGGTGTCAACCCGTTTTTGTGTTTTTTTTTAAACTCACACTCATCCTAAACGTTGGTACCGAGTGCGAAATAATTTGCATCTGTTTCCAGTAAGGCTTTCACAATCTGTAAGGGGAAACGTAGATTTCTTCAAGCAACTGCAATGAGTAATGCAATCTTATTTGTCTCGGCCACCACTCCCCGGAGGTGAGTCGCAGCTATGGAAAACACCTCAGCACGCTAAGATCTTATCCGAAGCATAAAACCGGCTCCGCTACCCTTAAGCCCATTCCCCTCTCCTATTTTTATTTTTCAAAACTCCAATTTTATTTTTGTTCATTCAAATACAAAATCCAATTTGAGGGGGGGGATGAACAGAGACAAAACAGAACTAGGCCCAAACGTTTAAAGAAACGTGAATTTAAAAAAAAGACAAAAGCACAACATGATTATTATTATTATTATTATTATTATTATTATTATTATTATTATTATTATATTATATTATTGTTGTTGTTATTATTATTATTATTATCATTATCATTATCATTATCATTAAAAGTATTTATTTATTTATTTAAGGGAGAAGTGGGGAGGGGGATGCTCGATTGCCCCAGTCTTGGCTCACAAAGTTTCCTTGGAATCAAACTCAGTTTGAGGGTTTTGCAACCGGCGGCTTTGCAGTCTGCTCTTACAAGATCTCTGGGTGGTCTCCTTTCCCAGCTAATGATCCGGTCCGACTTTGCTCAGCTGTTTAAGATCCACGAAGGTTGGTGGGCTATGAAGGGTCTGTGGGGTGGGGGGGGAAGAGTTATCCAAGATTGATGTCCTGGAATTATGCAATTAGTAAATTTCCCTCTCTGGATTAAGGTGTTGTCTGAATTAGTCAAACTCCTACGGAGCTCTCCCCGGTGCTGACGTGGTCACTTCACATGACTCATTCTTGGGGTCTTGATCATCTGCCAATGGATCAGGCCTCTACACACACACACACACACACACACACAAACACACACACAAGCAAACAAATACCACAGGGAGAAGCACACAAACACACACACACACATCTGTGAAATTGACCAAAAACCTGCTGAGATGGACAAGCCAACTTCTTGGATTTAAGAATTTATTGGTCCCTCAGAAAATTCCTTAGGAACATTTTGTGTAAAACATGGCAGGGGGGGGGAAGCAAACTTGCGGTTTTATGGTTTTGATGAAAAGATTGTAAAACGAATAGAGTTGATGTAATTTTTGAGAAAGAGCTTAACGGACTTGTAACTGCTATTAAGAATATTTTTTTATCTTTTTTTTAGATCTATTTTTTATCTCTCTCTTTTTTCCTACTTTCTTATACTTTTTCCTTTATTGCATTTTTAGCCTTTCCTTTCTTCCTCACCCCTCCCCCTTTATTCTCCAACACAATTTATTTTATTTTTTTATTATTCAATCTATGCTGCTGAGTTAACAGCACAGAAATTAAAGGAGCTGGTGGGGACACACACACACACACACACACACACACTCAAGATTTAAATTCATTTCAAAATAAAGTCAATCCACCAAGGTCCATTCGGTTTAGCCAAAGATGGTGATGATAATGATGATGATGATGATGATAACATTGGAAGGGACCTTGGAGGTCATCTAGTCTAACCCCCTGCTCAGGCAGGAAACCCTATACCATTTCAGTCAAAAGGCTGTCCAGTCTCCTCTTAAAAACTTCCAGTGTTGGAGCATTCACAGATTCTGGAGGCAGGTAGTTCCACTGGTTAATTGTTCTCACTGTCAGGAAGTTTCTCCTTAGTTCCAGGTTGCTTCTCTCTTTGCTTAGTTTCCATCTGTTGTTTCTTGTCCTGCCCTCAGGTGCTTTGGAGAATAGCTTGACTCCCTCTTCTTTGGGGCAGCCCCTGAGATACTGGAAGACTGCTATCACGTCCCCCCTGGTCCTTCTCTTCGTTAAACTAGACCTACCCAATTCCAGCAACCGTTCCCGATATGTTTTAGCCTCCAGTCCCCTGATCATCTTTTGTTGCCCTTCTCTGTACTCTTTCTAGAGTCTCAACATCTTTTTTTACATCGTGGTGACCGAAACTGGATGCCATATTCCAGGTGTGGCCTCACCAAGGCCTTGTAAAGCGGTATTAACACTTCACATGACCTTGATTCCATCCCTCTGTTGATGCAGCCTAGCCCTGTGTTGGCTTTTTTGGCAGCTGCAGCACACGGCTGGCTCCTATCTAAGGGATCGTCCACTAGGACTCCGAGATCCCTCTCACAGTTGCTTGATGTTTCTTTACCCCATTTTTTTTTCTCCCCCAAGAAATCTAGTTTTATTTTTATTTTTTAAGGGAGGGGGTGTGTGCCCAGATGAAGCATCTTTACTTTAAATGGAGAAATAACCGAAGGGGGAAGCGGAGTTTGCCGCTGGAGCAACCGACCTCTCTTGCAACGCCAAGGAAAGGCGTAAGTTAAGTGGGAGCTAAAATCCACTTCCTTAAAAGCTTTTTGTCTGGATACTTGAGAAATTCTTGCACCCTCTGGCCTTCCTTTGCAGATCGAGGGAAAGACAGGCCAAGGCTTGCTTCTTGGGTTTTAAAAGCTTTTCTCCCAGCTCACCAGCCCGACTCAAATAATAATCATAATTCACTTTATAAATTATGGCAGGGCTTTCTCAGAAAGGCTTTCTTCAAAGAATGCTAAATGGGGAGGTTTGTGATTTAAAAAGACACGGCACAAGAAGAGAACAGGGTGGGGGGGGGGAGAAGGAAAAAAAAGCAGCAGACTTGGGAACCGGTTTGTAAAGTTTATAAAACCCATTCTGTGGGCGGTTTGCTTTTGTGGGTCACAGCAGAAGAGACAACTCAGCACCTGCGAGAGCGTGAACACACAATAATGTTGTGATGGGGGTTTCCCGATACTCCCGTGTAACACCTCTACTCCGCGAGTTGCATTGGCTTCCGGTTGCCCTCCGGGTGAGATTCAAGGTGCTGGTAATGACCTATAAAGCCCTACATGGCTTGGGTCCAGGATATCTGAGGGAACACCTGCTGCCGGCATCAAGTTCCCTTCGTCCAGTGCGCTCCCACAGGGAGGGTCTTCTCAGGGTGCCGCCGGTAAAAGATTGCCGGCGGATAACACCCAGGGGGAGGGCATTCTCTGTGGGTGCACCTGCCCTCTGGAACCAGCTGCCCGTGGAGCTTAGGACTGCCCCCAACCTCCGTTCATTCCGCTGGGACCTGAAAACCTGGCTCTTCGAGCTCTCCGGCCCAGGCTGAGAATTTTAACTGGGGTTTTTATTTTTTTTAGGGATGATTTAATCTTTTTAAATTGTTTTTAACTTTTGTATTGGGTTTGGTTTTAAATACCCTGTAAACCGCCCTGAGTCCTTCGGGAAAGGGCGGTATATAAGTCTAATCTAATAAAATAAATAATGCCGTGTATGCTTCTTTGCGTATGATTATTATTAAAAGTTTGTACAGCAATGATAAGAATTGATACCAACTAATAAGCATTTAGAACAGAGGGAAGGAGGAAAGAAAGAAAGAAAGAAAGAAAGAAAGAAAGAAAGAAAGAAAGAAAGAAAGAAAGAAGGAGGGAAGGAAGGAAGGAAGGAAGGAAGGAAAGAAAGAAAGAAAGAAAGAAAGAAAGAAAGAAAGAAAGAAAGAAAGAAAGAAAGAAAGAAAGAAAGAAAGAAAGAAAGAAAGAAGGAAGGAAGGAAGGAAGGAAGGAAGGAAGAAAGAAAGAAAGAAAGAAGGAAGGAAGGAAGGAAGGAAGGAAGGAAGGAAGGAAAGAAAAAAGAAAGAAGAAAGAAAGAAAGAAAGAAAGAAAGAAAGAAAGAAAGAAAGAAAGAAAGAAAGAAAGAAAGAAAGAAAGAAAGAAAGAAAGAAAGCTGAAAACGTGAGGTGCATCTTTACATCCAAATAAGGTTTGTCAAAAATAAAAATTAAGATGAAAGAAATAAGAAATAAATACATAAGAAACGAGGCTGACAACTCGAGGTGCATCTTTGTACCTACATTTTTATAGGCCAAAAATTAAAAAAAAATACGATTAAAATAAATAAATAAATCTTGCAAATTTGATTCTCTGTACTTCAGTCACCGTTGGCTTCCTCAGCTCGATCAATGGGCAGGACTATAGATCCCCAAATCCCCAGCTCGGGTGGCCAACAGTCCTTTTAGAGAATGTAGGTCGTCCCGGGCCTTATAAACCGGCCAGGTTGGCTGTGGATGATGGAATTACATTCCCAAACCCCGTTTAAGTATACCGAATTTTGCAGAGGTGCTCGTTGCTTCACCTTTCCACTAGAGGGCGCGCCGACACAAGCCAGGGCTCCGCCTTCTTTATAGGCATTTATACCTGACAGATTTGGGTTTAAAAAGGATGAAATGAGCAAAAAAAAAAATGAGGGGTCTCCATCGAAAGAGAACAAGGATCTTTTGGCCCAGGAAAAACAAAACCCTCCGAGACGGAAAATTATTTATTTATTTATTTATTTTATTATTTATTTATTTTTATTTTTTTTAAATTCTCTAATTTTAATTTATTGCACAGATGTTCTCAATTTTATTTTTATCTTGATTTCTGTACTTATTATATGTTTTTGTTGTTAGCCGCCCTGAGTCCTTCGGGAGATAGGGCGGGATATAAATCCCATCAATAAATAAGTAAATAAATAAATAACTACGGGGTTGCTTCAAAAGCGGTGGAAAGAATTGGACACCGCGCCACAGAGCATGTACAGAGTGCCTTCCACACCCGCCCATTGCAACTGTAAGTTGCAATGGGCGGGTGTGGAAGGCACTCTGTACATGCTCTGTGGCGCGGTGTCCAATTCTTTCCACCAATTTTTTTGCACCCGAGTTTGTTGTTGTTGGTTTTTTTTTCCAATTCCCGGGGTCCAGTCCTAGTGCAAAAGCAATCAAGCCTTCGGAAGGGTCTCCGAGGGGTCCCCCGTCCCACCCCAGGGCTTGATTTCTCCACGTCCACCCGAGAAGGAAGGGTGCAGATGCAAAGCTTTCCCACCCACCCACCGCACGGGAGACCCTCGATTTTTTTTTTTCTTCCCCAACAGGGGAAAAGTCCGCGAGTGGAGAAACGGGCTGATTCACACGTGCAATCCCCCTTCCCTTCCCCGGGAGCCTGCTGGGCTAAACGGGTTAAAAGCAGCAGGGGGAGGGAGGTCCTCCTTGCCGCTAGAGGGCGCCCTCGCCCCCCTCTCTCTTCCCCACCCCCCCACATCCACCCCCCCCACCCCCCAAGCCAGCCAGCAGAATCCGGGCAATGGCGAGGCTGGAGCTTGGCAAGAGGCAGGAACCCAGCTGAAGTTTGCACAGGTTAGGTGGCAGGCGCGTAACGTCTGCAGGCGTGACCCGGTTCCTGTTTTGCAATCTGTGTGTGGGGGGGGGGGTGTCCTCCTGGCCCCCCACCAGGTCCCTTCTGGGCGCCCCCTCCCCCCATTGCAATGACCCAGCTGCAGTTGCAGCGGTTGCAAATTTGCAGTTTTGCAAAACGGGGGGGGGGGGCGAGGGGAGAAGGAGGGGTACGTGGGGAGACCTCCCTCCCCTTCTCGCCCCTCCCTCTCTCTTCAGCTGACTGTTGCTGGGGAGGAGGGGGGGGTCGTTGGCTTGCAGGGAAGAAGCCCCCCCTCCTCCCCCTCTGCAATTTCCTTCCTGAATTTGGGGAGAATTCCCACCTGGCTCCTCCTCGTTTTCCTGTTGCATTGCGCTGGTTTTCCTGGATACGGCGGGGAGGGTGGGGGTGGGCGTCACTGGCTGGGGAGGATGGGATCTGTACCCCAAGCTCCTTTCCCTGCCGCCCCAGCCACCAGCCCTCCCCTTTCTCTGCCCACCCTCCCTTTTTTCCTCCCTTCCCCCTGCAGCCAGCCGAGCCTCTGTGTCCCAGGGCAGTCTATCTGAGCTCTCTTTTCTCGGTGGGGAAGCCTTGGGGGAGCAGCGCCTGGTCAGCACCTTGCCGGGGATTATGGGGAAAAAAAGAGTAGCGTCTTAAACCCCCCCCTCCCCCAATCAGGGTAACCAGCTGCTGGGTTTTGACATCAATTTTGGGGGGCTGGGTTTTTTTTTGGAGGGGGGGATAACGAGAAAGACGGGGGCGGCGCCAAGGGAATGGGTCCCGTGTCTGCGGCGAGCAAACAGGTGTCGTTGTGGGTTTCTCGTTTCCTTTTCGGCCTCTTTTCCTCCCCCGTAAAACTTGAACCCAAAACTTCCCCCCCTCCTTTGACTTCCTGCTTTGACACCTGTCTCCTCTGCCAGGCAGCCAAGCCCCGCCCCTTCCTCTCCCCCCCCCAAATCTCCAGACCCCTCCTACCCCCTGGTTTTTTTGGGGGAGGGGGGCTCAGGTAGAAATAATAATTTTCCAACCTCCCCCTTCGAGGAGGCGAGTTGTCCTCTTCTTACAACGTTCCGTTTAGTGACCGAAGTTACTAAACGGCACCCAAAAAAAAGAGAGAGAGAGAAACTTAGGACCGTGTTTCACGCTTACGACCGTCGCAGCATCCCTAGGATCAAAAATTCAGAGGCTTGGCAACTGGACTCGTATTTATGACGGTCGCAGCGTCCCGGGGAGGGGGGGTCATGTGATTCCCCTTTGGCAACCAAAGTTAAGCCGCAGCGCAGCGATTTGTTTAACAACGGCGGCGAGAAAGGTCGCCAAACAGGCGAAACTCGCTGCACGACGGTCTCACTTAGCAACGGGAATTTTTGGGGCTCAGTTCGTGGCCGTAAGCTGAGGACAACCTGTTTCCAGTTAGCTTCCCAGCCCTCCTTCGCTCGCCCGTTCTTCCCGCGGAAAAAACACCCAGACAGAATTTCTAAATTCCGTCCTAGGCTGGCTGCATTGTGTCAGACGTGGCTCTCTGGGCGTGTGCAGAGTTTAAACACCCCACCTCCTTAAAGAGGAGGGCAGATTAAAAGAACAGGGCCTCCTCGCTCAACGTTTCCAGAGCAGGTTTGTCCAAATGTGGCCACTTTAAGGCCTGGGGACTTCAACTCCCAGAATTCCCCGCCAGCAAATTATATAAATATAGAAACGTTTTGATCTCTGTTTTCCAGTTTCCTTGTGTTACCCCTGCAGTTTGGGTTAAGGATTGAACTTGTGGATTCTTTTTTTTTCCTCTTCCCTCCCCATGTCTATTTCCTTTGATGCTATGCTATTTCAGATCGTCCTTTATCCTGGATTCACTTAACAAACGTGTGAACAGAATATAGAATGAAGAAAATAATAGAATAGAATAGAATAGAATAGAATAGAATAGAATAGAATAGAATAGAATAGAATAGAATAGAATAGAATAGAATAGAATAGAATAGAAATAATAGCATAGCACAGAAATAATAGAGTGAAAAATTAGAATAGAATAGAATAGAATAGAGTAGAGTAGAATAGAATAGAATAGAATAGAATAGAATAGAATAGAATAGAACAGAATAGAAATAATAGCATAGCATAGAAATAATAGAGTGAAAAATTAGAATAGAATAGAATAGAATAGAATAGAATTCAGAATAGAATAGAATTCAGAATAGAATAGAAGAATAGAATAGAATAGAATAGAATAGAATTCAGAATAGAATAGAATAGAATAGAATAGAATAGAATAGAATAGAATAGAATAGAATAGAATAGAATAGAATAGAATAGAATAGAATAGAATAGAATAGCATAGCATAGCATAGCATAGAAATAATAGAGTGGAAAATTAATAGAATAGAATAGAAGAATAGAATAGAATAGAATAGAATAGAATAGAATAGAATAGAATAGAATAGATCAGCATAGCATAGCATAGCATAGAAATAATAGAGTGAAAAATTAGAATAGAATAGAATAGAATAGAATAGAATAGAATAGAATAGAATAGAATAGAATTCAGAATAGAATAGAATAGAATAGAATAGAAGAATAGAATAGAATAGAATAGAATAGAATAGAATAGAATAGAATAGAATAGAATAGAATAGAATAGAATAGAAATAATAGAGTGGAAAATTAATAGAATAGAATAGAATAGAATAGAATAGAATAGGAATAGAAGAGAATAGAATAGAATAGAATAGAATAGAATAGAATAGAATAGAATAGAATAGAATAGGCAGTTGAAGACCTTTCCTGGTTTGAGTGTGATTTTTTTTTAAAAAAAATTAAATCCGACAAAGCCTGTTTGCAGGCTGGCCTTCCTCGCAGGGAGAGCGTGGGCAGATCAGCCGTAAGCTGGGATCGACGTAAAATTGTGGCTGGGGTGCGCAGCCGGATGGTGGCCACCTTCAGCCAAAGGTGGGTAAAAACCAGGATGTCGGTGCCGGGCTGTGGTGAGAGACTGGTGCCTTTTGCAGGCAGATTTGGCGTTTGGGGTAAGGACTAAGAGGTAGACCAGACACCCCAAAAGTTTGGGGTGACCACCATTCTGAGCATTGGGGTTTAATGCAGGGCTGTGCCTCTGCTGCCTTCCTCCAAAGCAGCCTCGGATCTGTGGCTTATTGTGTGTTTTCCCCGTCGCCGGAAGTTGACGTCAGTGCAACTGAAATTTAAGCCATTTTCCTGGACTTGCTAGTTGTCTGCCTGCGGGGATATTCTACCCAGACCACCCCGTCGTCTGGGGGAAACACGCAGGCTTTGCAGAGAGGCTTTTCGACATGGAAAATAACCCCCACTTTGACCCCAGAATTCCCCCTCCTCTCTGCCTTCAGCGCATCCCGAGAGACGCACATCGTGGTTTGTTGTTTTAGTAGCGAGTGCCAACTAGGCCCAAAGATTATTATTATTATTATTATGCGACAACTCCCAGCGGGAAGAATTGAGTGTGGGATAATCCGAAGTTGTCGGGAGTGGGCAGATTCCTGGCTGCCTGGCACACAGGCAGGAATTCAAACGGTAGAGCTGGCAGCCCGTTATCCCGGGGCGGGAAGGGGGGTGGGAGGCCTGCGTTGTGTCTTTTTGCAGAATCAAACAAAGAAATACGAAGCGATCTAAATAAACAAATGCGAAATAAAGTAAGCCAAGGTTGAAATGATAAATACGTATAAGAAGTTGTTTTGCTGCAGGCCGAAAATGGCGGTCAGGCGGGGACAGCGGTGGCCCTGTTCTTGTTTTCCCCAGCCAGGTGATGGCGGAGGTGTGAATTGTCGTTGTGCCAGACCCGAAATAGCTTTGTGACACTTTGGCACTGGCAAAGGGGCAGGCAGATAACAGCGGCTGCCCTTGTAAGAGGGGAAAACCCGGGGTTTGCTCTGCATGCTCTGTTGTTCTCCAGCAAGTGAGACCCCATTAATTCAAGGGGGGGGGACACACATTGGAAAACAAGCTCCCTGCAAGCAGAAAAATAGCACTTCAAGGAGAAAAGTGTCAGATTTTCAATGAGCCGGGAATGCTTGTCCTCTCCGTCTCCTTACTGTGGTTTTTCGGCAAGCGAGACACCGTTAATTTGGAGAGGGGTCACATTAGAGTTCCCCGCAAGCAGAAAGGTAGCACTTCAAGGAGAAAAATGCCAAATTTTCAATGAACCGGGAATGCTTCTCCTCCCCGTCTCGTTACTGTGGTTTTTCAGCAAGTGAGACCCCCCATTAATTTGGAGAAGGGGGGGTACACATTAGAAAAGCAGCTCCCCGCAAGCAGAAAAGTAGCACTTTCAAGGAGAAAAGTGCCTGCCAAATTTTCAACGAGCCGGCAATGTTTGTCCTCCCCATCTCCTTGCTATTGTCCTTCAGCAAGTGAGAACCCCCCCCCCATTAATTTGGAGAAGGGGGAGGAGGGTCCACCTTGAAAAATCAGCTCCCCGCAAGCGGAAAGGTAGCACTTCAAGGAGAAAAGCGCCTCTCCCTCTTTGCCAGCGCCGTATTTTCAACCAGCCGGGAACGTTTGTCCTCGCTGTCTCCTTAAATGACCCCATTTTATTTTCCTCGCTTCCCCCCCTTTTTTTTTTCTTTTCTGTTTTTCCAGCTCTTTTTCTTCACCCTGGGATTCGCCCGAGCCGGAGCTCCCCCTGCGTGTCTTTTGCGTGCCTCTGAGCACGCACAGAGTTCACGGCAGATGTCCCGGTTTGGCATCTCAAACCGAAAGGCCCGGTTGGAGAAAACGTGACTTTTACTCTGAATAAATCTCAGAAGGGAGGGGGGGGTGGAGGGAAGTTTATTTCTGTTTTTAGCGAAGTTGAGAAAGGAGAAATGGGGACTTCCTTTTCTGACTCGCCCAGCCCTTCCCGGCGTTTTGCATTCGCTGCAAAAAAAACCACAATCCGAGTTGTTCTCTGCGCTGAAAACCCACCGGTTCGGGGCAGCGAGTTCGAAAAGCGCTGAGGACCCCCTTTCACGCCCCCTCTCTTTGCTTTGGAAACTTGGAGGTGCCATCCGCGGTTCAGCCGGGCGGGCATTGGGCACCCAGCGCCGGTCATTCGGTCAGTTGGCACAGGTTGACACCTAAAAGGAAGAAGCGTTGGGCCGGAGGAGGAAAGAGCACAGTGCCCAGCAGCCTCAACCAGGCAGAGCGGGGTGGGGGTGTGGACTCCAGATCCCATGGTTCTTGGCTGTTGGAGCGATGGGACCCCGAGTGCCGTTGGGGCCATCACAAGCAAAGGCTGGCTGACTTATTCGAAGACAGAAGGGTTTTATTTTAAAAAATTTTCTGGCCTTTTTTTTTTTAAAGGAAAAAAATACTTTTTTAAACTTCCTTTTTCGCTCTCCTTGAGCGTATTTCGATAGAAAAGATTCCCGTGCTTCTTTTTGATTTTTGAATTTAAAATTTCTTCCTAATCGCTTTTTTCTCCCCCCCCCGAATTCTGTTCCTTTTCTTCTCTCCCCCCCTTTAATAAATATAATATAATAAAAAAAAAATTATTTTATTTTTGAAATAAATGCTCTTTTTTTTAGGCTTCTGCTTTGACCTTTCCTCCTCCCTCCCCTCTTTATTTTTTTCAACAAACACTCTTTAAACTTCTTTCTGAATTCTTCTTAACGGGCCTTCTCCCCCTCTCCTTTTTTAATTTTATTTTTTTTTAAAAAAAAAAAAGACTGCTGTTTAAACTTCTTTTTCCACGTTTTGTTTTTCCTTTCTTCCTCCCCCTTTTTCGGGTTTTTTTTTAAAGAAACAAATGCCCTTTAAACTTCTTTTAAAGCTCTTTTTTAATAAGTCTTCTCTCGCTTTTTATTTTTATTTTTGTTTTTTTAGAAAAAGAGACTGCCCTTCAAACTTCTTTTTTTCACATTTGGCTTTATTCCTTCCTCCCTCCCCCTTTTTCTTAAAACCCAAATGCTCTTTTTAAACTTCTCTTTAAACTCTCTAGTCTAGATGGAAACGTAGCAGCCCACTGTTTCCGGCTGCCGGCGTTCGAATCAAACTTGATCTAGGAAGCGGGAATGACGGGGGGGTGGGGAGGGTCTCCCGGCTCCTCCATCGCAAACGGACCCTCCAACGTTCCGCACAGACCTTCCGCCGTTGCCCGGACAGGCTGGCGGCCTATGGTGGGGCTGGGGGCCCTCCAGCTCCTGGCGTCACCCTCTCGTTTCCTTGCCTTGCTGCAGATGCCGTGAGCCCCCGCCATGGCGGAGGAGTGGGCCCCCCAGCTGGTGGACTACTTCGTGGTGGCCGGACTGGTGGACACTTCCAAATCGCTGGAGGATGAGAGCCCGGCCTCTCGTCCGGCCCGCCCGAGCGAGCCCATTGTGGACGTGGCCGTTATCGTCCGCTCGCAAGGCGAAGAGGTACCCCACGGCTTCACCAGCATCGACCGGACCACCGCGGGGCACCCGGTGGAGCTCAACACCAGCCTACTGAACAACCCCCAGATGTTCATCTGCTACCGGCGGGGGCGGGATAAACCCCCCATTGTGGAACTGGGGTAAGTCGCGGAGGGCTCGGGAGGCATCCGGCGCCAACCGGGAAGAGCTATCCTATCCTGTCCTTTTCGGAGAGAATTACGTACTATAACTCCCAGGATTCCCGCCCGAGAGAGATGCCCTATCCCATTCTCCAGGAGGGTGACCTTGCTTGGCTTCTTTAGGGTGCATTATGGTGGGAAGGACCAGCCCAAACCGGGCTACAAAATCATCGACACGACGCCGTACAGCCACTCGGCGAACCTGGCCTCGGGCGCGCCTGGTCACCAGCACACTTTCCTGACCTACCGGCGGGCCAGCGAGGGGCAGGCGTACAGCGCCTTGGGGATCACGGACATCTGCCTTATCATACCCAGCAAAGGGGAGAGCACACCCCACACGTTTTGTCGGGTGGACAGGAACCTGAACGCCGGGATGGTGAGTCGGGGACCAGGGGGATGACGATTTTTTTTTCTAGGCGCTTCGGATGTTGCAGTTCCCGAGAGTCCTTCACACCTCGCAGGGTTGTGGGTGTTGGGTAGAGGTGGTCTGAACACCCAGAGAGGACCCCAGTCTTGGAAACTCTTTAAAAAAAAACCACAGCAAGGGGACGAAGACAACTCCATGATCTTTTACGGAGAGCAGGGAGTTCCGTTCCTGGTTTTGTGTCTTCTTGGATAAGGCAGATGGACAGACAGCCTGCTTGTCACGTCTCTTCTGCTTCTCCGTTCGGCTGACAGCCCGTCTTATGCTCCTCTCCCCACAGTGGGGTCCAGCCCTCTATATCTGTTACAAGATGGCGCTCGCTAAAGGGAACACCCTGGTCTACGAAGCCGGTAAGGGTTTTCTTCCTTCCATGAGTCTCTGCTCTTCGCAGGTCAGTTGATTGGGCCCAGTCTACAAGGCCAGGCCCACAAAGCTAGGGATGCAGTAGTCAATCCCATAGTTTGCCAAAGCACGGAGAGCAGGGCAGTCAAGGGAGAGGCCGAGAAAGAGAATTAGGCTTTCACCTCTTCACCGTACGTTATTTCTTATTTTTCCCTTCATTCTGTATTTTAAATACATAGCTCAACCAGCCTCAAAATGGAACCAGAATAAACATTTAAAAGCATCCCACGCATTATAATTCTGCAGGAATTACTAGTTCTTTATGAATAACTGAATATATCCTGTTGGTTTAAGAGCCTGGAAATTGCTATTAAGCTTCGAAATAAACGTAAACATCAAGAACCATGATATTTACTCAGAACGCTGGCTGGGGGATTCTGGGAGTTGAAGTCCGCCCCTCTTAAAGCAGGCTGGCTAGGGGATTCTGGGAGTGGAAGTCCACCCCTCTTAAAGCAGGCTGGCTGGGGGATTCTGGGAGTGGAAGTCCACCCATGAGGGATCCTGGGAGTTGAAGTCCATCCCTCTTAAAGCCGCCAACTTTGAGAAACACCTTGGTCTGAATCCTCCCTCCTGTAAACTTGCTTCTTTTAAGCCAAGATGGTTCTTTTCTCACTCTCCAGGTCTCCTCAGCCGCTACCCGGAGGAGGACAACGAGGTTTTCCCCCTCCCCGAATCGGTGCCCGTCTTCTGCCTCCCCATGGGGGCCACCATCGAGAGCTGGCCGGCCGACACCAAGTACCAGCTTCCCGTCTTCTCCACCTTCGTGTTGACTGGCGCATCCGGGGACAAGGTAACCCATGTGCAGGAGGAAGGGACTTTCCCCTGGACCGGTCCGGAGGCGAGGGTGGGGGGAGGCCCAAACACAGAGGCCTAGATCTTCCTGTCACTCACTCAAGGTGAGCTGTGCCCGGAATAACCTGGCGCCCCTCTCCTCTCTCCCCACCTTACTCCAGGTTTACGGGGCTGCCATGCAGTTTTACGAGGCCTTTCCCCGGGAACGCCTCACCGACCGGCAGTCCGTTTGCCTCAACCTCCTCACCGTGGTGGACCGGCGCCCCATCACCAACAAGTCCGTGCAGACCCGGAAGAGCATCTGCGTCCTGTCTCACTGGCCGTTCTTTGACGTCTTCCGCAAATTCCTCACCTTCATCTACCGTTACAGCGTCTCCGGACCCCACGTGTTGCCCCTCGAGGCGTAAGTGGGGAGGGTGGGTGGAGGAGGCGGCTAGAAAGGGGACCCCCGAGGAAGCCCACAGAGGAGGCTATTGAAGGAACCAGCCTTCCTTTTTCCCACACGTGCTTGCGACGGGTGGTGTTCTCAGATAGACTGTGCCCGGCTTTGGAGGTTCGTTCAACAGAAACAAAAGGTTCTCCAGGCTAAACCCCACCGGCTTCAACGCAAGTAGCCCAAACCTCATCCCTGGGACATCCCCGTGTTGTGTCTACATCCCATTGACCACCACAAACCGAGATCGCTGGCATTTATTAAAAAAAAAAAAGGCTTGTTATTTTTGAACCATTTCATTTCTGGTGACTTCTATGTTGTTGTTTTTCCCACCCTAGGCATATTTCCCATTTCATGCACAACGTCCCTTTCCCGTCCCCTCAGAGACCTCGGATCTTGGTCCAGGTGAGTAGAAACCCCGTAGCCCGATCGGTAGGTGGATGATGGGAGTTGGCATCCATCGATCGAACCTCGTGAATTTGGGGAAAGAGGAAAGGAACTTGGCTTGTGTTTTGCTGGACCACTGTTAACGATTGTTTGCAGCGTCAGCCAGATGTTTAGCCTGGATTTGTCATTTTGATCCACCTCAAGTCCTTCCCAAGGACCTGGGGCAGGCAGATGTTTTTGTTTAATGCTTTAGGTAATAAATCCAATAATAAGATTAAAGCGCAGGATGTCAGCTGCTGCAAGCCGAGCGTGCCTTTGGCAATTGACCAGTGTTGATTTTTGTCAACGCCGATAGTATTATTATGGTTTATTTTTAGACTGGATGTCGCATTTTAATCTACCTTTCAGCAATTGTTTTTCTTTAATAATATTCAAGGTCTCCTCACAGGATGTCAGGTGTTCCTAGCTAAGCTACCTTTGGCAATGGATTGATGGGGATATATTCCTAATTTTCTGCCCTCCCCCCCTCCCCCCCACCAGTTTTCATTTCCCCAAAACAATTCCCCGTTTGCGTCTCGTTGATGACGCCTTCGATGCATTTCTCCCGGGTGCAAATTGGAGCGTGGGGAAGGAAAGCATTTTGCAGTTGTGCGTTGACGCAAGATGTCGTGGATCAGCTCCATCTGAAACCCTCTTTTTTTTTGCCCCTCAGATGTCGCCCTACGACAATCTGCTTCTTTGCCAACCTGTCTCATCTCCGTTACCTCTCAGGTAAGGACGGGACGGGATGAACCCAAATCCTGTCCGGATTCTGCTGGGAGAAAATTCAAAATTTCCCCCCTTCTCTTCGCAGTGGGGCCAGCTTTCTCACCCTCCTTCAGACCCTGGGCCCCGAAAACGCTGTGGCCCTGATGGTGGCCGTGTTGACCGAACAGAAACTCCTCATCCATTCCCTGCAGCCGGACGTCTTGACCAGCATCGCAGAAGCTTTGGTCTCGGTTAGTGACCATTGCCCTGAAGCCAGAAGACTGGGCAAGGGGAACCTCAAGAATGCAGGGAAAAATTGGGGGGGAGGGGGTGTCCCTGTGTACCGTTCCTTGGCTAAGAAGACCGGTCTCCCCAAATTGCAACGATCATTTGGAAAACTGTGCACGGGTGCATGGATTA
Organism: Vipera ursinii; assembly: GCF_947247035.1. Taxonomy (NCBI): domain Eukaryota; kingdom Metazoa; phylum Chordata; class Lepidosauria; order Squamata; family Viperidae; genus Vipera; species Vipera ursinii. The sequence goes on from NC_139528.1 coordinate 1,643,309, forward strand.
TCTGGCATAAATAATGGATGGACGATTGCGCTGAATTGCGGTCCCGCTTTCCTGAATCTGTGTGTAAAACAGGGATGCCCGACCTGGGTAACTTTAAGAGCCTTGGTGGAGCAGTGGGCTAATGCCTCTTTAAGTAACACCAGCTGCCTGCAATTAGTGCAGGTTCGAGTCCCACCAGGCTCAAGGTTGACTCAGCCTTCCATCCTTCCCAGGTAGGTAAAATGAGGACCCAGATTGTTGGGGGCAATAAGCTGACTTTGTAATAACGGCGCTTGGGGTGTGTGTGTGTGTGAAAGCCCTAACAAGCAGGCATATACATAGAATGAAGGCTACTGCTAAGCTTGTAAGCCGCCCTGAGTCTTCGGAGAAGGGCGGGATATAAATGGAATTAAAATTAAAAAAAAGACCTGTGGACTTCAAAATCCCAGAATTCCCCAGCCAGCAAATTGCATAAATACAGAAGCATTTCGGTCTCCGTTTTCCAGTTTCCTTGTGTTACCCCTTGAACTTGGGTTAAGAATTAAGCTTGGGAATTTTTTTCCTCTCCCCGTGTCTGTTTCCTTTGATGCTGTGCCATTTCAGATGGTATCTTTATTCTTTATCAAATCAAAAGCGCTCCAGAATTCATACACAGGTTTTGTTGATCTGCAGCTGCTCCTCCTAGCGAGGTCTTAAAAGCTGCCCAAGTTGGACACGCCAGGTGTGAAATGTCATATGCTTACACACGTATGTTGTTATTATAGTCTCGTGCTCCGTTTTTAAAAAAATATTTGGTCAAGTTGTGAATGTGTGGGTGTCATAATGGAGCTTCAACACAAACAAACACACACAAACCAGTTGTGTTTGTCTCTCCAGATGATTTTCCCCCTGTGCTGGCAGTGCCCGTACATCCCCCTCTGCCCACTCACCCTGGCCGACGTGTTGTGTGCCCCCGTGCCCTTCATCGTGGGGGTCCACTCCAGTTACTTCGACATCTACGACCCCCCGCACGACGTCGTCTGCGTGGACCTTGACACCAACACCATCTTCCAGTGAGTGTCCTCATCCTGCCAAGTCGTGGTCGTAAGTCAAGGTGTACCAGTATAGACTGAAACAGCAGACTTTTGAAAGCCTAAGGTTTTTTTAATGTTCTATTTTATACTAAGGAAGATCAAGATGAGGCTGCATTGAGTTTCTTTCTCACCCTTCCTTCCATCTCGGGGCATGCGAATTTTTCCAGAATTGATACTAGCATTCCCGGGGACCCCAGCAGGAGGCACTAATCGCAGGGGCAGCTTTGTTGTGTGTGCAGGTGCGAAGAGCGGAAGCTGTTGTCGTCACGCTCTCTACCCCGGAAGCCGTGTAAAGTGCTGCTGGCGTCGTTAAACTCCCAGTACCAACAACTTGATGAGAGTAAGTCACCACGGTCTTGGCGCGGGTGTCATAAAGTCTCAGAGGGCAGTTGGGCACGGACCCCCGAGAAGAGAAAGGTAGTAGAAGGGGACACTCAACTGCGACGTAACAATGGCGTTTTGCGGTGTTTGAGGAGTGCTCCAAATGCCAAGATCCATGATCTGTACTTTGGTAGATTTATGTTGCTACTACATTCCACCTTGTAGTACCTGCCAGAGGTTCTCCGAGCCCCAACTCCACTCCCTTTGATGCATCCCCCCCCCCACTGCAAAATATTAAACCAGAATTAAAACCTGCCCACCTTTGGAACTGATGGGCATAACTTGGGCAAACGCTGGTTTTGGCGTGGCCTTTTGTAGCCGACGGTTCGGTCCTTCCTTCGCAGTGTACAACCGTCCTGTCGAGGAGGCCTCCTTGGAGTTCCTGCTGACCGACTATGACGTCATTTACGGGCGCCGGAAACAGCTGGAGCTGGACATCCGAGGGGCGTTCCTGCGATTCATGGCTTGTCTGTTGAAAGGCTATCGTAGCTACCTCCGACCCATCACCCAGGCCCCTTCGGAGAAAACCCGGGACTCCAGCAGTCTGTTTTTCCTGCAAGGTGTAGATTCATTTCACTCATTTAGAGAAAGCCTCTTCCTTCGGGGACACAGGCACGGCTTCTTCCATTTAAAAATAAATCCTCTTTTAAAATGGCGGTTCTGGGAACGGGGACGCAAAACAAGGCAGGGAGTCCGGATAAGGGTACGGAGAGGAAAAACTCTTAGTTTAGGAATCCATTCCACCTTGTAGGGAAAAATTGGCCCGGGAAGGAATTGTTGCGTGTCTTTTCCTCATCCCTCCCCATTCCCTTTCCTTTACTGTCGTTGCTGCGTGGGAGAATAATTGCAAGAACTGTCGTGAAAGCTAACCCTCGCTCGCTCGCTCCGTCCCACACAGGCTTTCTGAAATCGCGGGAGCGAGCGTACCACAAATTCTACGGGCAGCTTTTGCGCACGCAGCTCTTCACGCAGTTCATCGAGGAATGCTCTTTCGTCAGCGACCGTCACGCTTGCCTGGAGTTTTTCGATTCTTGTGTCGACAAGGTAGCTGGAAGGGGATCCGAATTGGGTTTCGGTTTAATTCATGACTGCGCCCCAGAGAAAAAGGCATGGAGGTGACGCTCAACCCCAAAACTATTCCCTCGCCGTCCTTAAAACCCGAGCCTGGGTTGCAAGGGCTAGTAAATAACCCCGCCGCCACTATAGAAAGGAAGAAAAAGCAATTGTTGGCGGACCGCAATGGAGTCCCAAGTTTCTGTCACTAAGCGAGTCACTAAGTTAAGTGAGGTTTGCCTCCTTTCACGACCTTCCTAGCCACAGCTGATAAGTGACTCCTTGCCGGTTGTTAAAGTAGTAACACGGTTGTTAAGTGAATCTGGATTTCCCGCTGACTTTGCACGTCCGAAGGTTGCGAAAGGGGATCACGTGAGCTCCCGGGACCTTATGACCGTCATAAATGTGAGTTCAGTTGCCAAGCTCCTGAATTTGGAACACGTGACCTGCAACGGTCGTAAGCGTGGGAAAAGGGACCTAAGTTCAAAGTTACAACACCACGGGGAAACATGGGACCTAGGTTCAAGGTTACAACGGCGCGGGGGGAAAAAAAGGGACCTTAGTCCTTTTTCCCCAGGCCATTGGAACGTCGAACGGTCGCTAAATGAACTCTTTTTAAGTCGAGGAATACCTCTAGAATTTCAATTTTCCAGGCTTTTCTGCTTTGAAGGACACACACACACACACACACCGTAGAGCTGCTAGCTTGGAAGGGGTTTTTTTGTGTGTGTTTTCCAATGCTCAGAGCAGAGTTTCTACTTGCAAAGCCCACTTCTCCATCCTAAGCGAGCCGGCCAAGACCTTGAGAGGGTTCCCTTCGTGGGACGGTGGCTTCATTTTCAATTTTCTCTCTCTCTCTCTCTCTCTTTTTTTTTTTTAAACAATTCAGGTGCAGGTGGATTTAGAGAAAGCAGAGGAGGCTCCGCTAATTGAACTGGACGACGTCCAGGGCAGCGAACACACCGTCTTTATTATGCCCCCTGAGGAGCCCACCGGGCCCAACGGCTTGGAGCTTCCAACGAGTTACAAGTGAGTGTCAGCCAGGAAGATATAGCAAGTCCTCAGTTTACGACAGTTCGTTTAGCGACTGAAGTTAAAATAGCAATGAAAAAAAGAAAGAAGATCTAGGCGAACAGATTTATTTGGAGGGAGGGGTGCGGGGAAAGGTCTTTCGTTTCAGTATTCGGTTGCAGGTAGTCCTCATCTTACGACCATTTGTTTAGTGGCCAATGGCTGGGTTTTTTTTCTCGCTCTTATGACCGTTTGCATCATCCCCGTGCTCGCGGGATCAAAATTTCCAGAGGCTGGGCGACGGACTCGCATTTATGACGGTCACAATGTCCCAGGATCCTGTTCTCTTTCTGCTTTTCTTTTTCCTTGGCATTCCGACTGGATGCCCGTATAAATTTTTTTTTAAAGTGCCATCCGAGGCAAAAACTCCGTTACGGTTTTATTTATTTATTTTATTTTAATCCCATTTATACCCCGCCCTTCTCTGAAGACTCAGGGCGGCTTACAATTTAAGCACAAACCAATGTGCTTAGCAATAGCACATTAAACATTAAACACCATTAGGCTTAAAATTAATGTCCCTGCATCCCTCCTGCTACTCAGAAGGAGAACTTCAGTTTAGGCTCTCCGGTCATTTAGATACGACGGCTTCCCGATACTCCAAACCAAGCTGTTTCAGCGGCCTCAGGACCAGCTCATGGCCCCGCTGTGCCAAGCCCGCACCAGCGCCCCCAGCAGTCCTGCCCCTCGCCGGACCCAGCAGGTAAAAATTACCAGGCCTTTTTTTAATTTTGCAATCCAGCCCTCTGCCTTGGGATTTCTTGGTGGTCTCCCGTCCACAGACGACTCAGTCCTGAGTTCCTCCAGTCCCAGACAAGGTCGATTTTTATCAGCTTTTCTTTAAAAAAAAAACCCCACCAACAACAACTGAAATTAAACCTCCTTCCTTTTTTTAGGAAATTAAGGTGGCCCAGAAAGTCGCGCAGAAATATTCCTCCGTGCCAGATATGTGGGCTAAGTGCCTGCTGGGCCACTGCTACGCTTTGTGGTTTATCACGCTGCCCGCCTACGTCCGAATGGTGGCCGCGAAGGTACAAGCGCTGCACGTCGCATACGAGGTGCTGAAACAGATGGAGACCAAAGAGGTCGTCTTGCCGGACGAGGTGAGTGCCCATTCTTCCACGGAACGGTTCCAACTGAAACCGATGTTGTGAATAAAATTAGGATTGGGATAGGGAATAGAATAGAAATAGAAGAATGGAATGGAATGGAATGGAATGGAATGGAATGGAATGGAATGGAATAGAATATAGTTCCTTAGGAATTCACTCTCGGCTGCCCTTAAACGGCGGGAAAAGGGCATCCACATCCGGTTCTCGTTCAAAGGTGTGCTACCGCATCCTGATGCAGCTCTGCGGCCAGTACGGGCAGCCGATACTCTCCGTCCAAGTCATGCTGGAAATGAAACGGGCCGGGATCGTCCCCAACACCATTACCTACGGCTATTACAACAAGGTATTTCCGCCCCCCCCACCACCACCACCTCATTTCTCCGTTCAAGTCACCTCCTCCTGGGCTCAGCATGGTTCTTGTAAGCAGCTGTGTCTTCTCCGCCCCAGCTGGCAAAGGGGACATCGGTGCTATGCTGCGAATTAAACTCAGCCTTCCCACCCCTACTCCTCTTGCGCCGCAGGCCATTTTGGAGTGCAGGTGGCCGTCCAGTAGCCACGGTGGCCGTCTTCGCTGGGCCAAGCTTCGCAACGTCGTCCTGGGGGCTGCCCAGTTCCGGCAGCCTCTGCGCCAACGTCAACGCCAGCAGCTGGAGGTAGAATTGCAGAGTCTCGGCCTTCTAACAGGTACAGCTCTGAAAACAGGCGAGGCTCAACTTATCTAACAGTCTCCCCAGTCAGCATGTTTTAAGAGGGGTGGACTACAACTCCCAGAATTCCCCAGCCAGCAGGCTTTAAGAGGGGTGGACTACAACTCCCAGCCTGACAAACTGGGAGGGTCCCTTCTGATCCTCTTTCTCCACCGTTATGCAGCTGAGGGCTGTGCTGCCTCTTATCTAATTACAAAAACTTAACAGTAGCTCAGATAAACACGATGTCTCTCTCAAAGCGAGGGTGGGCTTCTTTTGTTTTTTACCAGCAGACAGGAAAGAAGCCAAGCCCCCCACATATCAACCCCGCACCGGCCTGCTGCGGCAGACCACCTGGTCCGGGAGCAGCTTAAGAGAGAATCCGCAACCCTCTTCCCTCGCAAAGAGCGGCAGCCTGACTTTTCCCAAACAGGAAATGCCAGCGGGCATAATCCCGGGTGAGTCTGAATTCCAGAGGAGGGGGCTTCGTTATCCAACAAGCGGGGAAATCATGGCAACCTTTTAAAATCTTACTTGCAGCCGGGAAGACCCTAGGTAGTCCCAGAGCCGAAAGCAATAATATATTGTCGACACTTCCTCCTTGGCTGCGCGGTGCACGGGACGGGCCCGGGAGCTCGGAGGGCAGCAGTCTTTCAGACATCAGCAGTTTCTTAACGGACGAGAGCGACAGGTTAACGCTGAGCAGCGTGGAGACCGGACAGCCAGAGGGAGCTACTCCAGGGTCAGGCCAGGCTACTGAAAACCGTCGCCTGGGGAATACCCCTCGCCGGAGTCTGACCGCCAAACTTCAGCAGTTTCTGTCCCCCATTAAGCGACCGTCCCTGAAGCACGGTTCCAGCGGGGAGCTCTCTCACGGGCGCGGCGCATCCGAGCACCGAGAATACTCCTCTCGGCAGAGTCCACTGGAGGGTCACTTGTTGCTCCCCCCGGAACGTCCAAGATCCACAGCCTCAGAGGTCGGTATCCTGTACACAGGATCGGGTGCGGAACGCGTCTTCCCTGCGATCTTTTCTCGCAGGTCCTTTTTCTCAACTTAACCGGCTCTTTCCTATGACAGAGTTCAGCCTCTCTGGGTAGCGAGTACGATCTCTCGGATACGTCCGTCTGCAGTTTCAACCTCCGGAAATCCAGTGATCGGTTGTCGGAGCCTCCGGCAGTTGAGGTATTTTTCCTCTTGATCCGCCACGCATCCTTTCCCGGGAGTCCTCGTCTCATTCCCACTCTTTCCCCGCGTAGAACGATTCTCATATCCTTTCAGGTGCTTCTTTCCAGCTGTTCGCGATGCCAAGCTTGCAACTTGCTGGTGTACGACGAAGAGGTGATGGCCGGGTGGAGTTCGGACGACTCCAACCTGAACACCACCTGCCCTTTTTGCGGACGTCTCTTTGTGCCCTTCCTCAGCATTGAGATTCAAGATTTCCAGATGGTTTCTCTCAGGTCCGAGTGCTAATTATGCTTACCTCTGATATCCTACCTCTGATATCTTGATCTTCCACCTGACTGTTTCCACACTGCCCGAGTGCCGATGGACCACCCTTGACCTTATTGTCTCGACTAGGGTTGTGGTGGATTGTTGTTTGTGTGTGTGTGGTTTTTGACCCTCCCTGTAACTTGGCTCACTTGCTTGAGCCATCTGCACTGTCTTCCAAGCTCTTCGTTCCCTTTCAGCAATGCTGATGCTTCTGACACAAGTTCAGTGTCCTCAGACTGGCCCCGGGACAACGAAGCCCCCTTGGCAGGTGGCCAAGGCCCGGTGCTCAGTGATCGGTCCCAATGCCTCCTGCTGGACGAGGCTGAGCCGGATCCACGGCGGAAATCCAGGAACGGGTCCCTGTGCAACGGCTTCAACGAACCCCCGGTACAGATGCCCACGTTTTTCCTCGTCCGGAAACAACAGATTTGGGATGGGTTTTTATGGCTTTATGACCATGTTGCTTAACAGTGGGAGTTTCTGGTCCCAAGTAACGTCATTAAGTGAGGGTTTTGAGAAAGAATAGCATAGCATAATGGAACGGAATAGAAATTCAACATAACTGAATCGCTCTTCACGGAGTCTGAGACTACAACTCCCATATTCCTGGGGATTGGCTGGGGCTCATGGGGAATTACGGCCCCTCCTTTTTCTCCCAGGTGCCTCAGGGTCCTGCCACCCATGTGGAGCAGCTGGCTTTCGCCTACCTCAGCCCCCTAGTCCTGCGTAAGGAGCTGGAAACCCTCCTGGAGAATGAGGGAGCCGTGTTCTTATCTCAGCCAGAGCTGGTGGACAACCATCCCATCATCTACTGGAACCTGGTGTGGTATTTCCAGCGGCTGGGGCTCTGCAGCGGCCTGCCTCAGCTGCTCCTGGCTTCCAAACACGTCCAGACGGCCTCCCAGGTAACACATCTCTCCCTACACAACGACCCTGCAAGGGAGGCGAGGTTGAGGAGGAATCTCAAGAACATCCCCAAGGAAAAGAGAGTTGGGACATAGGTCCATCTGGGGAGGTTTTGAAGAAAAGCCAACTCTTCAGAAGGGTGTTCCTGCAAGAGGCAAGGAGCTGGACTGTATGACCTTGAGGGGACCCTTTCCCATACATTTCTCCTGAAAACAGAACCAGCACCTGAGGAGAAATTCAAATCAGAATCCAGAGATTTTCAGTGTTTTTCAACGTTGTGAACTTTAAGGCAGGTGGACTTCAACTCCCAGAATTCCCTAGCCAGTTGGCTGGGGAATTCTGGGAGTTGAAGTCTACCTGCCTTAAAGTTCCCAAGGTTGATAAACTCAAACCGTTATGCTTCCCTTTCTTTTCCAGGTGCCGACTCCGGAGGGCCCTTTCGTCAACGTACGCTTGCTCTGGGACGTGCTGAGTTCCGATCCCGACAGCTATCCCCCTCTCTATGTTCTCTGGAGACTGCATGGTGTGTCTGAGTACAGTCCAGTGTTCCCTTGAACCTTGTTTTACAGTCCTTTTCGATGAGGATGGTTTTATTCGACTCATCTCCCAGTCAACCTCTGCGGACCCTCCTGGGACGCAAAGCGTCCCTTGGTGGTCGCTCCATCGGCATAACTGATCCGTGGAGATCCCGACGGGTTTGACTAGCCGTAATAGACAAGATGGGCATCGGTGCCATCTGGTCCTCAGGTAGCCACGTCTGAGTGGAGGTGGCATTCTGGATTCTTATGCCAGTCGTCTTCTTTCCCCAGGTCAGATTCCCACACGGTTGCAGAATTGGCGCAAGCATAACCACCCGTTCTCGCTCTCCTTCCTGGAAGCTGTCATTAACTATCTTGGCGTGGGCGAGATCCAGAAAGCCATCGCCTTCTTCATAGAAGTGGCAAGTTGTGCCAACTCTGGGCTGTTACGGAGGTTAGGCTTTCTTCTCATATGTCTGGGTCCAGCCCGTTACCCCCAGAAAAGGGGAACAGCAGGGGTGGGAGCAAAAAGGCCTAAAATTGGGGGCAGAACCTTTAGTTATTTTTTTATATATGTATATTTATCTCTCTTAATTATTTTTGATATTTATTGATATTTTTATTGACATTCCTCATTCATTTTTATCGATGGTATTTCTTATTTCTAAACCACCCATCTGCCGTAAAGAGAGTCTTGGATGGTGCGCATTATAACCGATAACAAAGCAACGTATTAAATTTTTTTAAAAAAATAAATTAGGGTTAAACATTTTTAAATTAGAGAATGACAAAGATCAAAAGGTGGGGGGGGAATCCTAAAATGGATATTTAATGTTGGTTTGTTGCAGGCGTGGGCGTGGGGTGGGGGCAGTCTCTCAAGGGACTAGCCAGCCTCCCTGGTGGTGGGGTCCTCTAATTAGTCCTTAATTTAGAATAGAGCTGGAAGGGACCTCAAAGGTAAAAATAATAATAATAAGTTGGAAGGGACCTTGGAGGTCTTCTAGTCCAGCCCCCTGCTCCAGCAGGATTTCCCCGAATGTTAAGTTTTGTTAAATGGGAAAAGTAAAGCGACTTTCTAACCAGCATCCTCTGCAGACACTGGCAATGACTCCCATCTTTTTTGTCTTTTTCAGGAGCGTTTATCGTGAATTTCTCTTTCTGAAAATAGCCGCGCTGGGCAGGGAGCATGTGGACATCGGTAAGAAGCTGGAGGGAGAAGGAGGCTGGGAGGAGAAGGATGGCCTCACTGTAGTATTTTGGGAATCGTCCCTTTGGGGCTTTGAGTCAGGCTGCCTCCATGAGGACTAGCACCTCGCATGGGCCCACTGTGTTTTATAATTTTTTTTATTTTTTTTTATTTATTGGGGGGGGAGCCACTGGAATCTCTCAGCCTGAGCACAAGACCCTTACTTGCACCCAGTGTGTTTTATAAAAGGGGAGGGGGAAAAAAACAGCATCAGGATTTTCCACCTGGAGGACTAGAAACTTGCCTCTGCCTGGTGTGCTTTATAAAAGTGGGGGGCGGGAAATGCTACTAAGATTTCCCACCATGAAGACTAGAACCTTGCCCGTGCCCAGTTTGTATTATAAAAAAGGGGGCGGGTTGAATAACGCCATAAGGATCTCTTACCATGAGGACTAGCACCTTGTAACTTTCAACGGTCGCTAAACGAAGGGTTGTAAGTCGAGGTCTGCCTGCACAAGCCGTGATCTCTGTGAAACACACACACACACACACACACAAACACACACACACTGCTTTTTCTCTCCCCACAGCTGAATTTGACAAGAAGTACAAGTCGGCCTTTTCGAAGCTGGCCAGCAGCATGGGGAAGGAACCTCTCAAGCAGCAGAGGGCCCAGCCCCTCACCACCAAGGCCATCGATTGCCGGAAGAGTTTCGGGGCCAACCTGGAGTGCTAAAAGGGGGCCCCCCCAACCCATTCATCTCTGCCTCTCCTGCTGCTGCTGCTGCTACTTGGCACAAAGAAACCCAGATGAAACCGGAGCTGATACCAAATTTGGGGAGGGGGAGGCTGGGAGGGGGGCACAGCCAAGTTCCCTAGGCTGTTTCCAGCACCCCTTGGCCCTTTTTGGGGGGGAGGATCAGGGGGTCCCAGTATGGAGAACAGGAGACCCCTTCCTCTTGGCCCTTGGAGCTGAGTTGCCTTCTTCCTCTGAAAAGAAACGAAATAGAGAGGAAGGGGGGGGGTTCTCGGGCCAGCACTGCACTTTGCACATGCCTAGGAACTCAGACTGCCCCATACACACACCCACGCACCAATTCTCTTTCTTCCTCCCCCCCCCCTCAAATTTGGGTCTTCACCCCTGTAAATGTCAATTTTCGTGCACAGTTGCAGAATTGAGGGTGGGTGGGCATAGTTAAGCTCCCCACCCACCCACCCAATGAAGGACAAGGCTTTCTGGTCGCTCCCCCCCCCCCCCCGCCCTCTCCCTTCCCTTCCACCCCTCCCAATTCATTGAGGGGGATTTCATTGGGGAGGGGGCAGCCCTCCACCGCCCCTCCCGTCCGAGGTGTGCTTGCTTTGTGTTTTGTTTTTAGTATTACTTTTACCCGTCAGTGTTACAAGGGGGGGGGAAACAAACTGAAAAGAAGCTATTTTGTAAATTTATTTATTACAGAGCCCCTCCCACTGTTTTTCCCTGTCTCTTCCCCCCCCTCTCCCGTTTGTGGCATATGCTTTAACTGTAAGGGCACCCCATTGCGGAAAGTGGGGTGTGCCGTATTTCTGTTTGGAGAAAGGGTCCTAGGACCCCCCCCAAGCGAGGATTGCCCTCTCCCCACCTCAGGGCTCAGTCCGAGCAATATGGACCCCACCCAGCCCCCCCCGATTGCGATGTTTGTGTTAACTGTTTGAGTTGTATTTCGTTGTTTTTTTTTTCCAATGTTCCTCTCCTGTAAATAAAAGATGCCTGTGTATTTTCCTTCCGGCCTTTGTCTCCCGTTTCATGATGGAAAGAGAGCCTCCGAGGACAAAAATGAATAATGCACTAAATGAATAATTGTAAGTCGAGGACTATATAGCACAGGGAAGGAAGGAAAGCCATCAAGGGCAGCTCCTTTGGCCATTTCGCCAAGCCATGATTTATGCAAGCCATCATGGTTCCTAAGCGACGGGAGGCTTACAGGCTTGTGCAATCCCAACCAAAGGTGGTTTATTCCATTAACCATGGTTGATCAAGCCATGATTCTCTCCTGGGATGGCTCCAGGGGGGTCATAGATGCAAGCCACGTTTGACTTGCTTTATAGCAAGCCAGGATCTGCCTGTTGCCAACCTGAGCCGTGCAAAGGCAGCTTAAGACTTGCCCAGATTAGGAGGCAACACAACCAGGATGTATTTCGGGGCCGTAATTATTGCACATTTTAATTAACAGGGATTATATTCCCTTATTGAAGCAAAGCAATGCGGCCTACGGTGGCCGGCGAGGGCCGAAAAAAAAAAAACGCCCCGAGGCGCCTACAGACTCTTCTCTCTTCCCCCCCCTCCCTCCGACACATCTTCCATGAGGCCGGGTACCCGGATGTGGCGGCTTCTTAAAAAAAAAAAAAAAGAGGGCGCTGAGATCCGCCGCCGCTCGTTGGCCTCGCCCGACGCCAGTCACCCGCTGACCCGAGCCAATGGGCGCCCTCTCGCGGCCCCCCGCGCGCCTGCCTCGCCGCGCCATTGGCCGTCCGGCACGTCGCTCCCAGGCGGCGCCCAACGGCCGTCGTCGCTGGCGGCCCGGAGGGCGGGGCGCGCCCGGCGGGCCCCGCCGCCCAATCAAACGCATTGTTTGTGGTGGGTGCCGGCTCCTCCGGCGGCGGTGGCGGCGGAGGTGTCGGTGTCGCTGCTGGTGGCGCCGCGTCTGCTGTCCGCCGCCCGGCCCGCTGCGCCCTCCCGCCGCCGCCGCCGCCGCCGCCGCGGACGCCGCCCTCCCGATCGGCCCGAGGGAGCCGCGGTCGCCGCCAGGTGAGTGGAAGCCGAGGGGGCGGGGCCGGCGCTTGATTGACAGCTCGGCGGCCTATGGGGATCCCCGCTGGCCTCCAGCCGCGGGCAGCGCGGGGGGGGGGAGTCTCCAGATCCTGGAGGGGGGGTCCATCAAGACGTGTGGGGGGGGGGGCTAAATTAGGGGTGTGTTTCCATCCTGCCTCCCCCAGGGAGACCCCGTCTGTCTTGGGGGGCTGGGCCCCCCCTTGGGTGGGGGGAAGGGCCCCCCCTTTAGTGGGGGAAGGGCCCCCACTTGGGTAGGGGAAGGGCCCCCCCCTTGGGTAGGGGAAGGGCCCCCCTTGGGTAGGGGGAAGGGCCCCCCCTTGGGAGGGGGAAGGAGCCCCCCCCAGAGACTTGCATGGGCTTTCCCTATGGCCCTTCGACAGCTTTGCTGCCCCCCTCCCTCCCCACGCTTGCCTCTGGCCCCACCGCCCCCTCCCCACTTTTAGGAAAGCCCCGTCTGGCTTTGGGGGTGGTGGGGGAGGGGGCCTGAGTGGGTGGGGGGTCTTCCCCCCTTTTTTGCTTTTGGTGGGGGGGGATCTTTCTTGCGAGATGAGTGTGGGGGGGTCGGCTGTTGAAGTGCCTAGATCTGGGGTGGGGGGGACGTCTAGGGAAAAAGAGGGGGCGGCCTCTGGATTCGGGGTGGGGGGCGTCTGGGTCAAGCAGGGGGGTCTGGGGTCTCTTTTTTTTAGGGGCGAAGGGAGAGAGACGCATCAGCAGGCACGGCCGGGGTGTCCATTCCTTCATTCCTTGGCTGGTTCATTCGTGGGTTTCTGCAAAGTCTTTGGATTGGGTGGGGGGCGTGGGGGGGACGTGTTGCCGTGAAGGGGATGCCGGATTGATGAAAACTGGGTTGGGGGCTTTGGGGGGGAGAGGCTGGCTTGAGTTGGGGGCTGCATGCGAAGCCTCGGAGGCTGCCAGAGATTAGGAAAGGAAGCCAGGGTTTACATCTGTTAAAAGGGGTGTTTTTTTTGGGGGGGGTGGCTTTTTCCGGGCGCCTTGCCCAGTGTGGAGACGGCATCCTTGCGGGCCTCTTAATTGTGGGGGCTTTGGCAGCAGGACCCCACTGTAAAAGATTTAACATCCCCCCTCCCAGTTGCCAGTCGCATTGGTGTGCAAGCAAATATTGGGGGGGTTTAATTCGCCATTTGGGAGAGTTATCACAGCAAGGCTCGATATGCTCTTTAGGAGAGTGGGTGGTGTGGGGTCGCCGTGATTTTTTTTCCCCCCAGGTGGCCTGTTTGGAAAGAAGTCGTGAATGCCAAGGGGGGTCCAAGGAGACCCCAATTTTGTGGAGTTGAGAGGGAGCGGATCGTAGTGAGGCTTTTTTGGGGGGGTCTCTCAGGTCAAAGTGATGAAAAGTGTGCGTGGGAGGAGGCCTTGCAGAGCAGAAAGTCCGTCCTCGAAGGGGTCCCAATGCCAACCCAGGAGCAGAGAGATAGAACAGCCATGCCAAAATCGGAGGAGATATGGGGGGTTCAGGGAGGAGATATGGGGGTTCAGGGAGGAGACATGGGGGGTTCAGTGAATCGGAGCCTAGAGAGGGGCAGGTGGGGAGAGACACAGCTGTCTCAGCGATGCCCAGCATCTCGGCAGGAAATGTTGAGTTTATCCCTAACCCCTCTTATTTTGGGGGGGGACAGAACCCCTAATGCGGTGAAGAAAGGGGTGACTGGCTCCTTTTGCCTTCCCAAACCAGTTTCTCTTCCCGGGACACTTGGAGGGCCGTGGGGCATCTCTCCCCAAAGATTTGGGATCCGCCAGCCTCAGACCCACGGAAAACTGAATATTTGACTTTAGACGGTTGAAAGCTTTTTTTCTTTCTTTTCTAATGCCTCTCCGCGGAATCTGATCTTGTTGATTTTGGCATTTCCTCCGTGGGGAGAGAGGAGGAGGAGGATGAGGGGGGGGCAGAGTCTTGGCACCCCTCGGCGCCTCTTTTGCACCCAGCCCGCCGCCGCGATTTCTCAACCCACTCGTCCCCAAGAAGCTGCCTGTCGTGGGTGGCAAGACGAAGAAGCTGTTTGCTTGCCTTCAGATTGGATTGGATTGCTCTGGGAAGGGGGGAAAAAATGGAGGAAGGGGGGATTTGTGTGTGTGTGTGTGTGTGTGTGTGTGTGTGTGTGTGTGCTTCCTTGCCCTGGGCACATCTGCCCCCCCCAGGGATCCCCAGGGGTTCCCGAAAGCTTGCCGTGTCTTAGAAAAAAGCAGAGGAGGCGCAAAGGGTCTCCTCTTCCCCTCCTCTTCCGGAGAGGACATTTTATTCGGGAAGCGTGCGCCGTTCTGGCTCCCCGAAGTGAAGGGTTAATATTTCTTCTTTGACCGGAGATGGTGGAATTGGCAGGAGGGGGGGGGGCGGAGATGGGCATCACCATCATCATGCAACGACGGCGGCTGGCTTGGGGGATTGTCTCCACCTGCTTGGCAGCCCCCCTCCATCTCCCTCGGGGACGGTGGGCACAGGTTTCCCCCCCCCTGGCTGTCAGCGAGCTAAAGGACCCCCCAAAATTACGAGCAGCCCCTTTAACAAAGACCCCTGCTCCTTTAAGCATCCCCCAACCACTCCTTGGGAGAAAAAGAATCTATTTTCGGAAAGGGTCCCGGCATCGTGTGGCCAATGGGTCAGATTTTGGGGGGTGGGTGTGGGTGGGATCTCTGTCTTGTCTCTCCCCCTACCCCACTCCCACCCCAGGGATGCCCTCTGTCCAGGTGAATCCGGCAGGTAGACGAAGCGGGGGGGGGGAGGAATCCTTTGGTAGAGATTGGCAGCCTTGTTGTTAATAGTATTCTTATTCTTAGTATTATTGCTGGAATGTCTGAGCCCCGCCCTAGCCCATGGGGTGAACGTGGTGGTAGATAATGTGTGAACGTATGTGTTTGTACACATACCAAATTGCAGCGTTAGGCACCCAGAGGTAGGTAGGTAGGTGCTAAGCTAGAAGATTATTTTGGCTGGGGCGCTCCTTGGCCTCCAGCTGTTTCGGGAGATTCCATTCCATTCCCACCATGGTGGCGGGGGAAAAGAAATTGAAGGCTTGTGGAAAAGGGCAGGGGAGGGGGGAGAGCCCATAAAAGTTTTATTGGGATTTATTTTCAAAGGGGTGGGTTGCCTACACGCCTGGCTTGTTGTGCGGCGTGGAAGCTGAGCCCTTTGGGATGGCGGTTGTCTTGACTGGGAGAAGCAAGGACCTGTTACTCCGCCATCCCCATCCTCTGTTTTGCGAAATGTGCTGGCAGTGTCGGTGGCGAAGTGAGACGCTTGTCAAGTGAGCCTTGCCCCATTTTAAGATGAACCTTTGCCACCGTTGTCTTGTGCCCCTTACAGCCGCAAGTCACATCAGTCTCGTAAAAGAGGGCCAGCTGCGTGATTGACAAGTCAGGGACTGCTCCCATGAAACTTCCTCCCTTCTATCTGATTGGCATCTTTCACAGATTTGGGGGGGGGAAGGTGACACCCCCCCCAGGATTAGCAGTCAGCACTGACCCTCCCCATCTAACTCACTCTAGGACTGAGAAACTTCATAAATTGAAGTTTTATAAATTGATCTTAACTTTTTAATCTGTATTAATTTATTACGGGCATTGCTGTTTAATTACTTTTTAATTTTTGTATCTTGTTTTTTATTATGTATTGCCCCGTTCACCGCCCTGAGTCCTTCGGGAGAAGGGCGGTATACAAATTAAATTAGTAATAATAATAATAATAATAAAACAAGGAGAGGTTTTTTTTAAAAACAACAAAAACCTGGCCTTGCTTTCTTCAGAAAACTCAGCTCAGCTTCTGGAAAAGTTTGATCAGCTGCTGGGGAAAAAAAACGCCAGTGAATGTCTCCATGGCCGTCTCGAGACGAGCATACTGACGCTGTTGGGGTTCCGGCGGCCCCCTCGAATCAAATTTGAATTAAGGGCTTCCCTAATTTAACGGAGAAAAATGCAGCCTGTGTGGGCAGTCCTCGACGCCCGAGCCCAACTGAGCCAAGCGTTGCTAAGTGAGACATGTCTTTACGACTTTCCTCCCCCACTGTGGTTCAGCCAATCCCTGCCGCTGCTAAGTTAGTCACGCGGTTGTTAAGTGAATCCGGCTTGGTTTGCCAGGAGGTCACGAAAGGGGATCGCGCGACCGTCGTAAATATGAACCGGTTGTCAAGCACCCGAATGCACATCTGACGGCCACAGGGAGGCTGCGAGGGTCGTCAGGGTGAAAAATCTCCCTTTTTCCAGTGCCGTCGTAACTTTGGACGGTCACTAAACGAAGCGTTGTAAGTCGGGACGACCTGTATTCTCCTGAAGGTCCTTTACCTGCAGCAGAACGACTGTACCACGGATCTCCTGCGTCCCTTGCAGGTTTTGTGGCTCTTACCTTTATTGTTTGACGTTTTGCGTATCCTTATACTAGGGGTCCCCAACCCCCGATCCGTGGACCGGTACCGAGCCACGGCACGCCAGCAACCGGGCCGCACAAACAAAGCCCCATCCGTGGGATGCAGGCAGCACACAAAACCACACACCCTCCGGTCCGCGGAAAAAACTTCTCTCTACCGACCCGGTGCCCAAAAGGTTGGGGGCCTCTGCTTTATACCAAATGAGGTTAGGCCAGCATTATCCTAAACAAGCTACTTTCTCCCCCCCCTTTAGCAATTAATTGGGCAGGGGCTTCTGTGCACCCCCAAGATATCCCTGGAGATCAGGCCAGGAAAGACGCTGACCCTCGCCGTCTGCCGAGCTTCCTGTCCAGTTCCCATCCAACAAGGCAAAAGGGATCTTAATGCTTCCAGATGTTCCCGGCCAGCCACGAGAGAGGAGGGCTGCTTAGACACATCTGGAAGCGGAGAGATTTCTTTCCCCCGCCTTCCTCGCCAACGAACCAGGAGAGAATTTCAGTTTTTGATTTGGGCAAGCGGAAGGCCCTATCCGGTTTCAGACAAATGACTGTCCAGTCTCGTCTTTTAAAAAAAAAAAACTCCCGTGTTGGAGCACTCAGAAGTTCAGGAAATTGCTCCTTAGTTTCTAGGTTGCTTCTCTCCTCGCTTCGTTAGTTTCCATACCTTGCTTCTTGTCCTGCTCTTTGTTTTGTGGCAGCCCCTCAAATATTGGAGCACTGCTATTGTCACACACACACAAACACACACACAAAGAGAGAGGCGGGTTTTCCTTTTCACGAGACTAGACCTACGCAATTCCTGCGATTCCTTTCCTCCCAGCTTAACCAGGAAGAGGATTCTGCTGGGTCTCACCCCACCTTCAGGAAACGCTGTTCCAGAATTGGGACCCTACTCTTTTAGAGAGCGAAGCCCCCCCTCCCTCCCTCCCTAGATTGCAAGAGCTCCGGTACAATTGGCTGAGGTTGCATACCAGGAAAAAACAAGACGTTTCCCACCCACCCCACCCACCCCATTTGGAGACTCAAGGTTGTGGATAGGGCCACCGCCCCAGTGCCAGGCCTGGTTTGCTTAAGCGATGCCAAAACTGGAGATTTTTGCCTTTTTTTTACAGCCTCTGCGTCTCCAGCTCAATGCAGGTGGCTTGCGCCCGTTCAAGTGCGTCGCAAAGGAAGTACGGATTGAGGTGGAAAAATGAGCTGAAAGTAGTGTGTAAAACGCCGTGGGGCAGTCCAACTCTTTCTGAGTTAAAGGGGTAGGCAGGGAAAACAGAAAGCCAAAGACTCTTTCCAAATATATATACATATATATATATATATATATATATATATATATATATATATATATATATATATATATATATATATATATATATATATACACACACACCTTAAATCTTCATTATTTCTCGCCTCTTATTTGAGCCAGAATGGAGATTTCTGTTAATGGTACTTGTCAGCAAACTCTGAATTTCCTTCGATGATCGCCTAAATAAAAGTGAGAAATATTTAAGACAGGCGTCTTCAAACTTGGCCCTTTTATGACTTGTGGACTTCAACTCCCAGAATTCCTCAGCCAGGCATGCCTGGCTGAGGAATTCTGGGAGTTGAAGTCCACAAGTCATAAAAGGGCCAAGTTTGAAGACCCCTGATTTAAGGCAACCCAAGTTCTGCCTGGGTCGTGGGAACGGAACAAGGGTTTTCCTGATTTTTGGGGGGGGTCTTCCCCCCCCTTACTCTGTAAAAGGAAACTCACCTGCCAGGTTCTGCCCTGCAAAACTGTTTCAGTACATGGGAATTTCCTCTCTTCACTACTGAGATGGACTGATTCTTGTAGAACCGCTTGAGTGATGTATTTTACCGGCGTGTAGGAAAGTGACGAACTTCTCTTTTGGAGAAGGGAGAAGATTCCACTTCCTTGTAACTTCTCCCAAACAAGACGAGGAATCTTTGGAAGCGGTGCTAGCTAGGTAGATGACATTGAATTGCTGGACAGTTAGATTAATTCCGAGTTTGAACCGTCCCGCTTTAGGATTTCGCTCCGCCGGGCCTCTGATTTTATTTGCGGTTGCGTGGTCTCTCTGCGTAATTGCTACGTTGAACGTTGCGATATCCTGAGCCTGCAGCAGAACTCACTCGCCTGTTCCGTTCAGATCACCAATGGTATTGCGCAGTTTTAAGCCGGGTTCGTTGCCTTTGAAAGTTTGCTTTGATTCATTTCATGCGTGGCATGACCCCAGCTATTCTGCCAAGCCCAGATGACCCAGTGTAATTTCTCCAGTGGGACAGTGTTCCTGAGAGACTTCTAAGAAAGTAGAATTATAGAATTACAAAGTTAGGAGGGACCTCGGATGTCATCTAGTCCAACCCCCTGCTCAGGCAGGAAACCCTATACCATTTCAGACAAGTGGCTGTCCCATCTCTTAAAAGCCTCCAGTGTTGGAACATCCGCGTCTTCTGGAGGCAAGCAGTTCCATTGGGTTAATTGTCCTCACTGTTAGGAAATTTCTCCTTAATTCCAGATTGATTCTTTGGTTAGTTTTCATCCATTGCTTCTTCTCCTGCCTTCAGGCGCTTTGGAGAATAGCTTGACCCCCCCCTTCTTCGTGGCTGCACCTCAAATAATGGAAAACTGCTATCATGTCTCTCTCACACACACACACACACCAGTCCTCCTTCAGAGTAGCAAAGCAATGGGTGATTTCCCATGTATTAATATTATTATCATCATCAGCTAAAGTGGCATTCTAAAACAGATCTCCAGATGTGGATTTGCATAATTGTGAGTGCAGAATTTGGAAGATTCTGCCCCTGTTTGGTAGCAGAGAGAAAATACGGTTGCTGCAGCCGTAATTATTAAATTACTTTTCTCACTACCCATTCCAGGCCAGATTAAGCCAAACAGACTCTTATTTGAATGGGGGCCTAACTGGGCCACTTGATAATGGCAACAGCACAAAACATTACAGGAACAAAACTGTGACGTTAACACGAGTAGAAAATTAACTGATTTGGGGCAGTGTGATTATGTGCAGATTATGTCACCCTTTGGGATTAAAGCTGATAG
This sequence comes from Vipera ursinii, assembly GCF_947247035.1. NCBI lineage: Eukaryota > Metazoa > Chordata > Lepidosauria > Squamata > Viperidae > Vipera > Vipera ursinii. Next base: position 1,663,014 of record NC_139528.1, read on the forward strand.
AACTTTAAAGTTAAATTGATTACAAACAAACTTGTGATCAGCTTTTTTTTTAAAAAAAAACTACCCCTAATTGAAGCGACTGCGGGGTGTGAATTTGTTACTTTAAAGTAGACAGAAAGTCGCAACATCTTAGCAGAGAAAGACCTGTTTGCTTTTCCTTCAACTTCCTAAATCATTTTTTAAAAAAGAAACATCATTTCCTATCTATGTTACAAGATATATATATATATTTACCTATTGCAAGCAGAGACGCCTTTAAAAAAAAAGGAACCTTGAAATGGATGAATTTTACTCCCAAACTATTGCAGATTAGTCTGCTAAAAGTAGAAGATAATAGAATGGAAATAGAAATAGGAATAGAATAGAATAGAATAGAATAGAATAGAATAGAATAGAATAGAATAGAATAGAATAGAATAGAATAGAATTTAGAAATAGAATAGAATAGAATAGAATAGAATAGATATTGGAAAATAGAATAGAACAGAATAGAGTAGAGTAGAATAGAATAGAACAGAACAGAATCGAATAGAACAGAATAAAGAAAATATGGTATAGAATAGAATGAATACAATAGAATAGGAGCTCTAAGGGACCTTGGAGGTCTTCTAGTCCAGCCCCCTGCTCAGGCAGGAGAACCGAGATTTGTGGTTTCTTGAATCAGATCGGGCAGCCCTCGGACACAAAGCTCCTAAGATACATGAGGGGGCTTGAATGACAACTGACCCACGGACCTCCTCCACAGTTAGAGAAGTGCAATATTTATTTATTAAATTTATACGCCCGCCCGTCTGGCTACCGACAGCTTCCTTGGCCGGCCGTCTGTATCCGGGGTGCAGTTGGGGTACAAGGGAAGGATATAGGAAGCTCTCCTGTGTTTTCGGCATGACACTTGTCTCCCCATTAGAAATGTTTCTTGCCAGTGGACAAGCAGCTCAAATCAAAAGCCGAACAATCCAGCAAGTTCAGCTCCTGTGTACGTCCCTGCTTGGCTACCTTTCTTCTTGCAAGGAGATGTGAAGAAGGCAATCCGGTCATTTCCCCCACCACCACCACCTTCATCAGTTCTCTCTCTGTCTCTCACTTTTCTCCCCCACCCACCCCTTCTTGGAAATTGAGCAGAGCAGTTATTTCAAAGCACCGGGGGGGGGGGAGGGGGGGCTCTTCTGATTTTTCAGCCCCAAAGAGTCACAGAGTGACTTGTGAACCAATCAGAATTTATCCGGTCTTAAAGTGAGGTCCTTATGCTTGGGGACGCCTGGATCGGTTGGAAGGACCTGCTCCATCTGTTGGAGTTCTCCAGGTCCATGTGAGCTTCCATTCCCACAGGCTGCTCTCCTCCTCATTCCAAAGGTGGCCTCCATCCATCCATCCATCCATCCAACCATCCATCCATCCATCCATCCATCCCATTAGGGGTGAACCTTCAGCGCAGCTTGGTCCTGCCAACCACTTCGTTATTCCAGATGGGTCTGTATCAGGAGTCTTCCCAACTCGGCCGCTTTAAGACTTGCGGACTTCAACTCCCAGAATTCCTCAGCCAGGCACACACGTGCCTGGCTGAGGAATTCTGGGAGTTGAAGTCCGCAAGTGTTAAAGTGGCCGAGTTGGGAAGACTCCTTGGTCTGCATCTACCAGGATCCCTGAATTGTAGAACAACTTCCGATCGAGGTCAGGTCGCTCCTGAGGGTTTCTCCAACTCGGCCACTTGAAAGACCCGTGGACTTCAACTCCCAGAATTCCGGGAGTCGAAAAGCTCACGGGGTGGTCAAGGTGGAGACACTGCTCTGGATGGCAGTGGCTGGAGGTAGGCGGCTGCACGGTCGTCCAGATGTTCCGGCCGAAGGCAGATGTGGTGCTTTAATCATATTGAAAGATATCCCGTGAAGGATGTCAGCTCTTGCCAAGCCCAGCTGCCTTTTTGCCATTGATCCAGGGAGACTTTTGGCAAGGCCAGTGGTTGCCATCCCGGGTAGGAAGGTGGCACCCGGCACGTTAGCACATCTGGATAGACGTTCACCTCCTGGCAAGGCCTCCTCCTCCTCTAGGCTCGGTTTCCTGTCCCACAGCAACTTTTTTTAAAAAATTATTTGATTTTTTTAAAAAATGGAACTCAATCCAGCGGTTGGGCCCCCGTCAGCTCGCCAGCGGCTAAGCCGAGCTTTTCCACGGGGTGCATTCTTCGGGGGTCTCTGCTCCTTCGTTCTCGAAGATTGCCCCCAAATAGGGACAATAATTTTTTTTTAAAAAAAAAAAAACCCAGCTCCTTCTTCCTCCCCTTTTTCGTCCCCTCCCTCTTCCTCATCCGAGCAACCTGGCAGAGAAAAGTTCACACTTATGAATGGCAGGCAAAGTTTGGCAGGGTGCCAGCCTCCCCTTCCACTTTGGGGTGGGGGGGGCAGGCCTAAGCAAGCGCCCCGTCAGTGCCAGGCGAGGATCCACAGGAAAATGGGGGGGTGGGGAGAGTGTGTGCCGTAACCGGGCGCCGTCTCTGATGCCACCGACCAACTTAATTTTCTTTTTTTCCTTTTTTTTTTTTTAGCAATAATTCCATGTCCTGAGGTTACAAACCGGCTGCAACTGGTTTTATTTCTTTCTTTTTTTTTTCTCCCCTTCCTCTCCCCTGCCCCCGCTAGGCATCATGGGTAAAAGCGTTTTCTCTCTCTCTCTCTCTCTCTCTCTTTCTCTCTCTCTCTCTCTCTCTCTCTCTTCCATCCACCCCCCCCTTTCTTTTGTTTAATATAACGGCACCACAGATGATTGGCAGCGACGTGCCCGTTCGGAGGCTGCTGGGCTCGGGCTGGTCCCCGGAGGGGGATGGCACGCCGCGGCCACCCCTCTTACACCGAGGGGGCTTCTGGTGAACCAGCCCCCCGGCTCGCCAGCCCCCTGCCCTCTTGGCGTGCTCCCGATCCGGCTCCCCCTCCATCTGTCTGCCTCGCCCCCCCTCTAGACAAGTCAAGGAGGGTTATAGAATACGCTACCTGTAAGTACCCTGTGGGGGGGGGTGTGGGAGTCCTTTTCTGCTCCCCTTTGCTTGATCCCCATCTTTATCCCTCCCCCCCTCTTTCTCTCTTTCTTTCTTTGGGGGAGACCCCAACCAAAACAATGCACCCCTCAAAGGAGATGGGGGGGCCGCGGGAATCAGCTGAGACTTTTCCCCAATTCAGGTCTCCTCCATCTTCTCTCTCTCTCTCTCTCTCTCTCTCTCTCTCTTTTAATCCTTCCCTCTCTTAACAGTTCTTTTTTTTTTTCTCCCCTTCCCCTCCAATCCTGAATTCGAGGCGTCGTGGTGTTTGCGCATCCGTCTGCTCCCCGGTTCTGGAGGAGGGGGGGTCCCACTCCCCCCACCCCCAGATCAGAAAGGCTTCAAGGGAAGCGGTGAGGGAGGAGGGGTGTGTTAAGGAACACCACCCACCCACCCCTCCGTGCGGGCGAATGTCTTCTATTGTCTGTCTGGCGTGCTGATAGTTGGATCAAATACCTCCCCAACCTTCTCCTATCTCCCCCCCCTCCTCTTCCTCCTCCTCCTCCTCCTCCTCCTCCTCCTCCCCCCCCGCCTGCCCCCCCCTTCCTCTCCATGTCAGCTACAACCCAGCTCTGTGAATGGAAGGCAGAGGGGCTGAGAAGGCAGGCAGCGCGCGCCTGGCTGGCCGGCTGCCAAGGGGCTGGAAGTCGGCTTGTGCGCCTGTGTGAAGCGCACAGGGGTGCACGCGCACACACACACACACACACACACACACAAAAGCGTGCGCAAGTAGAAGGGGCCTTCCCTTGTGGCCGAGGAAATTGCAGCCCTCTTACATAAGGCAGGCTGCGTCAGGGAGGGGAAGGAGCGAGTGGGGGGGGAGGGCTGGACACCCACCCACCCACTCGCCTCCCTTTATTTTCTGGAGGCTTTATTTCCATCTGGAAAGGGGGAGCCATCCCAGCTGGGTTTTCTTCCTCCCCCTCTTTTCATGGTGGGGGGGGAAAAACAAGGCCCACCCCACATGTACACCCACTTCTCCGCTCTTTGCACATGGCTCAGGAATCGGAAAGAACTTGATTGAATTGCAGGATTCTTGGGCATCTTAATTGGGTTTTTTCCCCCTGATTTTCGATTTGAGTACAGGTCATCTTCAACTTATGAGAGTACACTTAGTGGCTCTGTGTGTGTGTGTGTGTGTGTGTGTGTGCGTATTTCCATCTTGTTCATGGAAGTGGTATCTTTTGGCTGGGGAAACGGAGCAGAATCCTCATCCTCAAAAAAAAAAAGTCCTTTTTCTTCTCTCTTGGATCTGGAAATTGGAAGTCGGAGAACTTTTTATCGAGGACCGCCGGAGTTATATTCGCTCGGCTCGCCAATTCTGCCCTTTATGATTTGAAGGGGGGGGGGTGTTTTGTTTTGGTTTTTTTTTTTTTTGCAAGCCTGGCTTTGCAAAAAAAAAAAAAAGCCAGTGGGTCTTTCGAAGAACACCTCTGCAGCTGGGGTCCTCAAACTTGGCCCTTTTATGGTGGTGTGCCTGGCTGAGGAATTCAGGGAGTCCGCAAGCCATAAAAGGAGCAGGTTTGAAGACCCCTGCTCTACAGCTAGCTACTCGGCGTACGACCCCCCGAAATTTCGCTTGTGGAGTGGATTTTGCCCCCATTTGACGACCTGCCTCGCCACTGTTGTTAAGTGAATCGCTGCAGGCCATAAGTTAGCCCCACCTCCCGGTTGTTAAGTGAGTCTGGCTTCCCCATGGACTTTGCTTCTCAGAAGGTCGCCAAAAGGGGGGGGGAACCACGTGACCTTGCGACCGTCGTAAATATGAGTCAGTTGCCAAGCGTCCGAATTTTGGCCACGGGGATGCTGCGACGGCCGTTAAGTGTGGAAAACGGTCTCCGGTCACTTTTTTTTTCCCCAGCACCGTCGTAAGTCGGAATGGTCAGTCACTAAACAAACGGTCGTAAGTCGAGGACTGTGTGTACTTAGTTTTTCTCGGCTCTTCTGAATTGTGAGAGGCTCTCTTTTGCAACGAGGCCGGCTTTCAATTGCCAGTCCCTTTTTTGCTTCTGGAGGTGGGCCTGGGAATCACCTATTTCACACACACACACACACACACACACAGACACAAAGACACACAAAAGGGTCCTCAAACAGCTCAATAGAAGCCAAGGGGCCACTTCACATCTTTGGGGCTTCGTTCCTATTTCCTCTGCTGGAAAACGTTACCAGCCCGTAATAATTTAGGGCCCTTCGAAGAATCTGCCTCGGATCCTTCTTGATCCCTTTTCCTTTTAAGGGGGTAGATTTTCTTTCCCCCCCCCCCCCATCCCCGCTGCGCCCTTACAAACCTTCCCTTTAAAATCCCCCGGAAAAAACTCTTTCCCCCTTCCGAAGACCCAAAGGCAGGCGAGGAGGAGGAGGAGGAGGAAGGCAACCCACTTGCACTCCACAAGTTGCAAGCCTGGCTCTAGTTGGTCTGGTGGGGGGGGGAAGGAAGGGGGTGTCCCTTCTCTATCGCTGCCGGCTTTTGAAGAATCCCAGCCGCCGCCTAAATCTGATCTAGAATCCCCCGCTTGACTTTTTTTGTGTGCGTGTGTCGAAGGGATGGTGGGGGAATCACGGAACCCCCCCTCAAAAGCCAGCCAGCTGCATTTGGGGAGGGGGGGTGTCTTTGGCTGCAGGGCAGTCAGGTTCTCCTTGCTTTCCCCCTCCCCACCTTTGCTCCCCAGCACACGCGCACACACACACACACACACACACACACACAGAGTTGCGAGTCTGGGCAAGGGTTGCAACTGTGGGAAAAAGGTCGTGACGAGCGTCTGTCCAGAAGGACAAACCGGGGATCTGGACTGGATCCAGTGGGCTGATTGATTTAATCTGCTGGCATTTCCCTCCTCCTCCTCCTCCTCCTCTCTCACTGTCCCCCCCCCCTCCTCTCTCTCTGTAGCCCCCCGCCCGCCCTCCCTAACCTGCTGGCTGCCAGTTCCCGCTTTCCTTTTTAGGAGATTGTCCTTTTTATAGCATTGTATGGAAACGGCTGTGCGTCTTGGGAGACAGCCATTTTGTGCGTTGTGTCTTGAAATGCATCTTTCTCCCCCCCCCCCCCGGCACGCGGCTTTTTTTCCGCTTTTAGCACCACGCCGAGAAGTTGGGGAAAGAGAGAGAGAGAGATCCAGGAGGGCAAGCCCACCCACCCACCCAAAAACCCCCAAAGGGACATTCTGGGCTGGGAGGAAAAACATCTGATAATTAAGCGTATCTTGGCAAATCCCGTTTTTCTTGGGAATTTGGAGACTCTCTGAATATCTTCTAAAAGGGCAGACCCAGTGGCAAGGAGCGAGCTCCGCTTAGGAGCCCCCAAATTTCCGTTGTTAAGTGAGACGGTTGTTAAGTGAATTTTGCCCCGTTTTACGACTTTCCTTGCCACGTTGTTAAGGGAAGCACTGCGGCGGTTAAGCTAGTCACACGGGTCTCAAGTGAATCCGTGTGTTGTTTTTTTTCCCCTCTTGACTTTGCTAGCCAGAACGTCGCAAACGGGGATTGCCTGACTCCAGGACACGCAGCCGTCGTAAATATGAGTCAGTTGCCAAGGGTCCGAATTCTGATCGTCACGGCAACGGTCGTATGTGTGGGGAAAAAACGGTCCTAGGTCCCTTTTTTTTTTCCCGGTGCCGTTGTAACTTTGAACAGTCACTAAAACGAACTGCTGTAAGCCGAGGACTTTTACCTGTATTCCTCCGCTGAGCCCAGCAGCATGGGAGAAAAGAAAAAGCAAGCCAAAAGAAAATGTCTTTTACCCTTGGATCTAATAAAACACGGTGGGGGCTCCGGAAAAGCAGGATCCATTTGCTTCAGAGTGCAAGTGCTTTCTCGCTGAGAGATCATCCCTGTTGGGATTTGTTTCGTCGTCGACGTTTGTAGTTGTCGCTGGAGATCCTGCCGGCAAAGCCTCATCAGGATGGATCCGGGGGATAGGCAGAGAGGGATCTGAGTGGATCCCTGAGGATTTTTCGACCCAGGCCGTTCTCACTCCTTCGTTTCATTCTTAGGAAAGGACTTGAGAGGTTTGTTTCTTTTCAAAATTTGAGTTGGTGCAAAAGGGGAAGAAGAAAAGGTGCTTTTTAGGAATACTGTTATTATTCCTGTAGATCAGGGGGGTGTCCCAACTTCGGCAACTTTTAAGCCTTATGGACTTCAACTCCCAGAATTCCCCAGCCAGTCCCGGGGGGGGGGGGGAGAAGATGGTATAACGGTCGTAAATGCAAGATCCAGTCGTAAGTGTGAGAGCTGGACTTTTTTCAGCTCCGTCATAACTTTGAACGGTCGCTAAGCAAAGAAATTGTAAGTTGAGGACTACTGCAGGAACTCTTTCTAGCTCACATCATCCCCATCTGTCAAATACTTTCAACTCCAGAAGAATAAACCAGAATCTTTTAATGAGACACTGAGACGTCATCAACTTCTAGGAGGCTACAGCCTTCCTCCACCCTAGCAGCTCGAAGATGATGGGTGGACTTCAACTCCCAGACTCCCCCCCCAAGCCAACAGGAATTCTGGGAGTTGAAGTCCGTCCATCTTAAGTGTCGCTGAGGTTGGGAGACATTTCTTTATTTAGGTAGACTTCTCCAGTCGAGAGAGATCCTTCAAGAGTCAACTTGAAATTGGGCAGCCTTTATACTTTTTTGGGGGGGGGGGGTGTTTCTAAATAGTCCCAATTTTTTGTTTTTAAGTTGAGAGCAGGTTACAGATACTGTTGGTTGGTCATGCCAAAATGTGCAAGAGGAAGAATGATGGAGCGTTTGCCCAATGGGGGGACTGCTTGTTAGGCCAAGCTAGCTTGAATGCCTACGGTAGATATTGGTCACTACTGTCAACCACCAAGAGATGGATGGCTTTGAAGGGTAGACAGTAAAAATTCAGGGCTGAACGTCAGGGGTTCTTAATGTTTCCTTAGCTGGGTGGTCTTCTTCTTCTTCTTCTTCTTGAGATGTTTGATTACCTGACGTGGTCACCTCATTAGATGGTGGTTTCTCATCATTGGCCTTCTCCTTCCACCCCATCCGGGCAGGATGGACCGCATGACCGAGGATGCTCTGCGCCTCAACCGCTTGAAGCGGACGCTGGACCAAGCCGAAGAACGGGACGATGTCTTGGCCAAGAGGCTGAAGATGGAAGGCCACGAGGCCATGGAGCGGCTCAAGATGTTGGCGTTGCTCAAGAGGAAAGACCTGGCGGGCATCGAGGTGCCCCACGAGCTGCCGGTCAAGCCGGATGGACTGAAAGTCTACGAGGAAAAGCTGAATGGAAACTTGAGACCCCATCCCGACGGGCGGTCTTCCGGGAGATCCGGCAAGGAGAACATCAACGATGAGCCAGTGGACATGAGTGCGAGGAGAAGGTAGGTAACTTCCGTTTTTCCACATGGCTGGTCTGGAGGGACGGGTGCCTATTAATTTTGATGATGAACGTTGAGTATCCAAAGTTCACGAGGAGTTCAGGTTTGGGCCACCCTTGCGTTCTCCTTCATTTTTATTTTGATAGGTAAAAACGGTCTTGAGAATTGCGAGGTTGAAAATCAGGAATCCATGGCTGGTTTGGGATTCCAGTTTAAGAAGGACTCGTCTCCCAGAATGCCTCAGGATCCTGCCCTGAGCCAGGATTCAGAACAAGTCAACAAACAATGCCATCTTGGCCAACGCAAAGCTTTGAAGTTTAGGAAGTCTGTTTCTCCACTGAGCAACTGGCTGTTGAATTCTGGGAGGTGGAAGTCCACATATCGCAAAGTTGCCAAGATTGGGAAACGCTGATTTGAAGGGAAGGGGGATAAAAAAATCCCATTTATTAGGTCTTAGCAGGATTAACACGTGGGTGTAAAATTTGGGAACAGAAACCTCATTGGTTGCCTCTGGTTTTAATTCTCTTAAACCAGGGTTAGCCTGCAACCGGTCCTTACTTTTTGAAAGCATTGTGGTATCATAAAAGTCCCTTATTCCCTGACTTTCCCCCCCCCACACACACACACACCCACACCCACACACACACACATTTCTTAATCACCAGCACGAGTGTCTCCCACAGAATGATGGAACGCATAAAACTGCCTCGGATTAAGCCCTTTCCTGACCTCCCTTAATAGAATTATGTTAATGTGTTAAAATTAATTAAATTGGCTTTATTAAGCGAGGCAAGTAGAAGCGAAGAGGAGCTGAAATGCCTCCCCCCTCATTAAAAGGGGGGAAAGAAACAAATGGATTTTTTTTTTTTTGGGATCCACGTTTCCTGCGGATTTTCGCCCGATTCCAGAAAACACCACGAAGCTTTTAATCTTCTCCCAAACGCTGGTCCAGCAGAGATGAGGAGGAGGAGGAGGAGGAGGGTCAGGGGTCGCTAACACGTCCTGCTTTCGGCTTTGGGGGCCTAGAGACCCTGTGCTATGAGACCACGACGCAGGGGGCGGCCTGGGCGTCAATCAGACCAAGTTTTAGCAGCGTCTCGGGCGTCAGCTGCGAACGGCTGACTCACTCGTGCGTTCGAGTGGCGAAGGGACAAGTTGTAGGCGGGCGAGGAGACAGGCAGGAGCGGGTGACAATCCAGGCTCGTCTGCTCGCCATCTGCCCCACCGCCTCTGCTGGTTGGTCACCCTCAGTTTCCCCTTGGCCTTGAGCAGGAGGGGCTTTCAGCTCGGCTACACATCCACGGAGCCTAGGCCCTCCGGTCAAACGAGAAGAGAGGGTGAGAAGTTGAGATGACGGGCTTGAGCTTCACGGGATCAAGCCTGACCCAAACCAGGAGTCGAGTTGGACTCCGCGAAGGGGGAAACATCTCTAGCTTTTCCACCTCGCGTTCTCCGCCCTCCCAGATAGTAAGGAGTCAAAGTAACTTGACTCCGCTAGCCGTTGTCAGCTATAGGGATGGATGGCGCCCACCTCCGCTTCATTTATTTATTTTATTTATTTTAATTCTATTTATATCCCGCCCTTCTCCGAAGACTCAGGGCGGCTTACAAGCTTAGCAGTAGCCTTCATTCTATGTATATTTTATTTATTTTAATTCCATTTATATCCCGCCCTTCTCCGAAGACTCAGGGCGGCTTACAAGCTTAGCAGTAGCCTTCATTCCATGTATATGCCTGCTTATTAGGGCTTTCACACACACACCCAAGCGGCATTATTACAAAGTCAGCTTAATTGCCCCCAACAATCTGGGTCCTCATTTTACCTACCTCGGAAGGATGGAAGGCTGAGTCAACCTTGATCCTGGTGGGATGCGAACCTGCACTAATTGCAGGCAGCTGGTGTTACTTAAGGAGGCATTAGCCCACTGCTCCACCAAGGCTCTTGACCGTCGAGCCGTCGTCGTCCGAAAACGTTTCCCCGGTCGTGACGTTGCGGCGCGCTGTTACCTTCCCGCCCAAGTGGTCCCTATTTACCTACTCGCACTTGCCTCCTCTCGAACTGCTAGGTTGGCAGGAGCTGTGAGGGGAGGACAGGAGCTCACCCCGTCCCGTGGCGCTCGGGTCTCGAACCTGGGCTGCCAGATTTCCAACCAACAAGACTGATGTCTTAACCGCTGAGCTGCCGCGCCGCCTTTCCCAGGTAGAGCAGACAGGAAATGATCTAATTCTGCTTCATGGTAGGGCTACGTCAACAGAATCTTGCAAGGCTTGAAAGGACCATCCCCCCCCCACCTTCTCCTCTATAGCTCCAGAAGCTTGGGAGGGTCCCTTCTGTGTCTTTTTTTCTCCACCCCTTATGCCGCTCGGGGCTCTGCCACCTCTTATCTGATCGTTCCTAGCCAGCCTTTCTTTGCCCCCGTCTCTCAAGGTCTTTCTCACGTATCAGTGAAGGACAGAAGATCCTGGTTATGGAGAAGAAGCTAAGATCTCTAGGATCAACCGAGCATCCTGGACAACTTGAATTCCTCCTGGGGAAGGTCTTCCCACCCGCCACGTTCGATATTGCCGCTTCTTCCTCCCAACAAGCCGAGCCGTTTTATTGACCATCCCTGATCATCATCTCGTTGCCCTCTAGGGAGCAGAACCCGCTAAGGTTGTGGGAGTTGTGAGAACAGGGGCCTTTCCACCCCTCTCCCGACTCCAGTCTTTGTGGTTTGGGGGGGTCCCTTGGCCCACAAAACACCCTGGGTGGCTTGTGGTCCTCCCCTCTGTGTGATGTCACAGTGCAACCAGCGAGCGCTTGGTTACCACCGGGTTGCATCTTGCGTCTCCAGGCGACAAGAAGGGGCGGCCGCCTCTGGTCTCCACTGATTCCCTTCCGGGCCTCAATTTGGCCTGGTGTGCGCAGAGCCTTTCTCTGGGGGAGAGGAGCATGGAACACAGGTATCCGCCGCCACTCAAGGCTTCTCTCGTGGGCCTTTGCTCCCCTTACCCGTCCGTCCTTTCGCGAGAAGTTAACTTCCCTCCTAATTCTTCTTTACCGTCGCGTCAGGACAGAATAGCAGCGTTGGAAGGGACCTTGGAGGTCTTCTAGTCCAACCCCTTGCTCTAGCAGGAGACCCTACGCCATCTCACCCAGTCTCTTCTTGAAAGCCTTCAGTGATGGAGCAGCCACGACTTGCGGTGGCAAGCGGTTCCACTGGTTCATGGTCCTCACTTGTTAGGAAGTTTCTCCTTAATTCCAGGTTGCTTCTCTCCTCGATTACTTTCCCTCCGTTGTTTCTTGTCCTGCCTTCTGGTGCTTTGGAGACTAGGGTGGAAAAAAACCCCCCTCTTCTTTGGGGCAGCCCCTCAAATACTGGAAGTCTGCTCTCGTGTGTGTGTCTTCCCTCCCCCGTCCCCCCAAGTCCTTCTTTTCATTAAACTGGGACTCAGCCCTGCTGCCCTCTTGATCCCTTTTTGCGACCCTCTCGACAAGCGAGGTCCACGGGGGGGGGGGCTGTGGGGCTGACTTTCACAACTGCCGTGACTCACTTCAGAAGTGCGGCAAGAACGGTCGCGAAACGGGGCAAAAGCCACCCAACAGGATGTCTTGCTGAGCCAGAGAAAATTGGGGGGGGGGCTCAGCGGCCGTCGTAAGTGGAGGACTGCCTGCCCAGAGAGGAACCTTCACTGGGAAACTCTCTCTCTCTCTCTTGAACTTCAAAGGACCCAGACTGGGAGCCAGGACTTGGCTAGGGCCGACCCAGGGCTCCACACACATCCCCAGAGAAACAACCAACAACAACAACTTGCCTTTGGTGGCTGGTGGGCTGCTGGATGGGTGGGCAGGCGCTCCAAGCTATTTGCGTTCACGTGGGGGCTTATGTAATTGAGCATCCCAGCCGGGATCAGAGCAGAGATGAGGCAGAAAATAGGAAAAGCTATTAAAAGCTGAGAAGACTCGATTTCGTTTATGCTGAGGGCAGCTTTCTGCTCCTTTCGTGTACGGCCGTTGAACAATCATAGGTGAAAAAGGCCACCCTAGGCTGGTGGGGTGGGGGTTTTAAACGGGGCCAGGCCTTGGGAAATGTATAACTTCATAGAACCAAGGATGTTCCCTAGTTTGGGTCACGAAACGTCTGCCGGGAAAGCAAGCCAGCTCAGGGAGCCCCAAGGAGCCCCACAGGACCAAGTGATGGTCACTGGGACGCCTTGGATAAAGACCCAGCTCTTGAGGAAAGCTCTTACCTTGAGAAAGACCTCGCCGGCAGAATGAGTGAGAGGGCGGGGGGCGGGGGGATGGATAGAGAGAATAGAGAAGGAAGGAAGGAAGGAAGGAAGAAAGGAAGGAAGGAAGGAAGGAAGGAAGGAAGGAAGGAAGGAAGGAAGGAAGGAAGGAAGGAAGGATGGATTAGAGAGAGACTAGAGAGGATGGACAAATGGCTGGATGGATTGGGAGATAGATCAATAGAGAGATGATGGGTGGATGGTTGGATAGATAAATAGATGATGGACGGATGGATGGATGAATGCTTGGATGGCAAGGCAGAAATAGAGAGATGATACAGATGTATAGAGAGGATTGATGGATGGAGAGATAGATAAATAGATGGTGGAGATACAGATAGATAGAGAGGATGGATGGATGGATGGATGGATGGATGGATGGATGGATGGATGGATGGAGAGAGAAATAGAGAGATGATGGAACGAAGTGGATGGAAGCCTGGTTACAGCAGTGATGGGAGCACTGAAGGACCAGGCTGGGGACACATTTTGTAGAGAAAATCTATGTGGTCACTTGATGTCACACAACCCATCTTTTACCTTCTCCGACACCTTTCCTTTCTGGGTCCCGCTTTGTAAGCGACAACTTCCTTCAGGTCACTTCTTGTCTCCCTGTCCAACACCCCCCCCACAACTTCACTCACTCTGCCTTTTTTTCTCTCAACGACCTCCCCTCCCCCTTTCTGAGATCAGCAGCGATCAGGACCGGGGACGGCTCACCCCCTCTCCGGATGTCATTGTCCTCTCCGACAACGAGGCCTCCAGCCCTCGCTCCAGTTCCCGCATGGAAGAGCGGCTGAAGGCAGCCAATCTGGAAATGTTCAAGGTACATCGAGGCAGAGAACAAGGCGGCGCAGGGAGCACATTCGCAAGAGCGGGCGGAGGGTCTTGTGGCTTGCCTAAGACCCTCTTCCCTGGATTGGGTTGGGCCCCCCAGACCACAGCAGCCTCTTAAAACCTGCTAAGGGGAGCCGGGGTGGGGTGGGGGTTGTTTCCCCGCTGGGTGCTCTGACCGGCGAGCCCTGGAGGAAAGTTGCCCTCCGTCCTCACCTCGTGGCCTCCTTTCTGCAGGGGAAAGGGGTGGAGGAGAGGCAGCAGCTCATCAAACAACTCCGGGATGAGTTGCGACTAGAGGAAGCCCGGCTGGTGCTGCTGAAGAAACTACGGCAAAGCCAGCTGCAGAAGGAGAACGTGGTCCAGAAGGTGAGGCGGCGAGCGCCGGTCAGCCTGGCCTTCCCTCCCGTCCACACCTCAGTTGGCCAGGCCTGGCCAGCCCTGTTTTATGAACCCAGAAGAAGGGCCCAGAGATGGTTTCCTCTCCCAGCGCAAAACTCCTCGCGTTCGGTTTAGCCCAGGGGTCTCCAAACCCAGCAACTTTTAAGGCTCGGCAGACTTGCGACTCCCAGAATTCCCCAGCCAGCTGTGCAGTTAAACAAGGTTGCACATACCTGGTGTATTAACTCTGCCAGCTGGGGAATTCTGGCAGTTGAAGTCCTCCGGTCTTAAAGTTGTCAAGTTTGGAGACCCCTGGTTTAGCCGAAAACCACATGGACACCTAATTCTACTTGTCCCCTCTTGCCAATCAAATTCTCCCTGGCCAGGTGGGTAGCATCACTCATCTCGCTGCGAGCTGATCAAGAAAAGTTTATATTCTCTGGAAGATCTTCCAAGAGACCTCCCCCTCTCTTTTTAATCCACTGTCTTTCTCATTTTTCGAATAATCCTCCGTCTCTTTCTTTCCACCCTCGGCCAGACTCCGGTTGTCCAGAATGCAGCGTCTATAGTCCAGCCATCTCCTGCCCACGTCGGACAGCAGGCTCTGTCCAAACTCCCCTCCCGACCTGGAGTTCAAGGGGTTGAGCCCCAAAACCTCCGAACATTACAGGTAAGAGACCTCCAGGAAACTCTTAATTCTAGTCCTGCCTTAGGCCAGAAAGGCAGGTGGCTAACTAAGCAGGGTCCAGCCTGGGCAGTCTTGGGATGGGCAACTCCTGGCACCGCTGAGTTGGAGTGGGAAGTTGAAAAAACTAACCCAGCAATAGCTGTCTGGCTCTTGAAGGACTTAAACTTTCTCTTGCTCCTTGGGACAGGGTCACAGTGTCATCCGATCGGCCACCAACACCGCCCTTCCCCACATGCTTATATCCCAGCGCGTCATTGCCCCCAACCCCACGCAGCTTCAAGGACAGCGCATCCCTCCCAAACCAGGCCTGATCCGCAGCACCACGCCCAACATGAGCCCTGCTATCAATTACCAGCCAGTGAGTGACGAGAAGTCTTCCCGTTTGGAGAGAAAGGGATGGAAACACAAAGGAGAATAGAGAAGGGGATGGGAACGCAAAGGAAAAGAGAGAAAGGGATGGAAATGCAAAGCAGAAAAGAGAGAGAGGGATGGAAACACAAAAGGAGAAGAGAGGGATGGAAACACA
This sequence comes from Vipera ursinii, assembly GCF_947247035.1. NCBI lineage: Eukaryota > Metazoa > Chordata > Lepidosauria > Squamata > Viperidae > Vipera > Vipera ursinii. Next base: position 1,678,081 of record NC_139528.1, read on the forward strand.
ACGCAGAACAGAGAAAAGGATGGAAACACAAAGGAGAAGAGAGGGATGGGAACAGGAAAAGAGAGGGATGGAAGCAAAGCAGAAAAGAGAGAAAGGGATGGAAGCACAAAGGAGAAGAGAGAAAAGGGAGGGATGGGAACACAGGAAAAGAGGGATGGAAACAGCAGAAAAGAGAGAAAGGGATGGAAGCACAAAGGAGAAGAGGGATGGGAACACAGGAAAAGAGAAGGATGGGAACACAAAGGAGAAGAGAGAAAGGGATGGGAACACAAAGGAAAAGAGAAAGGGATGGGAACACAAAGGAGAAGAGAGGGATGGGAACACACAGGAAAAGAGAGAAAGGGATGGGAACACAAAGGTGAACAGAGAAAAGGATAGAAACACAAAGGAGAAGAGAGAAGGGGATGGGAACGCAAAGGAGAAGAGAGAAAGGGATGGGAACGCAAAGGAGAAGAGAGGAAGGGATGGGAACACAAAGGAAAAGAGAAAGGGATGGGAACACAAAGGAGAATAGAGAAGAGGATGGGAACACAAACGAGAAGTAAGGCTGGCGCCCACTAACGTAGGGCCAGACTTTGAAGTTGTGTCTTGTCTCTCCTCCCCCTCCCCTCCCCCAGCCGTCCTCCTCGGCCGTGCCCTGCCAGCGAACCAGCTCCTCCGCCATCTATATGAACCTCGCCTCCCACATCCAGCCCGGGACGGTGAACAGGGTGGCGTCCCCCCTGCCCAGCCCTAGCGCCATGAATGACGCCGCCAACTCCCAGGCTGCCGCCAAGCTCGCCCTGCGCAAGCAGCTGGAAAAGACTCTGTTGGAGATCCCGCCCCCCAAGCCCCCCGCCCCCTTGCTCCACTTCCTGCCCAGCGCGGCCAACAGCGAGTTCATCTACATGGTGGGACTGGAAGAAGTGGTCCAGAGCGTCATTGACAGCCAAGGTAAAGGAGGCAGGGCGAGGGAGGCGCCCTTCATCAGGCACCAGACTTGAGCTGGAAGAAGTCCCAGATTTTATTTTATTTTATTTATTTATTTATTTATTTTATTTTATTATTTTATTTAATTTATTTAATTTTATTTTATTTATTTTATTTTATTTTATTTTATTTTATTTATTTATTTTATTATTTTATTTATTTATTTTATTTATTTTATTTTATTTTACTTTATTTTACTTTATTTATTTTATTATTTTATTTTATTTATTTAATTTAATTTAATTTTATTTATTTTATTTTATTTTTTTATTTATTTTATTTATTTTATTTTACTTTATTTATTTTATTTTATTATTTTATTTTATTTTATTTATTTATTTTATTTATTTTTGGGGGGGACTTATATGCCACCCTATCTCCCAAAGGACTCAGGGCGGCTAACAACAATAAAAGCAACAATACTAAAGTTAAAAGAAATTAAATAAAACAGCCCCCAAATAAATAATTTTAGCTTCTGGTTCCCCAGCGGCCCTTTGTGGGTCATTGCAGGAGGAAATCCAGCAACGCTCCCAGTTTTTCCCTAAATTAGCTCACCGCTAGCATTTCGCTAAAGCCCCTTTGATCCAGTGCCGAAGGCACCAAGCTAGGAACCAGGAGACAGTGAGTTCTAGTCCTGCCTTAACCATGAAAATGAGCTGGGTGACTTTGGAGCAGTCACCAGGAAACGGTGAGATCTAGTCCGGCCTTAAGCGTGAAAGCTGACTGGTTGGCTTGGGGCCAATCCCCAGGAGACAGCGAGTTCTAGTCCCGCCTTAGGCATGGCAGTGAACTGGGTGACTGTGGGCCAATCACTAGCAAACGGTGAGTTCTAGTCCCGTCTTAGGCACACACACAAAAGCAGCTGGGGGGCTTCGGGCCAGTCCTTCCCCCTCCGCCCAGCCCACTCGGCAGGATTGTGTTTGTAGGGAAAAGAGGAGGAGAAAGGAGTAGTGAGTAGGTTAGGGTTATTAATTAAAAAAAAATAATAATAAAGGCGGGCTTCATTGCTTTCCTTGGATAATTGGGCCTCCTCCTCCTTCCCCCCCACCCCCAGGCAAAGGCTGCGCCTCCCTCCTCCGAGTGGAGCCCTTCGTCTGCGCCCAGTGCCGCACGGACTTCACCCCGCACTGGAAGCAGGAGAAGAACGGGAAGATCCTCTGCGAGCAGTGCATGACCTCCAATCAGAAGAAGGCCCTCAAGGCCGAGCACACCAACCGGCTGAAGAACGCCTTCGTCAAAGCTTTGCAGCAGGAGCAGGCAGGTCGAGGGGCCGTGGGCTGGGGGTGGGGGGGGGCGTGAGCAGGCTGAGCGTGCAAAACATCCCCCACCCACCCACCCCCGTTGCACGAGGCCTGGGTTTTGTTTTTTTGTTTTTTTGCTGAGCGGCAGGAGAGGAAGGGGGGAGGGAAATGTCCTCGGCTGCGGCTGGCCGTGGGCTTCGCCCGCACAGACTGGGTGGCGACGGTCTCCCTCCCGCCTTCCCCAGGAGATCGAGCAGCGGCTGCAGCAGCAGGCCACCCTCTCGCCCACCACGGCCCCGGCCAGCGTGGCCAGCGTCAGCAAGCAGGAGAGCATCATGAGGCATCACACACTCCGTCAGGTGAGGCCCCCCTCGCCCGCCTGGCCCCTTTGCCCACCTGGAGGAGGGCCCAGCCTGCCTCTGCCACCCAGTTCCGTGGCTGGCTCAGATGCCCCTTCAGTCAAAATGGCGTTGGGTTTAAGGGCTGTCCCACAACTGACTTTGGGCTCCCTCCTTCCCTCCCTCCCTCTTTTCTTCCTTCAATTTCTTTTCCTTCCTTCCCTCTATTTTCCTTCCTTTCCTTCCCTCCCTCCCTCCTCTCTTCCCTCCCTCTCTTTTGCCCTTCCTTCCTTCCTTCCTTCCTCATCCCGATTATAGGGACTCTGGCAGCTTAACAATTCCAATACTATCTTAACACAACACAAAGCATTTTAAACGCAATGAAGGCATCCAGCATAACTACACTTCTTCCTTCCTTCCTTCTCTCCTCCCTCCAGGCCCCCCAGCCTCAAAGCTCCCTACAACGCAGTTTGCCCACCTCCGCTCGTTCCATGCTGTCCAACTTCGCACAGGCACCGCAGCTCCCCGTCGCTAGCGGTCTCCTTGGGATGCCAGGTAACCGGGCCGAATTGGGGCTGGAAGGAGGTGGGTGGAATTCAGCCACAGAGCCAGGCCCCCAGCCTTCTGCTGGAGATGCTTCAAGCTAGAGCCCACCTGAGCTTCATCATGCCGGAGACACAGAACAGTCCACGCTCCGGACTGTTTCCCAGTCTTTGTTCCATGGTTATTACAAACACCAGACTGGGAATGTCCCAAATTCGGGAAGGTCTGGAAAAACCCTTGCTCTTTTTGTGTCGACGATAAGCTCACATTCTCCACAAGACCAAATCAGGATTTCCCAAACCCAAGGCTATTTTTTTTTTGTAAACTACTACATTTTGCTCGTACAAACCTAATTTTCTATCTCTAGAGGGATAGATTTTTTTAAAAAAAAAACCTTTGGAAACCATAAATCCAAAGATTTAATGCGGCTGTTTCCTCCCTTATCTCTTTCATGTTCGGTTCTGAAGCTCTAGAATTAGCATTTGCCCCTGAATCCTTGAAGGAAGCAAAGACCCAGCCATGTGGTCCCTCCGCGTGGCTGATAGCCACACCTGTTAGCTTGAACCTCCAGCTGCAGGGGCAGGCTAAACCCTCCACCCAATTCCCAATTCTTCTGTCCTCCTGGAATGCTTCTTCAAAGCTTCTGCTCGATTTACATTCCGTATGTCCTGCCTTAACCGCATTTTTTCCCCGTCTCGCTTGGTTTTCTTCCCACTGCCAAGAAAGACAAGCTCACCTTGAAATGTTTTCCTTATAAACTCTGAGATGGCTAGGTGAGGAATTTTCCAGAACCTCCCAAAAACTGATTTTATCTTCCCCCCCCCCCCATCTCTCCAGGAGTCAACATCGCCTACCTGAACGCTGGGATGGGCGGCCACAAAGGGTCCAGCTTGGCGGACCGGCAGCGGGAATATCTCCTCGATATGATCCCTCCGCGCTCGATATCGCAATCCATCAGTGGGCAAAAATAACACCAGCCCTGCCCCCCCCTCCTCATGACTCCCCATCTGCGCCCACCCCACCCCCCTCGTCCGTCGCATGCAGTGCCTGTACTGGTGCCTACCACGGAGGGACAGACCCCAGAAAACATTGGGAAAAAAGAAGAGAAAGAAAAGCAAAAATGAAGACGAGAAAACTTTCACACAACCCGCCCTCTTCGCAACCGTCTCGCTCGCACCCCTGTACCTGAGCCGCCCCACTCTGGATTTTGTTTTTGGGGCGGTGGGAGCCCTCAAGCCCTTTCCTGCTCCCCCCTCCCATGTCAGAACGCATCAGCCGGGACCCCCTGGCACCATGCCCGTGTGTTTCCCGTTTGTTTTTAACGCACTTTCTCTTTTCTCGTTTTGTTCGGGTTTTCTGTCTGTAATGGCAACTTGTAGAATTTTTAACGGCTGCTTTTTTTTCTCTTTTTTTTTTTAACGCCTTTGGCTTTTTCACTCTCGAGGGAGGGATAAAAGTTGACCACCTCGAGAGGATGGGATTCCTGGAGTCTCGGAACGGGTTTTTTTCCCCATCCTGGTCGTCCCCCCCCCCAAAAGGAGGGATCGGCGAGGGGGGGAGGATGACAACGTTTGCCCCTCTCCGGAGCTTGAAGCCAACCCTGGTTTGGGGAGGGGGTGTCAAAAAAATCCACGAGAAGGCTGCTTTTGGAGACGGGAAGACCAGCCAGAGTGGAAACCAAAGGTTTTTTTGTGTTTTGAATCGTCCACGCTAGGAAGATGAAACTTCCGCAAGCCGGAGATTTCTTCGACCCTCGCCTCCGTGCGTTGGCCAACATCCATCTGGGCCAAAGAAAAGATCCAGGGACCCTGGATCTTTGCCATCCCTTCCAGCCGTTAGATGCCGGAGGCAGGAAGCCTCTTCCCCCTCGCCAATTCCTTTGCCCGTCGTATTCGCCACTCTGCTTGTTGTTTTTTTTCCTTCTCTGCTTCGCCCGCCCAGGAAAGTTGTTATTTCCCACGCAGCGGCGATCGGGAACGTGAGAACACCACCTGTTCTCGGGCCCAGACTTTCCCTCCTCGCTCCCAATGATTAACCCTGGGATTCTTGGGACCACCTCGGCCATCGGTCCCCCTCTGAAAAGGCCGCCAACTCCAGAGAGGGACACTCTGCTCCTTTATCGCCCGTCCAACCTCTTCAGCACTTACAGCACTTACATCTACGGGAGGCGGCAGGAAGCTTTGTCTGGATGGGACCCAGAAGAGACCCAAGACCTGGATTTTGCACCCCCCCATCCCGACGCTCCTTAAAATCCTCGGGACGAGTCAGAAAAGCAGAGGCACCATCCCGGCATCTAAACCCGGACAGCCCCGACGCGCCGCTCCGGGCCTCCCCTTCCCCAAATTTGTGCAATTCTCTAGCGAGCCAGCTTCGCCACGTGGCAGCCTCAAAGGCCTCGGCGATGGTTTTGTTTTGTTTCGAACGTGGCATTTTTTAAGTCCCCCCCCCTTGCCCCTTCTCCCGGCTCGCCCTAGGCGCCCCCCTCCTTACTACTCTTTCCCTGGGGCTTTCTCTGTTGTGGCTCCAACTGGCAAGGGGGGGGTGTCGCCAAGGACCCGCCTTAATTCAGTGGGTCACGTAGGTTAAGATTTTGGGGTTATCAGTTTGGGTTGGATATTGTGCTGATTTTCTTTCCTTCCCTTCCTCCCATCCTTGTGTCCCTTCCTTCCTTCCTTCCTCTCGCATAATCTTTTTTTTCTTTTCCTTTTCGGTGATGTAGGAAACGTGCAATAATTTTTGCTCAAGTATCCCAAAAAAAAAAAGTTTCCAAAAAAGCCGCCTGTTTGAATTTAATGCCAAGAAATTAGCCAAAATAGATGGGAACGTTGCTAGACGGAGGACTGATTTTCTGGCAGGGTCTTAAATTGACCTGCCCACCCATCTCTGTTCCCTTTGGAGCACTCTTCAGAAATTTGATTTCTCACTGCCCCCCCCCCCCCAGTAAACCTAAGCTCTTTCCTACCCCCTCCCCTCCTCTTTATTTTTCTCTTTATCTCTTTCTGTCTATTTTTGGGGATGTAATATAGAAAAATACCTTTTTTTTAAATTTCAAAAGAAAAAGGTACAGAGATTAATATGCTGGCTTCCATTTCTTTCTTTGGGGGGAGTGGGGGGGGTTACTGTTTAGTTGTAGCTGCTTTGTGAATTATGCCGAGCTTCTGTTTTGTTTCCTTGTTTATATTTTTATTTTATTTTATTTTGTACGTTAACGGTTCCGTCGGGAGAACGGGGAGGGGGGGGAGAAGCCATCCTGCCCCCCCCTTAAATTTCCTCCCCTGTCCTTCGCGCCCCTCCCTCCACGAAAGTTTCTCTTTGCTTATAAACAGTAACCTTGCTGCCGAAAAAAAGGAAAAAAAATACCCGTTATAACAAGGACTCGTTTGTTGTATATAAGCTATTTCTTGACACGTTAAAGAAAAGGAAGAAAAAAAAAACCAGAGAAAAGAAATGGAAAAAAAAGGAAGGAAGATGGGGTGGGGGAAGAGGGGAGGGAGAAGACAACGAAACAAAAAGTTGTACATTGTATAGAGAAAAATCAAAACCGCAAAAAAGAGACAGCTTAGCCATGGATATTGTGACGTTTGTCGATGTCCTTTTGTAGTGTGAACTCCTTTGTGTATGACATTAAAATGTGCAAAAAGTGGTTTCCTGGGGAAGGGGGGAGGGCTGAAGAGGGATGGGCAGCTCCCGTCCACCCATGCACCCCCTTTTCAGCTCCCCTCCCCCCCCCCAAAAAAGCTGAAATGGACTTGGTGGCTCTTAGTTCCCACAATGGTGCCTTTTCATCTTCTCGTACCCCCAGGACACACACACACAACACCCCAACACAAGGCTGGCCTGAGTTCTGCTCCTCTTAAGTCCACCCTAGATTTTATTTTTCAGTTGGGGGGGGTTCCTTGGGGGTGAGGGCGAGCACAACCAACAAGTATTACCACGGATCTGAACGATTCAACTGTAAATTTGCACTGATTGTAAAAGATGCTTTGGCTTTGGGACAAAGCTTCTGGTTTTTGACCTTGGCCAAGGAGATCTTTGAAACCTCCCTTCCGATCTTCTCACCCCACCCCAGAGATGGAGGTTTGGTCTTTTGGGTGTTCCCCAGAAGGGAATCTTCTGGTGTTACCTTCATCTCCATTTTGGATAACTCAACTCATCTTCTGCCTTGTCAACTTTTCATCTTTTTTTTTTTTTTGGTGGAACGCTTGAGAAGAACGTCTTCACCCATCTTCTTTCTTCCTTGGTAGATCTTTAGAGACGATCGCAGTTATGGCTTCACCCGCATTCTTTCTTCCTTGGTAGAACTTTCCAGAAGATCACCATCACAGCGACGTTAAGCTCTCAGCCTCTTCTTTCGTTGCAGTCTTGGCATTTCAACACCCTTAGTTCCATCTCTTGATGGGCCAGGCGTTCCAGCATTCAAGATGGCTCCTTCCTGCCTTCTTCTCATCCCCCACCCCAAATTCTTTGCCTGTCAACCACCGCTTCATTTTATTAGGTCGGGTTGAAGCTTTGGAGACGACCGGCTATCAAACATGGAAGAACTTGACTGTGTGAGACTTCTGGGAGTTGAAACCCATCCATCTTAAGTGGTTGAGGAATTCTGGGAGTTGAGGTCCACCCGACATCAAGTGGTTGGGGAATTCTGGGAGTTGAGGTCCACCCGACATCAAGTGGTTGGGGAATTCTGGGAGTTGAGTTCCATCCACCTTAAAAGGCACGTTTGAATATTTTGAGAAGGTTGAGAAACGCCCAACTTGGAAGGTCCTAAAGAAGCCGACAGAGAAACGTCTGACCATTCTTGGACTTTTGCCAAACGGCTGGCAACCCCTACCTTGGTCTTATTTTGGTTTCAACCAGTAGCTTCTTCCTGTTGCAGACGTCGGGTCTATTTTGGGGCGGGGAGAAAGGAGCTTTGGGACAAACCCCCTCCCAGGTCACATCTCCAGCTTAACTTGGGAACCACTCGGCAAATTGTAAGGTGGAAATAGTGGGGTGGAGGTCTAAGGGGCAGCACGGCTGGGGGAGGGGAGAGAGAGAAGGAAACCAGCCCTTTTTGCACCATTTTAAGAGGGGTTTTTAATTTCTTTTTTTTTTTTTTTTTTCTTTTAAAAAATTTTTTGGCCTTGTGTTTTTGGATCCGGTTTAAAAGGCGATGATGAAAGGAGGATTAAACAAACGAACGAAAGAAAGTTGTTTAAACATTGCCAATTGATTATGCAGTGACCTGATTAAAATAATGATAATAATAATAATAAGCTAATTTTTGGAGAAAGGATTAAAAAAAAAACTTTGTAATATTTATCACTTCCAAGCTATGTTTAATAAAGAAAGGAATGGTTTATACATTTTGATGTGGCTGCTTCGGCGGCTGGAATAAATTCTTCTCTCGTTTCAGCTCTCTGCCGCATCTTAACAGCCACTGTAAATCTACAGGCGGTCCTCGACTTAACAGCCGTTCACTTACTGACTGTTGAAAGTTGCCACGGCACTGAAAAAGGGGGACTTACGACCCCTTTCCACACTTAACGACCGTCGCAGCATCCCCCTGGTCACGTGATCAAACTTCAGAGGCTTGGAAACTGACGTGTACTTAAGACAGTTGCAGTGATCCCCTCTTGCAACCTTCTGACAAGCAAAGTCAATGGGGGGGAATCCAGATTCGCTTAGCGACCGTGTGATTTAACTGTGGCAAGGAAGGTCGTAAAAAGACCCCAACGACCCCCAGAATTGATAAAAAGGGATTTTCTTCCAGGCCCTCAAAAGTCTAACATCATCTTGGCCGCTAGAGAAATATTTTTAGCCGCTTCTTTCGCCACACACCCCCACGAACCCCAACCCGAAAAAACAGGCAGCCAAGAATAATTTTTTTTTAATTTTCAAAACGGTCAACAAAGTTTTCCCAGGCATTTACGAGTTCAAGGTTTTGTAACCTTCAGTGGCTAAGCGGGGGTGACTTTGCCACCAGACATACACGCCCCCCCCCCCAAAAAAAAGAAAATTCACAAAAGGAGGAAAAAAAGACCCTCGGCATCTAAAATTAGGAGTCCGCATTAAAATTTGGAGGAAAAAATATCCGAAAAAGTCCAATTCTCCCCCCCCAAAAAAAACCATCTTCCGTTTGCCTAAGAGGTTTTATTTTCCCATCCGTTTCTTCCTTCCAAAATACCTTTTAAAAAGAATTTCCCCCCCCCCTTAATTTGGGCAGCTTTTGTTCAGCTGTGAAATAATAAAAGTTGGAAGGGACCTTGGAGGTCATCTAGTCCAACCCCCTGCCACTGTGGATTTCCAAAACCTTCAATAATTTGAGGTTGGTACCATTTATTTTCCTTTCCCCCCCCCCCAAGAGGAAGTTGGTCATGAAGAGAGAGGTCCAGTTTGGATCCATATGTCCAGTTTCTTCCAGCTGGAATTTTAACAGTTCCAGGTTTCTCGGCTAGTTCGGTAGATTTTCCTCCGTTCTTCATTTATTTATTTATTTTTATTTATTTATTAATGGGACTTATATCCCGCCCTATCTCTCGAGGGACTCAGGGCGGCTAACAACAACAAAAATTATTATTTTTTTTTAATTTTAATTCCATTTATATCCCGCCCTTCTCCGAAGACTCAGGGCAGCTTTACAAACTTAGCAGTAATTAAAAGGTCTCTACAGTAAATTAAAAAAAAAATTTGCCTGGAATTTCCTCTTTTGCAGGGGTCCTTAGCTTCTCCATAACTCAAAAGAGTCCCCTTCCCCCATTTATTTATTTATTTATTTTTAATTTAATCTCCCAGGAAGACTCTGGCTGGGTCCTTTTAAAGCTTGCCTCCTTGTTCCGCAAACTTTTTTTTGTAAAGCCATTTTTTTTAAGATTCAAAAAGCCTTTGCTTATCTCATTGGTACTAGCCATTTTTTCCTCTCTTTATCAGCAGGGATTTCAAGGCCCATCTTAGGGATGCGGTGGCTCAGTGGGTTAGGACGCTGAGCTTGTCGATCAGAAGGTCGGCGGTTTGGCGGGTCGAATCCCGAGTGCCGCGTAGCAGAGTGAGCGCCTGTTACTCGTCCCAGCTTCTGCCAACCTAGCAGTTCGAAAGCAGGTAAAAATGCGAGTAGAAAAACAGGGACCACTCCGGTGGGAAGGTAACAGCGTTCCGTGCGCCTTTGGCATCTAGTCATGCCGGCCACATGACCACGGAGATGTCCTTGGACAAGCGCTGGCTCTTCGGCTTTGAAACGGAGATGAGCACCGGCCCCTAGAGTCGGAAACGACTAGCCCGCGTGTGCGGGGGAACCTTTACCTTTACCTTAAGGCCCATCTTTCCAGTCTCCCGCCAATTTTCAGCCCTCCTGAAGTATTTCAAGAGAAAGAGCAGGAAAATAAAATGGTGCCTGGATTTCGTTTCGGCTACCTACGTCTGACCCCCCCTCCCTCCCCGAGGATCCCTTGCTGATAAAATGGTTTCCCCTTTAAAGGGCAGACTTGGGGGGGGTGAAACACCCCCCCCGGAAGAGCTCTGCTGGGGAAACATGCCTACAGAGAAAGAAACGAGGGAAGGAACAAAGGAAGGAAGGAAAAAGATGGAAGGAATGTAGAAGGGGAAGGGGAGGAAGGAAAGAGCAAAGGAAAGCAGCATGGGAGAGGGATGGAGGGATGGAGAGAGGAAAGGGAGGGACAAGGAAGGAAGGATGTAATAGGGAGAGAAATAAAGGAGATAGAGAAGCAAGGAGGGAGGGAAGAATAGGGAAGGAGGGAGGGAAGGGATGGAGAGAGGGAAGGAGGGAGAGAAGGAGGGAAGAATGGGGAAGGAGGGAGGGAAGGGATGGAGAGAGGGAAGGAGGGAGAGAAGCAATGAAGGAGGGAAAGGGGAGGGAGGGAAGGAAGAGGAGAGGAAAGCAGCAGAAGGAAGGAAGGAGGGAGGGATGGACAAGGAAGGAAGGAAGGAGGGGGAGACAAGGACAGGGGAGAAAGGGAAGGAAAGAGGAGATGGGGAGAGAGAGAGAGAGGATAGGGAAGGAAGGAAGAAATCTTGACCATGAGCTACCACGGTTCCCTTGGGAGACACCTTGGGTCAACCATGCTGGATCTTAAAAACTCCCAACTCAGAGCTATGGACCATCCAAACTCCTCATGAGAATTCAACCAACGCTCCTTGGTGTTGACTCCGGCCCGGCCCTTGAACCCCTCTCCGTGCTTCCCTACGTGTCGGGAAGCACCTGCTATTTGAGGAAAACAAAGATCAAACTCATTTCAGCTTGGGGTGGGTGAAAGGAGAAACCCTAATTTTGCCAAAAGACATCCCCTCCGCTAACCAAAAAAGCACGCGAAGCGTCGTTCATCGCCACTTTTATCAAGCCTTACTAAGACCACACTTGGAATCTCACATCCAGGTTTGGCTGGCCACGACATATGAAAAAAGAAGCTGAGATCAACTTGGGGGCTAAAACAGCCTGCAAAGTTGGTCTAATGGTTTTCACGCTTGCCCGGGTTAATCCTCGCGTGAAACACCAAGAGCCTTGGTGGAGCAGTGGGCTAATGCCTCCTTAAGTAACACCAGCTGCCTGCAATTAGTGCAGGTTCGAGTCCCACCAGGCTCAAGGTTGACTCAGCCTTCCCTCCTTCCCAGGTAGGTAAAATGAGGACCCAGATTGTTGGGGGCAATTAAGCTGACTTTGTAATAATGCCGCTTGGGGTGTGTGTGAAAGCCCTAATAAGCAGGCATATACATAGAATGAAGGCTACTGCTAAGCTTGTAAGCCGCCCTGAGTCTTCGGAGAAGGGTGGGATATAAATGGAATTAAAATAAATAAAATAAAATAAATAAAACTCTTCGCGCATCGCCGAGCAGGCACAGCCTCTGATCTCAAGTTTGAACCTTTTTGACAAGCTGAGTTCTCCTCCTATCAAGCCTGGTTTCTCCTCTTCTTCTTCTTCTTTTTTTTTTTTTTTTTTTTTTTTGCAAACCAGCTTTTCCCGGAAACTTTTCCGAGGGTGGATTATGGAGCCGATAAAAGACTTTGCCAAGGAAACAAATCTTGTCTTCGGAGTTGCAGAAGAGAAATTTGGGGGCCGGGCAGGGGAGCATTTTTTATATTCTCGCTTAAGCAGGCTTGTTTTAAAAGTGTTAGGATTGAAAAGATGGTTTGGGGGGGGTGTCTCTCTTGGATTGTGTGAACCTATCAGCAACTTCCTTTGATCCAATGAAGATCGATCTAAGGCTATTTATAAAGAGCTTTGTTCTGACCAGATCAAATTCTGGTTGAATTCCCATTTCAAAGAAAGTGTAAGAATTGTAGCTGGGGATTTCAATATCCTCAGATTTTATCATCCCCTTTATTTTAATTATTCTTTTCAATTTAAAAGTTTCTGCCTATTCCTTCGTTTCTAGGAATTAAAACTGGATGAGAAGACCAAGTTTGCTTCCAACTCGATTATTCTGCTGTTCTGTTCTGTTCTTCTGTTTTATTCTGCTATTCTGTTTTATTCTTTTTTTCTGCTTTCTATTCTTTTTCATTCTGTTATTCTCTTTTATTCTTTTATTCTGCTACTCTCCTCTTCTGTTTTATTCTGTTATTCTGCTCTTCTATTAAATAACACTCAGACAAGAAACATAGGTGAATTCTGAATTCCTTCGTCAATTTTTGCTAATGTTAAAAAATATATATATAGGAGTTTCCAGATCACTCAGGAAAACTAAACCACGGTTTAGCAAACCTTGACTAATTTTACAAACCACGAGGATGAACTTGATTCCTTGAATCCTCTCCAAAACAGGTTTGTAAATGGACAACTGCCCGTGCACAACCGGCTAACTTAATGTTGTCATTTCGGTCAAATAACCACACTAAAATCTCCCCATTTGTGGGTGGCTGCACACTGACAAAAATACACAAAGACAACATTGTCTGGCTACCTACTGAAACAAACACTGAACAAGTTGTGCATGTTTTTATTTTTTTTTTATTTTTTTTCACTTCTTAGATCATTCTGAATAGCCTGGCTGAAAACGCAAAACGATCAGCCAAACGTTGGTCTCAGTAAGAAGACACTCCTCGTTTTGACACGAAGATGCTGGATTTGTTTGAACGCCAGTTCTTGAAAAACGTCTAAAAAAGCGAGGTTTTCTGCCCAAGATCCCAGCCCGAGTGGGAAATTAGCTCTGAAAACTTCTATTTTTCTATTTCCCTCTCGTTTTGCTCGATTTTGTTTCTTTTGCTCAATTGCCTCTTTGGAAACCCCGGTTAGCACATCCCATCCCTTTGCAAAGCCATTAAAAACCGCAATTAATTGCACAATAACCCTGAATTAAACGTCTCGTTTGGTCTGCCTTCGACCTTCAGGTCGGGCCCAAAATTTCATGCTAGATGTTGACGCGATAATAATGATGGATATACTTACCCCACTTTTGCAGAAAGAGCCCTAGCACCATCCAGCATCTCCACGGCAGCATCGCCTGCCAACGGCTGGCGATTTTTGTTCCCCAATAGCAATCCAAAACCCGGCTCAACCTGCAAAGTTTCTCTCTGGTGAATAATCCCTAAAGAAAGAGCGGGGGTCCCTGGCTCTTTGCCAGCAGCACCCCCCCACACACACCCACACCCCCTGCTCGGTTGCGCTAATTCCCCAATAAAATGAAAATATGAAGCCTTCGGCCTCAACTTTGTTGTCCCAACCTGGGTGCCTCCCTTTCTTTGGTGGACCCTCACCCCAAATTTTGAGACCCTCCTCAATCCAGCCTGGGGAAGCTAAATTGGCCAGCTGAAAAATCCCATTGTTCACCCTTTGTGACCACCGGTTTCATTGATATAATCGGAGCTGGGTGCGAGGAGGAGGAGGGGGGGGACTGGCTCTGTGAGGGGGGGGCAGAGCTACCCAATTGCCTTTGGCTTCAGAGCCCCTCCCTCTTTTCTCTCCCACCCCTCCCTCCCTCCCTCTCCCTCCCTTTTCCAACTTCCCAAGGCTGGGTAATTCAGCGGCATCCTTGGCACCCGTCACCTTGCCCTGCCTGTGCCAGGCCAAGGAGAACTCACCTGGGCGTTATTTGTGGGTGGGTGGGCTCTATCCAGTTAACTGAATTAAAAGTCCTGGATTGGGGGGGGCTGTTTGAGTGGGCGGGCAAGGTGCCCCCCCTTTTTGTCCGCCTTCCTTGGTCCATTCATGGTGTCACTTACACAAGCCGATGACCCTATTCTCTAGGCACAATGGGGCACCCCCCCACACAACCTCTCTTTGTAGCGGGGGGGAAGGGGAGGCAGCTAGGAAGACAATGCCCAAAGGGGGAGGGGGAAGGTGACCCCGTTTCCTTTTACCGGCACCCCAACATTGCAAAAAAGGGGGCGCAAGAGAGGTAGATAGAAGAGTGAAACGCAAGCAAGGCAGCTCCTGATTTTTATTAAACTAGCAACTGAGTTTTAGGCCGGTTTGAAAGTTGCAGAAACCGTCCAAATTCGCACCCGTTTTTGGGGATGCCGCTTCCTTCAAGATCCTCTATTCCCCCACCCCTCCCTTTGGCCCTGCAACGTAGGGCGGTTTTGAGCTCACAACCGCCTTCCGAGGTAGGCCACCCCGAGGAGAGGAAAATGGCCTCGGGCTGTCGTGGAATGTTGCAGCCGCCTCGTTTCGAATTAGGCCACCTTATCGATCTATAATCAATTAATTGATTAACCTGGGTGTCAGAGCAGACTCTATTGCTGGGTGGGGGAGGGGGGTCTTTCTCCAATCTTTGCATTTTTATTTTTTAAAAAAAGGCATTTTGCAGAATGGTTATTCCGTTAAGAAAAATAAAAACGAAATACAGTATAAAATAATATAATAGATAAACAGATAACATAATAAAAATGTCACACATGTTGTTTCTGTCACATTGCTTCTGCATTGTCTTGCAATTATTATTATTTTTTTTTTAAAAAAGATGCATTGGGCAGAATCGCTGTTCTGTAAAATCAGACAAAATGTAAAATATAAAATAAAAATGATCAAGTAGTAAAATGTGGTGCATATTACTTCCGCATTCCCTTGGATTCTTTTTTTTTTTAAAAGAGGTATTCAGCAGAACGGCTGTTGCATCAACACTGAAATAAAATAAAACCTTAAAACACGATGTGATATATGATAAAAGACTGCTCTATTCTCTTACACCTTTAAAAAAAAAAGAAGCATTTGGCAGAAGAGCCGTTCCATCAAATAATGAAAGAAGAATAGCAAAATAAAATTATATACCTGTATAAGGCGGAAGAATGGAATAAACGGAATTTCCCAAGCAGATTAATTTCACCGTTTGATAGTAAATGCACTTAGGTGAATAAGTGAACATTTAGAAACTGTGTTACTGCAACTCCCATAATTCCCTAGCCAACATCGATGGACTTCAACTCCCATAATCCCCCAGCCAGCCCTTTCTCAAGGACAAAAGCCAGCCTCTCAAGTCTTTGTATTCCATCAAAATGCCCCAAAATAAAATAACACAACCCACCCCCCCAACTTTGAAACAAAACATTATGGCTGGTTTAAAAGATCTGAGTCCGCCCCCCCCCCCAAGGCACTTGGAATCAAAACCGATTCAGCCCATCCGAGCTGTCAAGGTGAGCAGCTCTGGATAGATTTATCTGGTCTGACCAGCAAAATTGCAAAAAAAAAAAAAAAAAACCAACAAAAACTGGCCTTGTGAGGTAGGCCATTGATAGCTTTGCTGGTGTGCGGAGGAAAAACTGGGGCTCTTTTAGAATCCAAGGTGCAAAAAAAAACAACACTTTGAACTTCCCAAACAGGAATTTGGGTAAATTGAGAGGGTTACAAACGTTCCCAGCTTCAGGGACGCCCCCCCCCCCAAAAAAATGGTGATTTTTCAGCCTCCGGAGAGAGAAAAGGCTGACTTGTAGATTTTAAAGATCTCGTAAAAAAACCCCAAAATTTGGAAAATTGGAGAATCCAGCCCCAAACTGTAAGGGCCAGCGGAAGGTGGGTGAAAAATGGTTGCATTACAAGGAAGACACTTCACCGAGGTTGCGTGAAAATGGAGGCAGAGGAAGACAGAGAGTCCTCAGCTTACGACCGATCGCTCGGCATCCCAAGTGACGATGTAAGCATCCCTCCAAAGCTCCAGTTTCAAAGTTATGACGACCGTCCTTAAATGCACTTGCAGCCTCCTGATCGCCATTTATGACCTTCTGTATATATATTTGATTTTCTATAGCTGCCCATCTCAGCCAACGCCGTAAATTCCCAGCTCTGTTACGGCCGTACGTTGAGGACTAAATGTAATGCACCCACCCCCACCCCCCCACCCCCAGCCAGGATTGTCCAGTGCAACAGAGTCCAGCTTTTACCCCGGGATGGAGAGCAGCTCCATTACAGGCGTAGCTCTCCCGCGGCGATCTTCTTCCAGACGTCCGGCGTGAGAGGCACGTAGGTCCTCGCGGCAACGTCCAGCACGAACAGGGGGTCCGAGATCCGGGTGGGGTCAAAGCCTTCCTCCACCAGGCGGAACCGTTTCTGCTTGAAGGTCTCTGTCATCTCCAGCTTCTCCTGAGCAGAAGGAAAATCAGGCCATCATCGTGAACGGGCGGCGCAGATCTGGGCCTCCAGACCCCGCCCTGGCCTCCCTCGCAGGGCTGTTGTGAGCTCAGAAGGCAAAATCAAGCTGGAGGCTTACCTGGATTCGCAGGAAGCGAGGCCAGGCGTACGGAGGAAGCAGCTCGGACATCTGCTTGTAGACTTGGGGGCCATTGAAGTCGGCCTCCGGCCGCAGCACCAAAGTGGCCATCCCTGCCCGGCCGTCGTGTCCTGGAAGAGAACGCAGACGGTCCTCAACTTGCGACAATTCGTTTAGCGACCGTTTGAAGTCACAACAGCACCGGAAAAAAAGCGACTCAGGATCGTTTTCCACACTTAATGACCAAGGAAACCAGTAACTCGATGAAATGCACCTTTGTGAAATAAACGTTCCACTTTCCACAAAGGATGCAGAATAACAGAATCGGAAGGGACCTTAAGAGGTCTTCTAGTCCAGTCCTGATTTTCCTAACGCTTACCTGGGACGGTCACACCGTAAACCGTGACTTCCCGCAAAGCATCCAGCTTGCTCAAAGTCTCCCCGACTTCTGTGGCGGCCACATTTTCGCCTTTCCAACTATGGTGGGGGGAAACGGTGGGTAGTCAGAGAAGATATCTTTGGGGACTATTTTTTATTTTTTTATTTTTAAATTGAAAATTCCCGGGAAAGTTTTCTTTAGGGAAGGGCGCCCTCGTGTGACCGATGGGGAATATGATGCAAGGCAGGAATTGTGAAAAAATAATAAATAAATAAATCAGATTAAATCGAGGAGTATCTTGCCCTTAACGCAAGCTTCTCGGAAGCGTTGGTGCGCCTTTTGCCTGAACTGAGTAAAGTGGTTCAAGCCTTACCAACGGCTGAGCTCAAGGGCAGGATTCGCACTCGGCTCAGGTGCGGGGGAAAAAAGAAGAAACCTTACCGGTAGGTGTCTCCAGTACGGTCCCAAAAGCTGACGAACCCTTCGCCGTCTTGCACCATCAAGTCCCCCGAGTTGAAATAAACGTCCCCGTTGGTAAAGACGCCGCGCAGCATCTTCGCCTCAGTCAGTTCGCGCCCGCCGGCGTATCCGAGGAAGGGGTTACGCAAGGTGATGGGAGAGACCAGGAGGCCCGGTTCCCCTGTGGGAAGGAAAACAACAGCCCAGAGAGTCCTCGGATTAGGACCTTCCTTCCTTTTTCTTTCTCTTTCTCCTTTTTTTCCTTCCTTCTTTTCTGTTTTTTCCTTTCTTTCTTTCTTTCTCTCCTTCCTTTTCTCTCCTTTTTTCATTTCCTTCTTTTTCTCTTCCTTCCCTTCCTTTCTCTCCTTCCTTCCTTCCTTCCTCTTTCCTTCCTTTTTCTATTTCCTTCCTTTTTCCTTTGTTTCCTTTCTTTCCTTCCTTCCTTCCTTCCTTCCTTCCTTCCTTCCTTCCTTCCTTCCTTCCTCCCATCTGTCAGAAATTGTTTAGGGGGTTGGGCTAGATGGCCTACAAGGTCTCTTCCAACTCCCCAAAATTCTAATTCTAATTAATTCTTATTCTAATTCTAGTATTCTAATTTCTAATTATTTATTATTACATTTATTGGACGCCCATCTTTGTCACAGGGTCACTCTGGGTGGAATTGCAATATTAAACAAATGGTTTAGCAACTGTTCCAAAGTTACGACATCGCTGAAAAAGTGACTTACGGCCGGTCCTCAGCTTAACAACCGTCACAGCATTCCTCATAATCATGAGATCAAAATTCAGAAACTTTACAACCGTTAAGTGTGTCTTTGATGGTTGCAGTGATCTGGTGGGGGGGGGTTTGATGGGATCACCAATTTACGGCCACCCAACCGGCTTCTGACAAGACAATCAGGGAAGCCGGATTCATTTAACGACTGCACGATTCAATGAACCTCTGCAGTGATTCATTTAGCGACCGCAGCGAAACGAGGTGATAAAATTGGAATTCTGCTCCCGATTGCAGTCAGTAAGTCAAGGACGGCTTGTAACTCGCTGGAAAACATCAACTAGGAATGCAGGCGGGGCGGAAGGGAAGGGGGGGCGCAAAGATGGCACCCCTAAAAAGCTCCTTTTGTCACCTATATTCACCCGCTGGCACCGCCCGGCCTCGTCTCTAAGTGGAGCGCCTTGGACAGCGTCAAAACGAACCAACTCAAAGGGACTGAAGCACTGCAGAGAGGGAAAAAAAAATCATGGTGCAATCTTTCCTTCTACGAACGCTGCGCAAAAATACTTTAGCTCTTCTGCTTCTTTTATTTTTTATCAAGTACCCCTCCTTTACTACAAGTTTTATTTCTGGGTGGCACGATCTTCGGTGCCTGATAAAAACAAATAATAAAGGACCGTCCTTTATTTTAGAAAACTGTACTTAACTTCACGCATTTATTGCCTTGTCTCTTGAGCCTGCCCCGGGAAAGCAAAGCTATAAACTTCCAGGAATGTCGTGATGCCCACCTTATAAATCCAGGAGGCGCGCCCCACAGCCCCCACCCTGCCAGTGTAGTTGAACAGGGTGACATTCCCTTCGGTCATGCCGTAAGTTTCCACCACTTTGATGTCTCCGAAACGGCGGAGAAATTCGCGCCAGACATCCGGACGCATCCCGCTGCCCACGGCCATTCGCAAGGAGTGCTCCCGATCAGCTGGGCTCTGCGGGAAAGAAGGAGGAACACGGTGGCACAACAGGGTCCGGCTTCTTTGCAAGTTGAAATGTGGGTAACAACGGGTTGCGTTGGCCAGCGAAGAGGGAGAGAAGACAGACCTTCGGGGGATGTTTGGGTAACGATTCGGAGCCCGGGAAATTAACCCATTTTGGACATTTGGAGGAGCCCTTTGTGGTCGCCAATGAATGGCAAGAATCGTTCTGGGATTGGACGGTGGGGGATCTGGAGGGATTTCTGTAAGGGAGATGGGCGATGCTGAGAAGGGAAGTGTCACGCCGCCCAGTGCGGCATGGAAGAAAAAGTTGTTTGCCACAACGGCATTTTTATTTATTAATTAAATTGATACTCTGTTCGTCACGCGATCCAAAGCTGACGACTCTGGGCGGCTTACAATAAAATTGTAAAGATGAAAATATATATACATATATGAGCAATTAACAATTTTGCTTAGCAACCTGGCATGCCACAATGTTAAAGAAGCCCCTTTTGCTTCGTGGTCCTCTTGGCTTGTAAACTTTATTCGGAAATCGAGACAGGAGGTGGGGGGATGAATTCAAGAAGTTACCAAGGCAGAAACCCGGCTGGGAGTTGAGGGAGGGAGGAAAAAGTGAATCAGAGTTGCAATAAAAGAAGGAAGGAAGGAAGGAAGGAAGGAAGGAAGGAAGGAAGGAAGGAAGGAAGAGAAAGAAATGGGAAAATGGCAGAAATCCCAGCAGTAATATCAGCATTGGCCACCAGAGGGAGACATACAGATCCACCTTTTTCCCACATTTACCTGTGGCTGGTTGACCAGGTACCGGCAAAGCTCTCCGATGTATTGGAAGACGGTCACCCCGTGAGCTCGACAGTCCGGCCAAAACTGGCTGGCTGAGAACTTTTTCTTCAGCACACAGGTGGCACCTGTCGAGAAATGTGAACCCTTTTCCCAAGAAAGCTAAGCAAGGTTTCTAGTCCTCATGACTTTAGAAAGTCCTCTTTTCGTTCTTCCCCAGGGAGATTCACCTCCTTAAACCGCACTTTTGACTACGACAAAATGGTATCGGAGATGAAAAGCGAATCCCTTGGCTGGGAAGCAGGAACAGTTAAGTAGAGCCTCCAAAGCCAAGAGCAATCTACCCCGAATTCTAGAGGGGAGAAGGAGCACGGGACGGAAGGCGTTTCTCTGCCTTGCCTGACGGGTGAAAGAGCCAGCAAAGCTCCTACACACTTACCGAGGCCAAACGTGCCGAGGATGCCCAAAAGGCTGCCGGACATGTGATGCAAAGGCAGGGTCAGGTAAATGACGTCTGAGCTGCAGGCCCCCACCAGCTTGTAAAATCCTAAGCAGAGGATGGTCTTCAAGTGGCTGACCCGGGCAGCCTTGGGGAGGCCTGAAGAGGAAGGGAAGGAAGGAAGGAAGGAAGGAAGGAAGGAAGGAAGGAAGGAAGAGAAAGAAAGAAAGAAAGAAAGAAAGAAAGAAAGAAAGAAAGAAAGAAAGAAAGAAAGAAAGAAAGAAAGAAGAATGGAGAGTGAGTGAATGAGTGAGTGAGGAAGGAAGGAAGAAAAGGAAGGAGCGGAAGGGAGGGAGGGTGAAAGAAGGGGAAAAACAAAAAGAAACATATTATGTTTTTAAAAAACTTCGATTGCTACACAGTATTTGTGCTATGAATTCCACCCACAACTTTGCCCCAAAGTAGCAAAAGAAACCAAGGCCACAGAGACACAATTGTTGTTTAAAGATGCGATTTTGGGATGCATCAAACTTGCTGCTGCCTTCCTGGAACCCACCCACCCACCCACCCACCCCCCCCGACTCCTGAAGCCCTCCAGAAACCTCCGCCTGCCCCTCCACCCTTTCCCCCACCTGTCGTGCCGGAAGTGAAGATGTACAGGCAGGTGTCCATCAGGTGGCGCGGAGTGGAGAGTTCGTAGGGCAAGGGGTCCTCAGAGGCTTCCTCCAGCAGATCCTGCAGGCTGATCACGCCCGGCGGATAGGGCCCCTTCCCCATCACCCAGACGCCCACGCCCATCTCCTTCAGGCTGGGCAGGATGGGCTCCACGGCTCCGAACAGTTCTGCAAAGAGGCAGAGAGACTGAGTGTGTGCATTGGGGGGGAGAGGGGGGTGTCAAGCTCCTGCGGTGACTTTGAGCCCCCCTCTCTCTCTCTCTTTGCCCCTGAGCCTGGCCTACCTCGCAGGGTCGGTGTGACCAGAGGAGAAGAAATAGCAGTTAGGAGAAGACCCCGGGCCTCCTGACGCAAAGGTGGGACGGCTCAGCCCCATCCTCCCCCGCCTCTCCCCCCTCTCCTACGTCAACCCGGGGGTCCCGGGCAGGCCCGACGACCCCAGTACCCATCCTCCCCTCCACCCCGGGCCGGCCGGGCGCTCACTGTTAGATGTTTTGTGCCAGCCATGGCAGTTCCCCCAAAAGGTCATCAGATGGGAGCAAAGAGGCTTCTTTGCTCCCACTGGTGGGTCAGGGGTCCCCGGCCCCTGCAGCCCCATTGGCGAGAGTTTTATGGTAAGGGAGGGGCTGAGGACCCCTATAAAAACCTCTGCTCAGGGGCTGCTCTTGTCTGCTCCCTTTTGTTCTCTCTTCTGCTTGCTTGCTCACCTATCCATGAGCTCAACCCAGGCATGGATGCCTCCATGCCAGGGAACTAATATAATATAATATAAAGTTGGAAGGGACCTTGGAGGTCATCTAGTCCAACCCCCTGCTCAGGCAGGAAACCCTATAGCATTTCGGACAAGTGGCTGTCCAGTCTCTTCTTAAAAAGC
>NC_139528.1:1705109-1785109 GCF_947247035.1 Vipera ursinii
AGGAGAAAGTGAAAGGAGTGAAAGACAGGGAGAAAAAAGACAAGAAGGAAAAAAAGAAAGAGAGAGAACTTAACAAATAACAAAATAAGACTGGTATCACTAAGGAAAACTCAAAAGGACATTTTTTTAAAAAAAAAAAGAAGACAGACCATCCCAACCCCAGATTGAGCCTGGGCTGGTCCCCAAACGTGAGACAGAGCAGTGAGTTTTTCCCCCCAACCCCCCCCCCAATTGCCAATTTTTAGTCTCTCTTTTTTTCCAAAACCACTTTAAAAAGGATCATTTCTGCGGGGAAGAGACGCCTGCCCTGGTAGGTGGATTTTGGGGGAAAAAAGGGGGGGGGGAGACAAGGAGAGAGGGGGGGTCTTTCTTGATTTGCATCTGTGAGGCTGCGATGGGGAGGGGGCCACCGTTTGGCTGGATCAGGCGAGCGCCAGAGGCAAGAATAAAATGCTTTTTATTTCAAGCAAACAAGGACAGAGGGAAAAAAAAAATATCCGGGCCTGGCTTGGCTGGAGAAGATCTCCACAGCCTGCTTCTCCTACCCACCCACCCACCCAAAAAAAGGAAAAAAAAAAACCCGCCCCCGTCCAGGTTTTTCTTGGGAGAAGCACCAATTGGTGATCACAGCAGTTCACACCCTTTATTTACATCTGGGAAACAAAAACTGGGCTCCGTTTCTTGATCTGGTTTCTGGATTTGGCCTCCTTTCACCACTTGCTGGCCGCTGCTGCCCCACCAAAGCCAGTCAGCTGTGAAGTGGGGGGTGGGCACAGAGAGGGTGTGGCACACACACCCCTCCCTGTGGGCAGAGCACCCACTTTTCTGGCAGGGACGGACACACACACCCCCAAGAGGAAAAACCCCCCCCGCCAGGGCAGAGCATCAGTCCGCAGCCTCCTCCTCCTCCTCCGGCGATTGTGTCCGCCTGGCCTGGCCGGATCTGGGCAGTTCCTTTGGCCCAAAGGGCGGCTCTGGGAGGGGGGGAGGATTGGCGCAGGGGTGAGCCCCACCACAGGGACCCCCCAGACCCCCCACTCAGTCGCTGTCTGAGCCAACAGCCGAGGATCCTTTCCGCTTCCGCTTGGTGGGTTTCGGTTTGGTGTCTTCCTCTTCCTGTGGGTCAGAGAAGGAGGGTGGGGGGGGGGAAATAAACACTGGATGGGAAGGTTCTTGGTGGGTGTGTCACTGGGCAGCCCCCTCCCCAAAATCCAAGCCTCAGAACAAGAACCACAGGGCAAGTTGTAAGGGCCAGGAACAATCTCACATCTAGCTGCCTATTTATTTCCTTCCTACCTTCCTTCCTTCCTTCCTTCCTTCCTTCCTTCCTTCCTTCCTTCCTTCTTCCCTCCCTCCTTCCCTTCTCTATTCCTTTTTTCCTTCCCTTCCCTCCTTCCTTCTGATTCTTCTCTAGTCCTGCCTTCCTCCCCATCTATTCCTTTCTTCCCTTCCTTTCTTCCATCTGTTTCTCTATTCCTTCCTTACTTCCTCCCATTCTCTTCCTTTCCTTTCCTTTTCCTTCCTATTTTCCTTCCCTGATTCCTCCCTCCCTCTGTATCTATATATTCCTTCCTTCCTTCCTTCCTTCCTTCCTTCCTCCCATCCATTCTATTCTCGCTTCCTTTTTTCTTTCCTTCCTTCCTTCCTTCCTTCCTTCCTTCCTTCCTTCCTTCCTCCCATCCATTCTATTCTCGCTTCCTTTTTTCTTTCCTTCCTTCCTTCCTTCCTTCCTTCCTTCCTCCCATCCATTCTATTCTCGCTTCCTTTTTTCTTTCCTTCCTTCCTTCCTTCCTTCCTTCCTTCCTTCCTTCCTTCCTTCCTTCCTTCTCCATCTGTTTTCCTCCCTCCCATTCTCCCCTTCCCTTCCCTCCTTTCTTTCCCTATTCCTTTCTTTCTTGCCCCGGGGCCAGCGGCTCCCTTCTTCCCCAGCCCCTCCCTGCACCCCCAAACTCCCCCCCCCGCTCCAACTCACTGAGGCGCTGCTGGAGGCCGATTCCTCCTCGTTGTTGGGGGGCTGCTGGGCGGCGTTCTTGCGGCTGCGGGGGCTGGAGACGGCCGCCTTCCGTCGGCTCTTGGGCAGCTTGCTGGACGAGTCTTCGTACTCCTCGGCCAGGGAGAAGAGGTCGCTGAACCTGGGGAGGGGGGGGAAAGGGGGTGAGGGGACCAGGTCTCCCCCGGATTCCTGGCTGGGTCCGGCAGGAATGCCCCGACAAGGGTCCTACTCACTTCATCTTGTGGGCTTCGTCACAGCTGCACTGGACGTGTTGCAAGGACTGGAGGATGGGGGGCTGGCTGAAAACTGGAAGAAAAGTGGGGAGGGGGGAGGTCGTGAGAAGGGGGTCATTGCAAAAAAAAAAAATGGGGGTCCTTGGAAGAGCAAGGAGCGTCTGATAGGACGATTAAAGGCCTGGAGGCTAAAACATACGAGGAACGGTTGCAGAAATTGGGACCGTCCGGTTTAATGAAGAGAAGGACCGGGCGGGACGTGATAGCAGCCTTACAATATATTTTTTTTTGGTGGGGGGGACTGCCCCAAAGAAGGGGGTGGTCCACCTCTTCTGCAAAGCACAAGAAGCGACGGATGGCAACCAATCCAAGAGAGAAGCAATCTGGAAGTAAGGAGAAACTTCCTAACGGGGAGGACAATTAGCCTGTGGAACAGCTTGCTACCAGACGTTGTGGGCGCTCCGTCACCGGAGGTTTTCCAGACGAGATTGGACAGCCATTATGTCTGAAAGCAGGTGTAGGTTCCCCTGCTTGAGCCAGGGGGCTGGACTAGATGACCTGGAGGTTTTTAAGAAGAGACTGGACAGCCATTTGCCTGAAATGGTATGAGGTTTCCTGCCTGAGCAGGGGGTTGGACTAGATGACCTCCAAGGTCCCTTCTGACTTACTTATTATTATATTATTATTATTGTTATTGTTGTTGTTGTTGTTGTTGTCATTATTATTATTATTATTATTATTATTATTATTATTATTATTATTATTATTATGCCTCCGAGGTCCCTTCCAGCTCTATTCTGATTATTAATGGGGTGTGGGGTATCCCTGCCATTAAACCCTCCCCCCCCTTTTTTTCTTTTTTTTTCTTTTTGCAGGGAGGAAAAGGCTGGGATTGCAGAACATCCCTCTGGAACAGCGTCTGCCCCCCCAACCCCGAAGTCTCTACGGCCCCCCCCCAGCCTCGACCTACAGCTCTGCTTGGTGTTGGTCAGATTCAGGCGGAGGTTATCCAGATGTTCCAGGATCTGCTCCAGAGTCAACTGGGCCAGTTTGCTGCTGGAGCTGCGAAGGCTGAAAGCAGAGGGGGAGGGGGGGTGGTTAGGAGGACCAGGGAAGCCCCCCCCGCCCCCCTCCAGCGCCTTTTCAAACTGCTCCCTTGCAAAGGAGAAAAGGCTTCGGCGTTTCTTCCCCCACCACCACCACCACCCTTCTTTGCGTCCCTCTTCCCCGCTGGCCGGTTCCGCTTCTTGTTTAGGTGTGTGTAATTTTAGGAAAGAAAGAAAAAAGAATAAAAGCAGGAGAACTTTGGAAAAAGGAAACAAGAGTGAGAAAGGGGCAAAGAAAAGAGATGATAGATAGATAAGATAGATAGATAGATAGATAGATAGATAGATAGATAGATAGATAGATAGACAGACAGACAGAGACAGACAGGTAGGTAGGTAGGTAGGTAGATAGATGATAGAAATGATAGAAAAAGAAAGGAAGGAAGGAAGGAAGGAGATGAGGGAAAAAGAAATGGAAGGAAGGAAGGAAGGAAGGAAGGAAGGAAGGAAGGAAGGAAGGAAGGAAGGAGAAAAAAAGATTTATATTTCTCTTCTCCCCCCCAAAAAAAATAACCACATATTTCCTGATTTCCCCCACGAAGGCCAAGTCTCTAGTCCTCAAGAAGGCACAAGACTAGGTTGAGAGGTGAACAAAGCACGAGACACCACGAGGGGGAGCCAGAGACGGAGAAAACAAAAGCCATTAGATCTCCCTGTTATGTTTCAAACCTCACATTAAAATGTTAACTTAAAAAAAGAGATTAAAAACGCCAGACTCTTTTTAAGTTTAAAAAAGTTTTGCAAGTTTTTTTTTTAATTTAAAAATGCCAGCTTCCGCCTCTGCCTCTTCTACCCACAATCCCTTGCTCTTCCCAAATCCCACCTTTGGCGTTTCCGGGGCAGGCTGTTGTTCTTGATCAGGAGAGATTTGATGTGCTCGATCAGGTGGTTCTCGTGTTTGATGCACCAGTGCCGGAGGATGCTGGTGGTGAACTGGTCGTCCGGGTGACACGGCCGGCTTAGCACCATTTTTACCATTTCCTCCGTCGGCCTGCGGCAAATGGCAGCTTTGATTATGCTTTAATGCCCCTCTGCATCGGAGGTGATGAACCTCTGAATGCCAGGAAATCCCATTTCAATGTATTAATGTACATTTCAAGGGACAGTAAAGTGACTATTCCATTCTATATTATTAACGTCTCTAGAATATAGAAGTCTATTCTATTATTTCTAATTCTATTCTACTTTATCTTACTGATGTCTCTATAGTCTCATTTCTATGAATTCTAATTCTATTTGGTTTTTTATTGGTTTAAATTGTTCTTATTTCTTATATTGTTTAATCCTCTTTTAATTTTTGTATTTATATCTTTTAACTTTTTATTGTCGTGAGCCGCCCTGAGTCCTTAGGGAGAAGGGCGGCATATAAATTTAATAAGCCTAACCTAACCTAACCTAACCTATTCTATTCTATTCCTAAATTCTATTCTATTCTATTCTATTCCTAAATTCTATTCTATTTTCTATTCTACTCTATTCCTAAATTCTATTCTATTCTATTCCTAAATTCTATTCTATTGTATTCTATTCTATTCCTAAATTCTATTCTATATTCTATTCTATTCTATTCCATTCCATTCCATTCTCTCTTTATTCTATTCTATTCTATTCCATTCCATTCCATTCCATTCTCTCTTTATTCTATTCTATTCTTCTATTCTATTCTATTCTATTCTATTCTATTCTATTCTATTCTATTCTATTCTATTCTATTCTATTCCATATTTTCTCTTTCTATTTTATTCTATTCCTATTCCTATTCCTAATTCCATTCCAGTTTCCAGACCCTAGGAAACAAACTGTTGTAACTCAAGGATTGTGCGTAGAAGAAAAAAGTCTGAATTCTGCTAAAAAAATGGATTATTTGCCGCTGTTCCTCAACCACACAGGCGGAGAATTTCAAATACGTACTTTTCCCGTCTCAGCTGCAACAGTAAACAGGATAGGGCCTCGGGGTGTTCTGCAAGGGAAAAAAAAAACAATTTTGGGGGGTAAAATTTTGAATCCAAGCTCGCCAACCTCGAGGCCAAATCAGAGCTGGGAGAATATTTTATTTCATTTTTCTGACGATGCTGGCTGAAAGGAAGCGAAGGGGGAGAAAAAAACAAACATCTGCAAACAGGAAAAGCAGCGAGTGGGGGAAAAAAAAAGAACAGAATCAAATCCTTCAGAGGTTAGTTTATGTACACGCATGCAGGCAGTCCTCAACTTATGACCGTAACTGAGCTTGGGATTACCGTCGCAAGTCGAGAAGGTATCCAGAAACGGACTGTAAGTAGCTCTAGAGAGACCCGTTGTAATTTTGGAAGGGCCACTGAGCGATCCGTCGTAAGCCGAGGACCGCGTGGCTTTCTCTACACAGAGAGGTTACGAAAAATAAAAGCGGCAACTTTGCGTAATAAGGATCCCATTGCTTTTTTTTTCTTTCTTTTTTCTCCCTCCTCCCTTGCTGGGCCAGAGGTTGGCAGCTGGCTTGCACCCTTAGTGGGCTCACCTTTGTACTTGAGGTGCTGCAGGATGGGAATGATGGTCTCCAAGGGAATGTTGTGCGCCAGAAAAAGTTGCCAGGTGCAATATTGCTCAAACGTCTCCCACTCCAAGCTCTGAACTGGAGGGGGGGGGGAGAAAACAAAGAGAAAGGAAGTGAGTTGCTAAAGACTCAAGTTCAACACAAAACACCACAATCTATTCCACACACACACACACACACACAAACACACACACAGATCCCTGTGCTGACCCGGCCCGGCTAAGAATCACACTTTTCCTGGGCTAAGAAGGGACCCCAAAGGATTCTGGGAGTTGAGGTCAGTATTCATTCTTAGTCTGCCGAGATCGCTCCCGCCGGCCACTTGGGGAAAAAGGCCGATGCCCTTCCGGGTGGCTGCAACTCACTCAGAATATTAAGGACCGAATCTTTCCGGAACATCACCAAATTCCCCATCATGACGTGACACACCAGTTCCTGGAGCTGTAAATAAACAAATAAATAAAAAACCCCAAACAAACAGGAAAATGCACCAGGAAGCTGGGCCAAGATGGGTTTTGTAGTTGGTTTTTTTAAAAAAAAAAATCAACGGCCGCTTCTTCCTCCCTTCGGCTCCATCCTCCCTGCCCCGTTTGGGAGGAAGGAGGGCTGTCTTGCGCTCCCTCTCCTCTTCCGGTTGTGGGTCTGTTGTGGGTCTTACCTGAGCGGAGTCAATGACGGCGACAATCATGTTCAACAGCTCCCCGCTTCGGAGGGTCTCGTCGGGGAACTGGAGGGAAGAGAAAGGAAAGGGAGAGTGAGACCCCCGGGGGGGGGGCAGGGGATCGAAGCAGCTGGCCAGGAAAAAACCTTCCATCGCAGAAATTCTGTGTTCTTTGGGGGGGCAGGAAGTGGGGGGGGGAGGGACAGTGTGCTGTTCCCTGGTTTCGGAGACAAAAGGATGTTTATTTTCTTAGCAGGAGGAGGAGGAGGAGGAGGATGGGCAGGAAAAGGAGGAGAGGAGAGGAAAAGCGAAGGAAGGAAGGAAGGAAGGAAGGAAGGAAGGAAGGAAGGAAGGAAGGAAGGAAGGAAGGAAGGAAGGAAGGAAGGAAGGAATTGGGATAAAAGAAAAGGAAGGGGAAGGGGAAGAAAAGGATGGAAAGGAAGACAAGAAGAAGGGGAAGAGGAAGAGGAGGAAGAGGAGGAGGAGGAAGAGAAGAAGGGGAAAAGGGAGAAGAGGAGGAGGAAGAGAAGAAGGAAGAAGGGGAAGAGGAACAAGAGGAGGAAGAGAAGAAGGAAGCAGGGGAAGAGGAACAAGAGGAGGAAGAGAAGAAGGAAGCAGGGCAAGAGGAACAAGAGAAGAAGGAAGCAGGGGAAGAGGAACAAGAGGAGGAAGAGAAGAAGGAAGCAGGGGAAGAGGAACAAGAGGAGGAAGAGAAGAAGGAAGCAGGGGAAGAGGAACAAGAGGAGGAAGAGAAGAAGGAAGAAGGGGAAGAGGAACAAGAGGAGGAAGAGAAGAAGGAAGCAGGGGAAGAGGAACAAGAGGAGGAAGAGAAGAAGGAAGCAGGGGAAGAGGAACAAGAGGAGGAAGAGAAGAAGGAAGAAGGGGGAAGAGGAACAAGAGGAGGAAGAGAAGAAGGAAGCAGGGGAAGAGGAACAAGAGGAGGAAGAGAAGAAGGAAGCAGGGGAAGAGGAACAAGAGCAGGAAGAGAAGAAGGAAGAAGGGGGAAGAGGAACAAGAGGAGGAAGAGAAGAAGGAAGAAGGGGGAAGAGGAACAAGAGGAGGAAGAGAAGAAGGAAGAAGGGGAAGAGGAACAAGAGGAGGAAGAGAAGAAGGAAGCAGGGGAAGAGGAACAAGAGGAGGAAGAGAAGAAGGAAGAAGGGGGAAGAGGAACAAGAGCAGGAAGAGAAGAAGGAAGCAGGGGAAGAGGAACAAGAGGAGGAAGAGAAGAAGGAAGCAGGGGAAGAGGAACAAGAGGAGGAAGAGAAGAAGGAAGAAGGGGAAGAGGAACAAGAGGAGGAAGAGAAGAAGGAAGCAGGGGAAGAGGAACAAGAGGAGGAAGAGAAGAAGGAAGAAAGGGAAAAGGGAGAAGAGAAGAAGGAAGAGGGAGAAGAGGCGGAGGAGGAGGAGGGCCACGATCCAAGCAAGCAGCCTTCCCAAAGCAGGGCAGGCTCGGCTGCCTCCGGCCCTCCCCGGGGAGGGGCTGGGGGAGGGGGGGGGGCGCTCACCTCCGTGTAGATGGAGGGCGTGAGGTAGCAGAGCAGGCGGATGTCGTCCTCCTGGCAGGCCTTCATGTCCATCATCAGGCAGGTGTGCAGGTCCCCCAGCTGCGTGGCCTGGGCGAAGGACTCGTAGAGGCTCATCTTCCCGGCGGCCGCTTTGCTGGGGAGGGGAGGGGGCCGGAGTTGGGGGCCTTCCAGGGACTCCCCCCCCCTGCCTGGGAGGGCAAGTGTCCCCCCCGCCCGCCCGTGGCATCCGCCTCACCTGGCCTTCAGGTAGTAGAGCAGGTGGAAGCCGATCTTGGGCTGCTTCTGGTACAGCTCCGACAGCAGATCCAGCAGGACGGAGAAGCTGCTGTTGTCCTCCTGCATCTGGCAAAGGTTCCTGCAAGCGGGACGGAGCGGATTCACACATGCGAGTGCAAAGCCCCCCCCTCCCCCGGGCGACACGCAGGTTTTCTCCCGCAAGCTTCGGAGGACAGAAGGGAGGAGGAGGAGGAGGAGGAGGAGGAGGAGCAGAGAGTGTCCAGCACAGGGGGAGGCAGTTCGCTCTGGCGGGGAAGGGGCTGGCCTAGAAATCGGAAGGCTGCGAGTTCGAGTCCTGCCTTAAGCGTGAAAGTCGGCTGGCTGGCTCTGGGCCAGGCCTTCTTTCTCAGCCCGGCCCACCTGACAGGGCTGTTGTTGTGGGGAAAATAGGAGGAAGGGCCTCTTATAAAGTAATAAAAGCAGGATTTTTTAAAAAAAAAAAAACAAACCAATGAACGAACGCACAGGAGTCGTCCTACCTAAATATTAAGTAAAGCGGCTTTCCTACGGATTCTTCCAGAGACCTGTGCGGAAATATCAAAGGGAGACAGGGAGAAAGGCTGAGTTTACCCAGGCCACAGAACCCATCTTCCCCACCCCTCTGGCTTTTGACTAAATTAAGCCAGGTTTCAACCCTGGCTTATTCTCAAACCAAGTCAAGAGCACGAGCTGCAAGACGGAGGACGGAGGGACTGTCCCGTTTCCCACACCCACACCCCGTTCGCTTAACTCTTCCGTGACTTCTTCCGGCAAAACCTCCCCGTGGAAGTGAGCTTTGAACAGTTCCCGCAAGCAGGACGCCAGGACGGAGAGTTGCTCCTGGTCAAAATCTTCCTGGGGAAGAAAAGTGGGGTGGGGGGGGGGTGGGGAACGACACACAACACGCAACGGTGAGCGCGCAAAAGGATGGGAGGAAGGAATTAAGCGCGGCTTGATTGGGAAGCGGACGCAAAAATCCTTTGTGGCCACAAAGCAGGGCTTCCGCTGCGATTGCTCCAGGGCAGGGCTAACACGCCAGCCTCCAATTTACTCCCCCTCCCCCAAAAAAAACCATCCCAAACCAGGCCGTGGGAATCCAGAAACCAGCTGTTACCTCCAGGACTTGATCCACAATTTCTTGCATAGCTTCACACTGGGCTTCGGTATCGCTGCAGCCGGACCGGGGGGAAGGAGGAGGGGGAGAAAGGAAAAAAAAAAAAGGAAATTCAAGTTAAACACAGGAAGAGAGATATTGTGTGTGTGTGTGTGTGTGTGTGTCTTTGAGACCCCTGTAAGCTAGATGAGAAAAAAAGCAGCCATCAGTTAAAAAGGCACCCCAAACGGCACGCAAACCTTTTCCAAAAACGGTACAAGAAACATCGTCCCGTATTTAAGCGTTCGCCTTAAAAAACAAAAAACACGTATTTTATCGTTTATACGCTTTCCCCTTCGAAGGTTAGCAGAATCCACCGTGGTCTGAGAAACGGGGTCTCCGCGAGGTGATGGGACGGTCGAGCCGAAATTTAAGTTTAAGGCGACCCAAAGGAGCAGACTTCCTCCCAGACCCAATCCACATACCAAAGGAGAAGGTCTGCAAACAAGAGTTAAGCACTTCCCCCAGAGGAACTGCATGTTCACAAGAACAAACACACCTATACACACACACACACACACACACAAAAACCTCAGATGTCACCCTAGAATCAGCCCGTGACTAGCTCCCCCCTATAGAATAAAGGCAAACTGTTTTGCTTTTAAAAATAAATCTTTCTTTCTTTTCCTCGCTGCTGTCTGCATCTCATTTTCATTTATTCTTGCGTGGCCCCGGCTCGGAACCCCAAATTCTTCTTCTGACGGAACGAGTTCCCCTGACATGCTTGCTTTCTACTTGCAGGGATTTCCCCCCCACACACACACACACACACTCCACGCAGGGGATATTTATTCCTGTTTAAGTTTTATATATAAAAGTCTCTTGAATTGGGAAGATGACACTCAGTAGCTTGGGGATCCGAAGGCCGGCCACCGCAGGAATCCTGGTTTCACAGCAGGAGTCCTGGTTTAACCAAGCTTGCCTTGCCTTCCCCAAATTCCCCCTGCAGAGCTTTTGCAAAAACAAGCCCATTAAAATGCTTAAGTCATACGACAGGCTAAATTAATGGACGGTGCTGGGTCAACAGGCCTTTCCCCCCCCCTCCAACCCGCAACCCAACAGGGAAAGTTGCAAAACTCCAGTTCTGCACAGCTGGATTCCAGAGAGAGAGAGAAACTGAGGTTTGTGCATAGGAGGAGAACAAAAGCCAGCTTGTGCGGGGGGGGGGGGGGGAACGACAGACCCCTTGCAAACCCCATTACTTTTTTTTTTTTAGCCCTTCCAGAGCTGCTGGGGAGGGGGTCTGCCCCACAGGGTGGTGGCGCAATCCAGAGGCTTCAGAGGGACTCCAAAGGAATCTCAGCCTTGGCCAGTGGCTGGCTGGGTTGTAAATTCAGTTGTTAAAAGACACAAGCTGTGTTTTTCCCAAGGGGGCTGGGGGCTGCAATAAGACTCTGGCCTCGGTCAGGCTGGCGTGGCTCAGCTCTGTGGCTGCTGCTGCTGAGTCTGGTTATCTGCTCCGCTCCCCCCACCCACCTACCCACCCACGGCTTTGCACAATGTTTTGCAACACAACTCATCCACCCACAAACCAGAGAACGCCTCCCCGGAGGTCTCCACCATCAGCTGCAAGGTTGGTAAAGAAAAGAATCCGGAGCAGAAATTCAAGAGTAACTGAATAACAGAGCTGGGAAGGGACCTTGGAGGTCGTCTAGTCCAACCCCCTGCTCAGGCAGGAAACCCTGTAACATTCCAGACAAGTGGCTCTCCAGTCTCTTCTTAAAAACCTCCAGGGAAGGAAGGAAGGAAGGAAGGAAGGAAGGAAGGAAGGAAGGAAGGAAGGAAGGAAGGAAGGAAGGAAGGAAGGGTAGAATTACAGAATAACAGAGTGGGAAGGGACCTTGGAGGTCATCTAGTCCAACCCCCTGCTCAGACAGGAAACCCTGTAACATTCCAGACAAATGGCTCTCCGGTCTCTTCTTAAAAACCTCCAGGGATGGAAGGAAGGAAGGAAGGAAGGAAGGAAGGAAGGAAGGAAGGAAGGAAGGAAGGAAGGAAGGAAGGAAGGAAGGGTAGAATTACAGAATAACAGAGTGGGAAGGGACCTTGGAGGTCATCTAGTCCAACCCCCTGCTCAGGCAGGAAACCCTGTAACATTCCAGACAAGTGGCTCTCCAGTCTCTTCTTAAAAACCTCCAGGGATGGATGGATGGAAGGAAGGAAGGAAGGAAGGAAGGAAGGAAGGAAGGAAGGAAGGAAGGAAGGAAGGAAAGAAGGAAGGAAGGAAGGGTAGAATTACAGAATAACAGAGCCGGGAAGGGACCTTGGAGGTCGTCTAGTCCAACCCCCTGCTCAGGCAGGAAACCCTGTAACATTCCAGACAAGTGGCTCTCCAGTCTCTTCCTAAAAACCTCCAGGGATGGAGCACCCACAACTTCTGGAGGCAAGGAGTTCCACTGATGAATTTGTTCTCACTGTCAGGAAATTCCTCCTTAGTTCTAGGTTGCTTCTCTGCTGGATTAGCTTCCATCCTTTGCTTCTTGTCCTGCCTTCCGGCGCTTTGGAGAAATAGCTGGACCCCTTCCGGGGCCCTGGAGGCAAAACCTCCATATACAGGAGCAGGATTCTTAAGCAGCAGGGGTCAAAGAGCCAGAGGAAACAGAAGGAGACCTCGGGGAAGGGGAGGCCAACCTCTCAAGGCCTGGAAGTGAAAAGAAGAGGAGGGGGACGTGCCCCGGGGCCATACCCACCTCCCCTTCTGTAAGAGCAGGATCTTATCCTTGAGGGACTCGTCCAGCTGCTCCAGGAAGGGGGTGATGTCCACCACGGCCTCTTTGATGGGGTGGAAACGGAACTCTCTCTTCTTCCCTGCCAGGAGAGAGAGAAGGGGGGGGGAACAGCTGGGGCTCAACCCCTCCGCACAGCTGCTTTCGCAGGGGCCAATCTGGGAGGCTCACCGGCTCCAGAGGATCCACCTTGCGAGGTTTCGGAAAGGAACCATCTATCATCCATCCACCTCTGTCTCTCTCTCTCTCATCTCTCTCTCTCTCTCTATATATATATATATATATATCCATCCATCCATCCATCCATCTATCTATCTATCTATCTATCTATATCTCTATCTATCTATCTATCTATCTATCTATCTATCTATCATCTATCTATCTATCTATCTCTATATCCACATCTCTATTTTTATCTATCATCTACATCTATCATCTACGTCAATCTATCTACCTACCTACCTACCATCTATATCTATCTATCTATCTATCTATCTATCTATCTATCTATCTATCTATCTATTTTTATCTATCATCTACATCTATCATCTACGTCAATCTATCTACCTACCATCTATATCTATCTATCTATCTATCTATCTATATATTTTTATCTATCATCTACATCTATCATCTACGTCAATCTATCTACCTACCTACCTACCATCTATATCTATCTATCTATCTATCTATCTATCTATCTATCTATCATCTATCTATCTATCTATCTATCATCTATCTATCTATCTATCTCTATATCCACATCTCTATTTTTATCTATCATCTACATCTATCATCTACGTCAATCTATCTACCTACCTACCTACCATCTATATCTATCTATCTATCTATCTATCTATCTATCTATCTATCTATCTATCTATCTATCTATCTATTTTTATCTATCATCTACATCTATCATCTACGTCAATCTATCTACCTACCTACCTACCTATCTATACCAAAATCACGCTTAGTGCCAGGCAGGATGACTGCTGCACACGTTGGCATGTTCAGAGGGAGGGGGAGGGGGAAAATACATCAGCCGGCAGTCATCCGTCCCTCCACCCCAGGGCTCCGGCAGATTCTCTTTTGCACAGACCGGGTTTTGGCGCGCAACCACGATCTGTTGAGCAGCTGGAGGGAAAGCAGCACCAGCTCACCTTTGCTGTTCAGATCTTCCTCGTCGTCACTGAAGGCGGCTTCCGCCTGGTCGTAGCAGCTGTCGTCACGGTCAGACATGTGATTGTCCAGCTCTGCGGCCGCCGGTTCCTCGACTTTGACTGCGGGGCACAAGAGACCGGAGGGATGTCCTCAGTTCCGGCGGGAACTTCATTTCCCAGGATCCCCTGCGGCCGAGCAAGGGGTGCCGATGGCGGGCATGGCGCTGACGGTCCGGTCTTGGGAGAGGGCAGGCTGGAAGGGAGCCCATTTCTCCAGCAGGGACCCCCACCCGCCCACCCACCCTTTGCCAGCAGAAGCTACACAGGCACCTTAAAGCCTTAGGAAGGCCACACACCTGGGATGCTCCATCCAGTTTTGGTCACCACATTACAAAACAGAAGTTGAGACTTTGGGAAAAGCGCAGAGAAGAGCAACTAAGATGGCTAAAGGCCTAAATGTAACGTACGAAGAATGGCTGCAGGATTCGGGAATGGCCAGTCTAGAGAAGAGAAGGACTGGGAGGGGGGACACGATAGCAGCATTCCAGTATTTGAGGGGCTGCCACAAAGAAGGGGGGTCAAATTATTCTCCAAAGCACCAGAAGGCAAGACAAGAATATACACATACAATACATACATACATACATACACATACATACATACATACATATATATATATATATTCTTGTCTTTCTTCTTTTTTTTCTCTTTCTTTCGCTCTTTTAACTTTATATCTCCGGATGGCCCCCGACCTTCGCTCCTTCCGGCGCGATCTCAAAACCTTCTTTTTTGAACAAGCTGGCCTGGTCTGACGGGATGGGGTTGGGTTTTGTATAATTAGTTTTAATTTTTAATATGTATCAATTACTACGGGCATAGTTGTTTAATCACTTTTTAATTTTTTGTATCCTGTTTTTTATTATGTATTGCCCTGTTCACCACCCTGAGTCCTTCGGGAGAAGGGCGGTATACAAATTAAATTATTATTATTATTATTATTATTATTATTATTATTATTATTATTATTATTATTATTATTATTATTATTATTATTAATCTGTTTATCCTTAGTATTTTTATTAAGAAATATAAAAGTATAGAGGGTCTATATGGAAAAAAATGGGATTAAATTCATAAATGTTAATATAGTTGAATGTTGAATTGATTGTTATCTATAAGAATATTTAGAACGTTAAGGGAGAAATGAGTGGCTCTTGTTCTTTATGGCCATTTTCTTCTCTCCTTTTCACATTTACTTATTGACTGGGAAATATAAAGTAGGAGAGGGATTGTATGAAGGGAGGGGAAAAAAATGAAATTCACCAACGAAAACTCAGTTGAGTGTTAAAAAAAGATTGTTATTTGTAAATATATATTTTTTTTGGGGGGGGGGGGGAATAAACTGAAATAAATATAGTGCCAGGACCTACGATAAGGCAACTGAAACGATTTATAAGATTATTGAAACTTTACACTTAACTGTTCTTAAACAAAAATGTTTTAATTTAATGTTTTGCAAAGAACGATTTGTTTGAGATAGGGGAAATCAAATGAAATTGACGGATGGAAGATAAAGACGATAGAAATTAATTGTTAAAAGTTTTATAAATGCCACCCAGACAACGTTCCGTTTCACAATGTTCTATGTTATGTTAAAGAAAAAAAATTCTAATAAAATATATAACAAATTTAAAAAAAGGAGAAAAGCAACCTGGAATTCAGGAGAAACTTCCTAACTGTGAGGACAATTATAATAATAAAATAATAAATAATAAATAATATAATATAATAATAATAATAATAATAATAATAATAAGAAGAAGAAGAAGAAGAAGAAGAAGAAGAAGAAGAAGAAGAAGAAGAAGAAGAAGAAGAAGAAGCAGCAGCAGCAGCCAGTGGAGCTTGCCACCAGAAGTTGTGGGCGCTCCATCACTGGAGGCTTTCATGGAGAGATTGGACAGCTATTTATCTGCGATAGGGACCTTTGGCTGGACTAGAAGACCTCCAAGGTCCCTCCCAGCTCCACTCTGATTGATCTATGCCCCCCCTCTTGGCTGATTCCCAGCAAGACCTCCTGGTCTGGACGGTGGTGGACGCCTCCGCAACATTCTGCTCCAGCATACCTTCGACCGGAGGGGAAGGAGAGGTGCAGAATTCTGGAAACTTGTCTCTAAGCATAGCCCGGAGTTCCCGGTCCAGCTTCGGATTATCGAAAAGAGGAGCCAGGTGTCTGCAGGGGGGGGGAGGGAGGGAGGAAGGAAACAGGACAGGGGGATGGTGAAGATCTCGAAGATCCAAAAAAAAAAAGTGTTCATGTGTTGGACTCTCAAATGGAGCAACCTGCGTGTTCGTTGCAGGTCTCAGGGCAAAGAGGCCTCTATATCCTCCCCCGCCGGTGTCCCCTCTTGGACTCCACTTCCCATCCTCCCCAGCCAGGAGTGGAAAGGAGGAGTCTGGGGGAGGGGGCACCTTTTAAGAAAGAACCGGTTGGCCAGACGTGCCTCTGCTTAAGGAATGGACGCGGAATGGAATTGTGGTTTGGGGCCCGTTTAGCCGAGGAGGCTGGGACGGATCTCCCCGGCCAAGAGTTGGGTCTTTCCACCCCGAGGGGGACAATCTGCATCCCACCCACCCACCCAAAGAATGGGAACGGGGCGGGGGGACCTCCGAATCCAAGGGCCTTACGCCAAGACTCGCTTCTCCACGATGTGGGTGAGGGAGTTGAAGACCCCTTGGCGGACGTGAGCCTCCAGCGCGGGATAAAAATTCGGAATGATCTGGAAGAAGAAATGGGGAGGGGGGATGTGAGGAGGAGGAGGAGGAGGAGAAGGGGGGGGGTTGGCTGCCCAGCAGAGAGCCATCTCCATTGGTCCTGGTGGGGAGGGGGAGGGGAGGCCCTTACCCGACACATGAAGTCCAGCAGAGTAGCCGTGATC
Organism: Vipera ursinii; assembly: GCF_947247035.1. Lineage (NCBI taxonomy): Eukaryota > Metazoa > Chordata > Lepidosauria > Squamata > Viperidae > Vipera > Vipera ursinii. Next base: position 1,721,392 of record NC_139528.1, read on the forward strand.
GCCGGGTGGGGTTTCATGGAATGGTACATGACGAAGATGGCGGGTTCTGTAAAATTCAAGCGTTAGGAAGGGCCCCCCCCTCCACCAAACGTGGGGAGGTCGATCGGAAACCACACAAAACCACACAAAACCACACGCAACACCCGCGCTCCGGCTGCGGGAGTTCGCAACGCTTGCCCGCTTTTGTTTTAAAATCCCACCAGGCCCGCTCAAACGCAGGCGGTCCTCCAGGTACGGCCTCGGTGGAGCCCAACCGTTTCCGTTGCTAAGAGAGACGGAGTTTTTTAACCCCCTTTTTACGACCTTTCCGGACACGGTCGTTAAGCGAATGGCCAAGACCCCAAGCCTGAAGAGCGGGGGGGGGGGACGACACAAGAGGGGGTGAAGAAAAGATTGGCCCCCTACCGATATTCATGATGCTGTCCTTATCCGGGTTGAAGAACAGCCAGTCGTAAAACAAGGCGAGTTTGGCATTGGAGGCAGCCACGTTGGACTGGAAGGAGAAGAGGGAGGATTTGACGCCGCTCCCAACCCAGAGGAGGTTCCCCGTTGTGCCTCTGTGGGAGTCGCCGTTCTGGCTGCCTTCCGGACAGTTTTGGACCTGGGAAAGCGCCTCTCTTCTCTCTCCTCCCCCCCCCTTTGAGGTTGGGGGGAGGTGACTGTGCCCCTCGATGCCCACCCCCACCCCCCACCGGAAGACAGACTCGCCCGGAACCTCAATGAAAGGGTCACAAACGAATCAAGGAGAGAAGCAACCCGGCATTTAAGGAGGGGGTTCCCTGACAGGGGGGACAATGAACCAGTGGAACTGCCTGCCTCCAGAAGTTGTGGGGGCTCCAACCCTGCAGGTTTTTAAGAAGAGACTGGACAGCCACTTGCGTGACGTGGCATAGCGTCTCCTGCTTGAGCAGAGGGCTGGACTAGATGACCTCTGATGTCCCTTCCCACTCTCTTATTCTGTATCCTGAGCAGGGGGTTGGACTAGAAGACCTCCAAGGTCCCTTTCAACTCTCTTATTCTGTATTCTGAGCAGGGGGTTGGACTAGAAGACCTCCAGGGTCCCTTCCCACTCTCTTATTCTGTATTCTGAGCAGGGGGTTGGACTAGACAACCTCCAGGGTCCCTTCCCATTCTCTTATTCCGTCAACTAAAGAGTCTCAGGCCATTTGCACAGCCCCACCCACAAAGGGGAGGGGCAGCATCTTTAACCAAAGATAAGCCTCAACTGATAGAGGGGGGGCGGCGGTTGTGAGCACCCCCCAAAACCGGGCCACCTCTGGGGAGGCCCGCCGTCAGTCGTCTGGAACAGCCCCAAAGGGAACTCTGGGACTTGTAGTTCCAACGGGTATCGAATCTCCGCGGAAGCTCCTCAAGCCGTGGATGGCTGAGGAGTCGCCGGCTGCGTTAACCGCCATCGATCTCGGTCAAGCCCCAATGCTTGGTCAGCTTACCGTGCAGGTGGTGAGCAGCCAGCCGATGATGGCCCAGCGTGGCAGGATGTCGGAGCTGAGCACCTCGTTGGACGGGTGGACCACCCCGCAGATGTAACGGATGAGGTCGCAACGCAGGGACTGGCTATCCGGGGTGGAGAGATACTGGCGCTGGAACCAGTCTTGGTACCGCTTCTGTTGACCCAAGCGGACCTGGACAGAGAGAAGGAAGACGTTGCCTCGGATCGGAACCCAGCTTGATGCAAGACCCAGGTCCTCAACTTACGACTCATATTTGCTGGCTCGAATTGCAGCGATTCGCTTCAGAACCGTGGCCCCAAAACAAGAAAAAGCTTGTAAAATCATAACCGCCTTACTTAAGCGATGCCGATTCCGGGATATACCAGTGCTGAAGATAAGCAGTCCTCAATTTACGACCACGATGGAGCCCCACCCACCCCCAAGCCCAAATTTAGGCTGCCAAAGTGAGACGTTTGTTAAGCGAGTTTCACCCCGTTTTATTGAGTCAGTTGCCAAGCGTCCGAACGTGGGCCGCAGTGAGGCTGCGACGGCCGTTAAGTGTGAAAAAAACCTCCTAAGTCTCTTTTTTTAAAAGTTGTGGCTGTTGTGGCTGCAGTGCCGTCGTGACGGTCGCTAAGAGAAGCCGAGGACTCCCTGTAAGTTATTAAGGGAGCTGGGCCTGATTTTCAAGCTTCCCCCCACCACACACACACACGAACACACACACACGATTGTTTAAGTGAATCGCGGCAAATAGAGCCAGGAAAAAAATAAAAAATATAAAACAGAAACACGGTACCCGGGAAGTCATAAATAGCAGCTTGGTCTCCATATCCGGGGTGAGACGACAGGCTAGAAATTTCCGGGACGTCCTTGACTGCAGAAGCTGCAACATCCCTGGGGATCGAACACAACGACAAAGGGAAGTGAGAAGTGTACGGGGACCCACAGGCCTGGGAAAAAAACCCCAACACTGTTTTTTCCCATTTTTTCCCCAGGCCTTCCCATCTCTAGCCCCAAGAACTGATGGAAGGGGGCTGAGGCTGTGAGACACACACACAAACACGTACACGGAAGCGTCAGTAGCTCTGGGCAGGCCCGTCGTAACTTGGATCAGTCCCTAAGCGAGCAGCCGTTAAGTCAAGCACCGCCGTAACAGAAGATCTCGGCTCTGCTTCGGAAGTAAGTGTGTGTGTGTGTGTGTGTGTGTGTGTGGAAATCCACGGGGTGCTTTTACCCACCTGTGAACTGGGGACTCAGGGCCTGTGGATTATGGATTATGTCTTTCCAAAGCTGCTCGAACTCCGGAATCCGGGCCACGCTCTGCAGGAGACGCACCAGATCTCGGCCGATCATGAAGCAATCCATAAACTTGGCAAAGGGGAAGAAAAATGGAAAATATAAAACCAAACTCGCCAGCTGTCCAAAGGTCAAGGAGGAGACAACCCAAGGTCTGGCTGCCCACGTGCCAAGCCTTGCCTCCCCCCCCATGCCCTCCCCCAGGGGGGATGCCAAGCCTCCCTTTGAAGATCAAAAGGACCTTCCCGCATTCACAAGGCCGGGAGGGCTGACAAAGGCGCCGCCCGTCAATAAACAAGCCATCAATTCCGAGGTGCCTGGGATGGGGGTGGTGGAGGGGGGGGGGTTTTGAAGACCATCAGTTCAAGGCTCTGGGCAGGGCTTCGGACACAGCCCCCTCGGCCAGCTGAAATTTCAAACCTCTGGGGGTTCAGGGAACAGGCTCTGATCTGTCCGTCCCCCCACCCTCCGCAGAGAGTTGATGCCCCCCCATGAAATACAATAAAACAGGAGTTTCTCATCCTTGGCAATTGGAAGGATTTGAACACCCAGGAATTTTCAGCCAGGCATGCCTTTCCTTTCCTTTCCCCTTTCCTTCCCTCCCCATTCCCTCTGTCCCTTTATTCTTTCCTTCCTTCTTCCCTTCCTCTTCATTTTATGTCTATCTATACCACCTTCCTTCCTTCCTTCCTTCCTTCCTTCCTTCCTTCCTTCCTTCCTCTCACTCTCTTATCTTCTTCCTTCCTGCCTATCATCTATCTGTTTGTTGTTGTTGTTGTTTTTCTCTCTCTCTCTCTCTCTCAAATATATTGTCTGCCCATCTAACCCTGGGCTAACTCTGGGCAGCTTGCCATATTAAAAAAAATAAAACTACATTAAGAGGGTACAACAAAACTATAAAAAATATCCTTTCTCCCTCCTTCCCTCTTTCCTTCCTCCCTCCCTCCCTCCTTCTCTCTCTTCCTCCAAAGCCATTTCTGAGCTTTAAAAAAAAAATCCCCTTTGCCTCTTTCCACCTAATTTCTGAAAGTTTCAACTGAAGGACCGAAGCCAGCCAGCCAGCCAGCCAGGACAGCCCCTTGGGAAAGGGAAGGGAAGGAGCCGGCTGGGGGGGGGAGGGAGAGAGGGAAGCAGACTGCGTGCGAACCTCTGGGGTCTCCTTACCCGGTCTCGGAGCAACGAAATGCAGAAGTCCACCTCCTTTTGACGGAGGGCCTGCAGGGACGGGGAGCCGTGATGGTCCACAATGAGGCGCAGGTAGGTGTAGACCGACATGGCAATCAGCAAGGCACTTTTCAGCACCCAGTCCCTAGAGAGAGAAGGAGCCACAGGGCGTTGCCCTCTGCCCTGACGCCCACACAAGATGTCTTCGCATGGCAATGACGGGACTTCCTCCGTAGTAACTCCTTCCTTCCTTCTCCTTCCTTCGATTCATATCTATCTATCTATCTATCTATCTATCTATCTATCTATCTATCTATCTATCTATCTATCATCATCTCCTTCCCTTCCATCCATTCATCTCTATTTGTATCTATCATCTATCTACCTAATCTATCTTTTCCTTCCTTCAATTCATATCTATCATCTATCTATCCTCTTATCTATCTCCTTCCTTCCTTCCTTCCCTCCCTCCCTTCCCTCCATTCTCTATTTGTATCTATCATCTACCTAATCTATCTTTTCCTTCCTTCCTTCGATTCATATCTATCTATCCTCTCATCTATCTATCTCCTTCCTTCCTTCCTTCCTTCCTTCCTTCCTTCCCTACCTCACTCCCATCCATTCATCTCTATTTGTATCTATCATCTATCTACCTAATCTATCTTTTCCTTCCTTCCTTCCTTTGATTCATATCTATCTTTCTTTTTCTTTCCTTCCCTCCCTCCATCCCATCCATTCATCTCTATGTATCTATCATCTACCTAATCTATCTTTCCTTCCTTCCTTCCTTCCTTCGATTCATATCTATCTATCTATCTATCTATCTATCTATCTATCTATCTATCTATCTATCTATATATCTATCTATCTATCTATCTATCTATCTATCTATCTATCTATCTATCCTTCTTTCCTTCCCTCCCTCCCTTCCTCCCATCCATTCATCTCTAATTGTATCTATCATCTATCTACCTAATCTATCTTTAATTTCCTTCCTTCCTTCCTTCCTTCCTTCCTTCCTTCCTTCCTTCCTTCCTTCCTTCCTTCCTTCCTTCCCCTACCACTTTCTCCAAAGAAGCGTTCACTTTGCTTTCCTAAGGGGGAATTTTCAGGGTACGTTTTAAGTTCCCTATTGAAATTAGCAACCAGCCAACCTCGTTGAAAAAAAACTGCAGCCACAAAGCGTTTTCTCATCGGTTGAGACGCCCTTGCTGGCCAGCTGGCACTAGATGGCATTGCGGGCTTAGCTGGGGGACCCACTTATCCTCTGCAAGGGGGGGGGAAGTAAACAGCAGAGAGCTCTTAACAGCCCCCACCTTCCTTTGCTGCTTAAACAACCGGATTGTATTGCCACAGCAACAAGCCATTTTCCAAACAGGAATGGCTTCTGCGGGTAAAAAAAAAACTAATAATGTTAAATTAGAAACGGAGGCGGCGTTACGAACCACCTGCTTCTCACCAAGGGGTCGGGGGGGGGGGGTCAAGACAGACCACAGTTAGAATTTAAGATCCCCTGCTTGTGGTTTTAACATTTTGGAGTGCGTTTTAACCGAACGTTTCGACCAAAAATAATTACAGGTTGGTTTGTTTTCTGCGATTCTGCACACGGATCCACGAAGAAACAACCGACCAAGGTGGAGGCTAAGCCAAACTCTTGCTAAGGGCTCCTTGCACTGATGAGGTTACTTCGTTTGGGTCATGAAACGTCTGCAAGTAAACCACCAACCTCACAGAGACCCCCCAAACGCCCCTCGTCTCCACCCCGAGCTACCAATATTCTCCTTTATTAGAAAAAAAAATATTTCTCTCTGCTACGGCAGAGAATTTAAAAAAAAATACACACAGGTTCCCAACCTACGCTGCAACCGATCCCAGCGGGTCAGAAGCCGCAGGAACCGGTGAACGTGGTGTGATTAGCCGCTTGGGAAAGGATGTGGGCTAATGAGGGGAGCCAGGTAGGATAAAAAGGTAAAGGTAAAGGATCCCCCGCACACGAGTGCTAGTCGTTTCCGACTCTAGGGGCCGGTGCTCATCTCCGTTTCAAAGCCAAAGAGCCAGCGCTTGTCCGAGGACGTCTCCGTGGTCATGTGGCCGGCATGACTAGACGCCAAAGGCGCACGGAACGCTGTTACCTTCCCACCGTAGCGGTCCCTATTTTTCTACTTGCGTTTTTACATGCTTTCGAACTGCTAGGTTGGCAGAAGCTGGGATGCGTAACAGGTGCTCACTCTGTTACGCGGCACTTGGGATTCGACCCGCCAAACCGCCGACCTTCTGATCGACAAGCTCAGCGTCCTAACCCACTGAGCCACCGCGTCCCAGGTAGGATAAGGACAGGTAAAAGTAAAGTGGGGAGGGGGAGAAACACTTCAGGAAACGGGAGGATTTGCGCCAGTTCAAACCGGGCAGAAGGAAAGGAAAATCATAGACCCAATTGCTCACGCCACGAAAGCCAAGGTTTGGCCGGTTTCACCTTTGGCTCCTGGGAAGGAAGTTGGTGTGTGTTTTTTTAAGCCAGCTGTTCTGGCCAGGTGACTCAGCCTACCTCTGTTCCGTCAGTATGTCAAGGATGTTTTCAGCCAGCCAGATATTCTTGGAGGTGACGTCTCCACCTGCCAGCAGAGGGAGGGGGGGGGAAGTGAGAAAACCTTGGCCGCTAAACAAACGGTTATTAAGTCGAGGGTCAAAGGAAAATTGGTGGCGGGCCTGATTTCAGAGTCCCCAGGTGGGGATGTTTGAGAAGAAGCAAGGCGAACAGGCGAGGATCAAGTCAGTTTCACCTCAAGTTAAGAGAAATAATTCCCCACCACGACCGAAGGGAGATCAGGATCCCACCCGGCTTGAGAAGAAGCAAGGCGAACTGGCAAGGATCAAGTCAGTTTCACCTCTCGGTGGTGGCATTCCGGAACAAACGCAGCCCCGCTCGGGGCACCCACCTGCGATCTGCTTCATGAACGTCATGCAATTCCCATCGATGCCGATAACCCCGCTCCTCACCATCTCGCGCAGCAGCCAAACCAGCTGAAGGAAAGAGAAATAAATGCACTCTTGCCACGGCTCTCGGGATGGACCGCGCGCCTAGTTATGGCGCCCTATTGACACCCGGGCACAGCTCCAGAGGCCTCAGCCAAAACCAGACTGTTCTGAAACTAAAACCGCGGTGCAAAAAAAAAAGGGATTTTTTATTTTTAAAGGTGGGCTTTGTGTCACAAGAAAAGAGATCGTCTCCTGGGACCACTCTAGAGATCCCAAGCGTCTGGTTTTTCTTTCCCAATTTTGCTAAGGCGCCTTCCCTTCAATCTGAGCCTCTCTTTCCCACGATTTAACGCCCGATCCCGGCGGAAAGCGAGGAATCTCACGGAAGAGACACCCCCGGAAGACCGGTCTTTCATTCGCAAAGCGAGTTCAGGAATTCCAGAAGGGGGGGTTCAGGTTATTCCTACGGTCCATCTCACTCCTGGGCATAATCTGCCCCTGCCCACCCTTTGACACACACACCCCCTCCCCACTTTTCAAGGGCCCAGAGAAACACAGCATCTCATTTCCCACCTGGGTACGGCAGGTGTCTTGCAGCTTTAGGTATCTCTCCATGAGAATCTGGTTCATCTTGGTCAACACGGTGGTCAGCCCGTCTCGGCTCACCAAGGCCAGGTCTCGGTAACACTGCGGCGTGGGGGGGGGGCGGGGGGGGAGAAACCGAAGAGGAAGAACGTCAGTCTAGCAGCCGAACGCAAAGGGACAACTGGGGGGGGGGCTTCTGAGAAGACTCCAAGCGGTCAGGATTCGAGGGAAGGGGGATGAAATACACGTTAACCACAACAATAACAATAATTGAGGAGGAGGAGAAGAAAGAAGGAAGAAGGAGGAGGAGGAGGAGGGGAAGAAGAATGAAGAATAAGGAGGAGGAGGAGGAGGAGGAGAAAGAGAAGAAACAGTAATAGTAAAGTAATAGTAATAGTAGCGACGATACTTCAGAGGATATTTCCAACTGCTTGGCTAGTTGGCAGGCAGGCAGATGACAAGATAAACAAGGCAGGCAGACGCTGACAGAATAAGAAGAGTCAGAAGGGACCTCAGAGGTCATCTAGACCAACGCCCCTGGGCTCGAGCAGGAGGCCCTATGCCATTTCGGACAAGTGGCTATCCGGTCTTTTCTGAAAAGCCTCCAGTGTTGAAGCAGCCACAACGTCTGAAGGAGGAGGGCGCTCCTGCCTCCGGGTCGCCTTTGGAAGGGGCACCCAGAGGTCTTCTAGTCCAACCCCCCCCCTTGCTCAGAATACAGTATGGCAGGGGTGGAAAGGGACCTTGGAGGGAAAGAGGGAGGGAGGGGTAGACAAGCCCCTTTATACCGGCATATAAGCTGAACGATTGACAGCTGTCAGTAAGCAGAAAGACAGGACGGAAAAAGCCCCCTTATATTGGGACATAAACTGACAGATTGACAGCTGTCAGTAAACAGGAAGACCGAGATGGGGAAATTGGGGGGGGCTGGAGGGCGCAGAAGTGAGTGACAGACCTTACTTTGGCTCTGACGCCACCAAAATAATATCATGCGGGAAAGGAAGAAAAATAAAATAATAAAATAAAACCCAGCGACTGACTTGCCTCTCCATAAATGCTAATTTGTGTCACTAAATGTCTCTCCACACCGGAAAAAAAACGACAAGACGGACTTGTCCGACTTCCCCTTCAAGAGGTTAACGAGCTTCTGGAAGAAGCTTTTGATTAAATTTCTGCCCTGCAGAGCCCCGGACGCCAACAGGAAAGAGCCAAGCTCGGCCTCTGGAAATGTTAAAAGCCCGGCTTCGAATTCTGAACAGGTCCTGCTGGGCGAGCAGAGCAAGGTGCTGGTCCCTTTGAACTGCTGAAGGTCCAAGCGGCTTCTTTAACCGCTGAAAGAAGGCGGAAAAAGACTGGGGGGGTGGGGGAACGAATGGACAGATAGGAAGAAATGGGGGGGGGGAAGAAGCCCTATGCCCCACCCCGGATGAGCTATAATGGTGATGGGAGAGTTCGAACTTGCAATGCTTCCAAAGAATGGAGAAACGGGGGTTACCCCTAGACAAACTTACAATGTTCCCAAAGGAGGAGTGGAAAAACGGGGGTTTCCCCTAGACAAACTTACAATGTTCCCAAAGGAGGAGTGGAAAAACGGGGGTTTCCCCTAGACAAACTTACAATGTTCCCAAAGGAGGAGTGGAGAAACAGGGGTTACCCCTAGACAAACTTACAATGTTCCCAAAGGAGGAGTGGAGAAACGGGGGTTACCCCTAGACAAACTTACAATGTTCCCAAAGGAGGAGTGGAGAAACGGGGGTTACCCCTAGACAAACTTACAATGTTCCCAAAGGAGGAGTGGAAAAATGGGGGTTACACCTAGACAAACTTACAATGTTCCCAAAGGAGGAGTGGAGAAACGGGGGTTACCCCTAGACAAACTTACAATGTTCCCAAAGGAGGAGTGGAGAAACGGGGGTTACCCCTAGACAAACTTACAATGTTCCCAAAGGAGGAGTGGAGAAACGGGGGTTACTCCTAGACAAACTTACAATGTTCCCAAAGGAGGAGTGGAGAAACGGGGGTTACCCCTAGACAAACTTACAATGTTCCCAAAGGAGGAGTGGAAAAACGGGGGTTTCCCCTAGACAAACTTACAATGTTCCCAAAGGAGGAGTGGAGAAACGGGGGTTACCCCTAGACAAACTTACAATGTTCCCAAAGGAGGAGTGGAGAAACGGGGGTTACCCCTAGACAAACTTACAATGTTCCCAAAGGAGGAGTGGAGAAACGGGGGTTACCCCTAGACAAACTTACAATGTTCCCAAAGGAGGAGTGGAAAAATGGGGGTTACACCTAGACAAACTTACAATGTTCCCAAAGGAGGAGTGGAGAAACGGGGGTTACCCCTAGACAAACTTACAATGTTCCCAAAGGAGGAGTGGAAAAATGGGGGTTACGCCTAGACAAACTTACAATGTTCCCAAAGGAGGAGTGGAGAAACGGGGGTTTCCCCTAGACAAACTTACAATGTTCCCAAAGGAGGAGTGGAAAAACGGGGGTTACACCTAGACAAACTTACAATGTTCCCAAAGGAGTGGAGAAACGGGGGTTACCCCTAGACAAACTTACAATGTTCCCAAAGGAGGAGTGGAGAAACGGGGGTTACGCCTAGACAAACTTACAATGTTCCCAAAGGAGGAGTGGAGAAACGGGGGTTACCCCTAGACAAACCAGAAGGAAAGTCTTGTTACCTTCTGTGCTTGAGCGGGCTCCGTCAGGATCATGGTGAAAAGACCCAGGCAGACCTCCTCGTGTTGGGGGGCTCCTTTGCACACCTGGAGGAGTAAGAAGGGAAGGTAACCGCAGAGTGGGTCGCTCAGAGGTGGGAGGGAAGGAGGAAAAAAGCTGGCTTCCTTCCTTTCTACCTCCGGCTGAAATCCCGGGCCTTCCAGAGAAGAGCCAGGTTAGGTCGGAAGGAGCGAAGGAAACTCACGTGGGCGTTCAAGGCGTCGTTGGCTTCCCTCTCGGAGAGCCCGCCAGTCAGAGAGGACACCGTCCCCATGCATCTTTCCAGCCTCTGAAAAGGGAAAAGGGGAAACGATGGAAGCCAACTGGGAGGAAAGCTTCTGGAGATCTTCAACTGGGAGACCAAGAAGGCACCTAGCGCCTCTTCTGATTGGGGGGTGGGGGGTGGAGATGAGGGTCACACGGATGTGGGAGGGTCAGTCCAGGAAGGATCCCGAGAGCAGGACAGTTGAGAAGGTAAAAGCTTCCTTGGTGACATCTCAAGGCTTCCGCCCTTCGGAAGGGCCCTGGGCCTTGAGAAGGAGAACAGAGCCAAGAGAAGCCTCCATCAACGGAGACCCCAGGGCCAAGTCAGCCTCGAGAAGAATTTCAGGGGCAACAAAATAAACCTTTTATTTATTTATTTTTCTTCCTTTCTGCCTCTCCCCCCGTTTTTCTTTTTCTTTCCTTGTCTTTCCCATCCCTCTATTTTCTTTACTTCATTCTGCCTCCCTCCCTCCTTCCTTCCTTCCTTCCCCTTTTCTTTCTCCCTCCCCATCCCTTTTTCTTTATTTCATTCTATCTATCTATCCTATCATTTCTTTCTTTCTCACTTCCCATGCCTTTTAATTTCATTCTTTCTCCCTCCCTCCCTCCTTCCTTCCTTCCTTCCTTCCTTCCTTCCTTCCTTCCTTCCTTCTTTTTCACCAGCTATCCTTTGTCACACCCTTTCCATAAAACTCTGTGGAGCCCTCCTTAGCAGAAAGTAACACAATGGGGGGTGGGGGTGGGGTGTCTCTAGGACAACCTGAGGTTAAACCAAGCAGATTCTGGATCCTGCTGGATCATCCGGATCCAAGAAGGCAGGGCATTAAAAAAAAACAAAAAAAACCAACCCGTTTTCCTAAGCTGATTTCCAGACTCCAAACATTTGTCCTGGCAAGTGTGACTGCCCTTCACGTCACCAGATTGTGATGTTAGGCTGACACACCAGCAATTTGCTTCCCTTGTTTGGTGGCAAATGCAACCAAAGACGCACGTTGGGGCCTTTTTACGTGCTCCCGTCTCCGGTAAAGAATATTTCTCTTTCCAGAGAACACAATCCATCTCTTTGCAGGGAGACCTTTTATCCAGAGAGGTGGGAAAATCAGCAAAGGATTAAATGAATTCATCTCTTTGCAGGGAGACCTTTTATCCAGAGAGGCGTGGATAAAATTAAGAACAACTCGGCAGCGAGAGACCAGTTACAGCCAGAGCTCACAGCACAAATTACAGGGGAAAAACACATTTCGGTAACACAACTTACACCTCCTCTGCCTCAGGCAACAGGCCCATTCCCCTTGGAGGTAAAATGACCCAGAATTTTCTTTTTTCCTTGCTTGTATTTATATCCGTGTGTCCGTCTGCCCAGCCCATCCATGTGGAAAGAAAAATTTCAGGCAGTCCCCAACTTAAAACAGTTCGGACTGAAAAAAGTGACTTGTGACCATTTTTCACATTTATGACCGTTGCAGCACACACACACACCCCACAATCATGTGAACAAAATTCAGCCACTTGGCAACTGTCTCACACTTACGACAGTCGCTGTGTCCCGGGGGTTACGCGATCCCCTTTTGCGACCTTCCGAGAAGCAAAAATCAACGGGGAAGCCAGATCCACTTAAGGACCGTGGGACTAGTTTAACAACAGCGGGGATTCCCTTAAGCAATGTGGCAAATAGAAAAATCATAAAATGGGGCAAAACTCCAATTTCTTTACCTAGTGACACAAATTGATTTGTGCTTCTTTAGATTGTAAGCCGCCCTGAGTCTTCGGAGAAGGGCGGGATATAAATGGGATTTAAAAAAAAAAAATTTTGGGCTCAGGTATAGTCGCACGTCGACTGTGGTATATTAATATATCATTGTTGTCGTTGTTAGCTGCGAAGTCGTGTCCGACCCATCGCGACCCTATGGACAATGTTCCTCCAGGCCTTCCTGTCCTCTACCATCTTCTGAAGTCCATTGAGGCTCACGCCTCCTGCTTCAGGGACTCCATCCAGCCACCTCCTTCTCTGTCGTCCCCTTCTTCTCTTGCCCTCAACCTTTCCCAGCATTAGGCTCTTCTCCAGTGAGTCCTTCCTTCTCATGAGGTGGCCAAAGTATTTGAGTTTTAGCTTCAGGATCTGGCCTTCCAAAGAGCAGTCAGGGTGGATCTCCTCTAGGACTGACCGGTTTGATGGCCTTGCAGTCCAAGGGACTCGCAGGAGTCTTCTCCAGCACCAGAGTTCAAAGGCCTGATATATATCATAGATATATTTAAAAAATAAGTTTCCTCCGTGGATTAAGAGGAAGGTTTGGGGTGTTTTGTGTTGTTTTTTGCAAAGAAAGGCTTAAAGCCAGCCTGGATGAAGATCATAAAAGCAGCACCAGCTTTCCAAGTTTGGGAATGAGGACATTGTCTTCCCTATCCCAGCAAGGATCGAAACACCACCCGCCCCGTGACGCCGACACCCCCACACAATGCCTGCCACAAACACAATCACAGCCCCAGCGAGGGGGGCTCCAGCAACAGCTGCTGCTCTGCTCCTGCCAAAGAGGCTTCCAGAGAGAGAGAGAGAGCAGAGGAGGAGGAGGAGGAGGAGGAGGAGGAGGAGCTGGAGGCAGCCCTGCAAAGCCAGGCAGAACTTGGGGAGGAAGTTTCTGGGCGGCTTGTGGGAAAGGGGTGCCTGAGCATCATGGGACAAAGGAAAGGAAAGAGGGGGGGGAAGAAAACAAGGAAGGAGGAGGAGAAGAAATAGAAGAGAAAAAACGAAGGAGGGCAGGAAGAGAGGAAGATGGTGACAGGAGGAGGAGGAGGAGGGGGAGAAGGAGGAAGGCGACGATGAGGATGACAGCAGCAGGAAGAAGGGAGGAAAGGAGGAGAGGAGGGGGAAGAAGAGGAAAAGGAAGGAAGAGGAAGGAGAAGAGGAAGAAGCGGAGGAGGAGGAGGAAGAGGAGGAGGGGAGAAGGAGGAAGGTGATGATGACGATGAGGATGACAGCAGCAGGAAGAAGGGAGGAGAGGAGGAGAGGAGGGGGAAGAAGAGGAAAAGGAAGGAAGAGGAAGGAAGAGGAAGAAGTGGAGGAAAAGGAAGAGGAAGAGGAGGAGGAGAAGAAGGAGGAAGGTGATGATGACGATGAGGATGACAGCAGCAGGAAGAAGGGAGGAGAGGAGGAGAGGAGGGGGAAGAAGAGGAAAAGGAAGGAAGAGGAAGGAAGAGGAAGAAGTGGAGGAAAAGGAAGAGGAAGAGGAGGAGGAGAAGAAGGAGGAAGGCGATGATGACGATGAGGATGACAGCAGCAGGACGAAGGGAGGAAAGGAGGAGAGGAGGGGGAAGAAGAGGAAAAGGAAGGAAGAGGAAGGAGAACAGGAAGAAGCGGAGGAGGAAGAGGAAGAAGGAACGCCAATGGCGAAACCAAGCACCCTGCAGCCCGCTCAGGCCCAGCCTCAGCTCTTCCAGCCTGGGGAGGCCAAGCAGTGCCTGAGAAGCCCCCTCCTCTCTGCCCACTCAGAGGAGCCCCCCCCAGATACCCACCTCTTCCAACTCATCCTTGGCATCCAGGCTGGTGTAGATCAGCAGCTTCCCTGATCCTCCTCCTCCTCCTCCTCCTGCGGCCCCCCCAGCCGCAGCCCCCGAGCCCCCTTTGCCCTTCTCCATGGCGGGGGAGGGTGGGTGCCCCCCCTTCCTGCCCCTCGGGAAGCCTGCCTCTGCCCTCCCCAGGGGGGGTTAGGAAGGGGAGGGGGGCAAGAAACAGGGGAGCCCCCCACTCACCCCCCTCCCAGGCTTTTGGGGGAGGATGGAGAGCGCCCACTGGAGTGGGGGGGGGTCAGTGGGGGGGTGCAGACCCTAGCCTAACCCCCCCTCGCCACATGGACACCCCCAACCTCCCTGCTGGGGGGGGCAGGCCCACTCTTCCGCCTGGGGGGGCGACAGAGGGGGCTCCCTATTTGGGGAGGGGGCTCCAGCTACTGTGGGGGGTCTATATTAGGTTGTGTTTAACCACTGAATGGGGGGGGTCTTCCAGGGGTCGATGGGCCGGGGGGGGCTGTCCTGCTCCTAAGGGGCGGGGCTTAGGGGCGGGGGGGGCTCCGTGGGCGGGGCTTCCGCCCCAGGAGGCGGGGCTTGAGCGGCGAGGCTGGTGGGGGAGCCTCTCCGGGGAGGCGCTGCGCCCTTTTTCGGGGGCAACGAAAAGGGGGTGCGGAAAAGAGGGGGGTCTACGCCTGTGGGGGGGGAGAGAAGGGAGGGGGGAGCGTGCGCCGCCTCGCCCCCCACCCAGCAGCACAAGACCGGAAGTCAGAGCTGGGGGACGAGCGAGTGTGTGAGGGAGCGGGCGAAAGGAAACGGCCCGGCCGGAAGTGGCCTCCTTTCCCAGGCGCCCGCCTCCTCGCCCTCCTCCGGCCTATCGGAGCTCGAAGGCGGCGGAGAGTGACAGGAGCCCTCCCGGCGGGCCAATGAGGGAGAGGCGGGGCGGGGAAAAGGGGGGAGGGGTCTGGAATGCCACTCGGAGGAGGACGTAGACGTAGGAAACGTGCAGAGCAGAGCAGCGACCTCCCCTGTCGGGAACCCGTTTCCGGGTTAGTGATTATGGCCGTCTATTGGACTCTAGAAAATATTTCATTCCTAGAGTCCTTTTTTCAATTCAAATATACGACTGCTTTGCAACTAAGAGACAGTATCCACAGTGGATAACAATACAATCAAGCTCATCCCCAATCTGCTTTACGAAAGAGCATGGAGCTTGTCTTCACACGTCGTAGCTCTATGAAACCATGCCCGTTCTCCTTTGCGCATGCGCTAGATTATTTTTTTTTTCTTTCTCCCCCTCTTGCCTCTTTTTGGGGATTGCCTCCAGAGCTCACCCCGCCGCGCATGCGCCCTCGCGTCCTTTTGGGGACGGCCGCCCTAAGGCGCCGTTATTCCGCGATAAGAGCCGCGCTTTTGAGTTGCCCCGCGTTCTTACCCCTTCTGTGCCTTGACCTCTGCATCCCTTCCCCTCTCAGCACTGCAATGAAAACCCTGCACCGATGCACACCTTCTCACAATCACCGTGGTAGTGCAAATCTATGCGTGTCGGCAGGCACGTGTGCATGCAAAGCTATGCAAAGTGCTTGCAACAATGCTTCATTAAATTCCCAGGGGTATTTATTCATCGAATTTATGTTCGGCCCATCTCGTAAATGCCTAAATGACCCTGAGTGCTTTACAATAAAATGTATAGTATTAATTTGGATATGTGTGTGTTGTATTTTTTATTTTATTTTATTTTAATTCCATTTATATCCCGCCCTTCTCCGAAGACTCAGGGCGGCTTACAAGCTTAGCAGTAGCCTTCATTCTATGTATATTTTATTTATTTTAATTCCATTTATATCCCGCCCTTCTCCGAAGACTCAGGGCGGCTTACAAGCTTAGCAGTAACCTTCATTCTATGTATATTTTATTTATTTTAATTCCATTTATATCCCGCCCTTCTCCGAAGACTCAGGGCGGCTTACAAGCTTAGCAGTAGCCTTCATTCTATGTATAGGCCTGCTTATTAGGGCTTTCACCCCCCCCCCAAGCGGCATTATTACAAAGTCAGCTTAATTGCCCCCAACAATCTGGGTCCTCATTTTACCTACCTGGGAAGGATGGAAGGCTGAGTCGACCTTGAGCCTGGTGGGACTCGAACCTGCACTAATTGCAGGCAGCTGGTGTTACTTAAGGAGGCATTAGCCCACTGCTCCACTGGCAACTGACTCATATTTATGACGGTCGCAGCGTCCGGGGTGTGTGTGTGTGTCACGTGATCCCTTTTCGCAAGCTGGCAAGCAGGCTCCATGGGGAAGCCCGATTCAGTTAACAACCGTGTCACTAACTTAACAACTGCAGTGATTCACTTAACAGCTGTGGCAAGAATGGTCGTAAAATGGGGCAAAAGCCATTTAACTATCTCGCTTAGCCACAGAAAGTTTGGGCTGGAATTCTGGTTGCTGAGTTGATGACTATCCATATTATATCACTATTTTGTTCCCTTTGAATCAATCATCTCCCCACCCACCCCTGCTGTCTGTTTTATCTCTGATAGCCTTGAACATCATTTTTCGAAAGATTTATGTTTCAAAGAAACAAGCATTTTAGGGAAATGCTTGAAGGGGGGGGAAAAAAGGGAAACTTGAAAGGAATTATTCCGACAGAGAAAGGAATCAAAACAGGCTGTTTGGGCGAAAAAATATATTAGAGCTAGTTTCTTAAAAACCAATGATTTCAAAATATTTCCAGAGCGCCTACTACTAAAGCCGTTCTAATTCCAGTTAAACCATAGTGTGCTTGTGGCAGTTTGAAGGCTAATGAAATTACGATGGCTTTGCCTTCAGAGACAATGTTAAAAGGCAATTATTAACCTTTGATGCTTAAAAATGAAACCTCAGAGCAGCCCACAAATATCCATCCCAGCTTTTTTCTTTTTGTTTTTTTAGAAGCATGATTTGTAGACGTTCAAAAATACTGAAGACGTTTTCCACACACGAGGGAAATAAATCTTCTCGGAGAGGCTAAGTAATCCAATTGTGAACAAACCCAGAGGAAATGGAAAAAAAAACAGTCATTTAATTATCCTTTTTCCTGGGATGCATAACAGCATCCTTTTTTTTTTTAAAAAAAAAAGCAGGACTGTTGGAAACGTGTTTTGAAAAAGCAAACGCCATTTTCTCCCTTTTCAAGCTGCCTTCGAGTTGCTAACCTAAACGTGATTTGCACACTTTTGTGCTCGAAGCACAAACCGGATTTATGGAACCATCTTCCGGTCGAGCTCCGGATGGCGCCCGATCTCCGCTCCTTCCGGCGCGATCTTAAAACCCATCTCTTTAAACAAGCTGGCCTGGCCTGATGGGACGGGGTGGGATTTTTATAAATGAACTTTAATTTTAAATTTGTATTAATTTTATGGGCATTGTTTAATCATGTTTTAATAATTTTAATTTTTGTATCTAGTTTTTATGTATTGCCCTGTTCACCGCCCTGAGTCCCCTGGGAGAAGGGCGGTATATAAATTAAATTAATAAAATAAATAATAATAAAACTAAAAGGTGAGGTGGTTAGGTTGGGGACCGCCCTTCCAGAAGTGTGACATGTCGGTTTGAAGAAGAGAAATAATTAACCCAGGTTGAAATCCCGTGGATAGGTGAGTCTCAATGTTTTTGAATCCCAGAAAGGAACCCCGTGAAACGGGAGGAAAGGAAGGACGGACGGGCAGCAAGATGGACGCGCAGAGCTGTGAAAATTGGAAAACAGGTAGTCCTTGACTTATGACCGCAATTGAGCTCCAAATTTTGGTTGCTAAATGAGACGTCTGCAAAGTGAGTTTTTGATCTGTTTTACGACCTTTCTCCCCACAGTTGCTGAGGCGGTTGTTAATTTAGTCACGCGGTTGTTAAACGTGAGCCCCGGGGACACTGCGACCGTCATAAACACAAGTCGGTTGCCGAGTGTGTGAATTTGGAGACGCCGCAAGG
The DNA here is from genome assembly GCF_947247035.1 of Vipera ursinii. NCBI lineage: Eukaryota > Metazoa > Chordata > Lepidosauria > Squamata > Viperidae > Vipera > Vipera ursinii. The sequence continues at coordinate 1,739,327 of NC_139528.1, forward strand.
GTCCTTAAGTGTGAAAAACGATCATCAGTCACTTTTTTCAGGGCCGATATAACTTTGAACGGGCTGCCTGTATACATACATTTACACACACACACACACACACACACACACACCTTTCTTGAAATCTACCGGGTGCCGTTTTAGCTCCTCCGATTCGACGTTTGGTTTCGCAAAGCTGCAACTGGGACTTTAGAGCACGTACAGAGTGCCACACAGACACAAAAGTTAAATGAGGAGGGGGCTCCCAAAGCTTAAGATGAATAAAAAAAGAGTCTCTGGGTGTTACATCAACCAAAAATAGCCGAGGGAGTCAACCTATACATTCCATTTATTGTAAAATCTGCAGCGCCCAGGAACTCACGGGGGGGGTGTGCATACGGATCGACCGTCACAAGAGTTGTGTAGGGTCTGGGCCTGCCTTAATTGTGACGTTGACTCAACCACAGAAGTTCCAAACATCCAACGTTCCCAGAAAAAACGAGGGGGTGGCCCCTATAAAAGAGGGACCTCAAGCCAAGTTCTCCAGAACTTCCCATCGTGCAGGTAGAGAAGAAGGCCTCTTCCTGATCATCTCCTGATCTCCTGCAGCATACTCAACCTTTGGACCTGGGGACCAGATTTGCAGGGTGATGCAGAAGCAAAAGGGAAATTGGGCAGGGGGGGCAAGGATAGTCCTCTGAGGTCCATCCGTGGTGCCCTCAACTCCAAGCCAATACGTTCTCCAGTCCGGGCGCTAAGAAGGTGGATCTCCTTGCAGGAAGCAGGATGAGCGTCTTCTCCATCTTCTCCTCACCCTCGGGTGCTGCTGACCCGTTCGCCCATCAACCAGTACGTCCGGAGTTTCCCCTTGCCCTGTGAGTAGGGAAGAGATGGAGGAAAGAAGGTCTATCAGAGTCCACACAGAAGGTCCCTCCAGAGCCATTGGCCAGCCAGTGATTGAAGAAACCACGAAAAATGCAGGGCCCAGAGGCAGCGAAAACCTTCAATCCAGCACACGTCCTCCTCACCTTCATCTCTATGTCTCCTCGGAGGTCCAGTTCGAAGCACCCAAACTCTTCCAGAATGGCTTTGGTGGCCGCTGACAAATGGATCTTCAACGCTGTAACGACCAGAGAGGTACATTAGAACAGCTGGACAGAACATCTGGATTAGAAGGATTGAACTGGAGAAAGGAAGCAGAGATGGAGACTAGTAGATCATCCCGGCAAGAAGGACTCCTGAAGGACCACTGGATGCAACAGTGAAGGAGATGGCCTTCATTGGTTCTTCTCAAGATGTTCTCACTCCACCTTGCTTCTACCTTGCTTTAACAGGCTCAACCAAGTAGCCTCAAAGTCTTCACCTACAGTAGGTCAGTTATTCCACCATCTCCTTAGCTACCTACATGCTTCCAGCTAGCGTGGGACACTCCAAACATCTATTCCAAGGGTCTTCAAACTTGGCCCTTTCGTGACTTGTGGACTTCAACTGCCTGGCTGAGGAATTCTGGGAGTTGAAGTCCACAAGTCATAAAAGGGCCAGGTTTGAAGACCCATGATCTATTCCCTTCCAACCCCCACCTTCTTCTTCCTCCTCCCCCCCCTTCTTCACCTTCACCGTTGGATTCCATGCGCGAAGCTGTGTTGACCGTGTCTCCAAAGAGACAGTAACGAGGCATCTTCAAGCCTACAACTCCTGCGCAGACTGGACCTTGAGGAAGAAAATATGACAGGTCAGGAGGGTCAACAAGATGGCGGACATTTCTAACCACCATTCTTTGGCCCAACTATAAGGACCAGTCTTGAAACCACAATATTCAGATCGAGCCAGGAATTATGGTGCATTTTTCCCCCCCTAGCCTGGCTTCTGAAGGTCAGTTTGAGAGATGAACGGAATGACAACTTGTGAGAACTGAAGTGCTGATTCTAGACCATGATTTAGATCTCCGGGGTGCCACCAAACCTTGATTTGTGGCTATTTCTCCATGTTCTCCTCCCTTCCCGTAGAATCCTAGAACGTCTGTTAGAGAACTACCATTCAAAGTCACAACCCCAAGGCCTCCTTTGTCAATGCAGGAGAAATCACAGCATGCAGATCATGGTTTAAGAGTCATTTCATGGTCAACCTTCATGGTCTGTCAAAGCTCATCAACATTTAGACCCTGCAAGAAACTGGGTGAACGTCTTTACTGCGTACATCAGATCTACTGACTTCTGAAGCACCATAATTGCACGATCTAACTTCTGGCCTCTTGCACACTAACCCCTGTGTTTGTGATGAATATACACAAACAGCTCCTCACCACTATGGATCCCAATCCTCAGCTTGAGTTGCTGTTCAGGCCGATGGTGAATTTTGAAGTTGCGAACTGCTTCCAGAAGCGCCAGGGACATGCGGGAAATCTCACGGGCGTGCAGCCGGCCATTGCGAACCGGTAAACCAGACACCACCATGTAGGCGTCCCCAATGGTCTCCACCTGGAGAAGGAAAAGCGCGACGGGGTGCTCAACCTTGGTGGCTTTAAGGTGTGTGGACTTCAACTCCCAGAATTCCAGAGTTGTGGAGCTGAAGTCCATACGTGTTGGCTGCAGGATTCTGGGAGGTAAAATGAATGTGTGTGTGTTTGTGTGTGTGTGTGTGTGTGTGTGTCTATTTATTTATTTATTTATTGGTGATTACATCAACTGGAACATACGATGAAGTTTGGCCGATAGACAGACAGACAGACTGGATGGATAGATAGATGGATGATGATGATTGAAATGATAGATAGATAGATGGATAAATGGAGAGAGAGAGAGAGAGAGAGAGAAATAGAGATGGAAGGAGGGAAGGAAGGAGATAAGAGAGTGAGAGGGAGGAAGGAAATGATGGAAAGATGATAGATAGATAGATAGATAGATAGATAGATAGATAGATAGATAGATAGATAGATAGATGGGTGGGTGGGTGGGTGGGTGGGTGGGTGGGTGGGTAGATAGATAGATAGATAGATAGATAGATAGATAGATAGATAGATAGATAGATAGATAGATAGACAGACAGACAGACAGACAGACAGACAGACAGGCAGACAGACAGATAAGGAGAGAGATGGGGGGGAGAGAAAAGGGTAGCAAGACCCCTCCTCACCTTGTAGACATCAAAGTTATCAATGATGGCATCAAAGCAGGTGTATAAGTCATTCAGCAAGGCCACCACCTGGGAAAATAAAAAAAGGGGGGGGGAACAAGGGCGAGGGTCTGTTCGATGGGGCCACACTGCTGCCATCCCAAAGGAGGAAACCAGAGGCGGCCAAGATTTGCGGGATCGTTTCCAGCCCGCTTGAGGCCGGACAGAGACTTCACCAGCTCCTCTAAGCCCTCCGTCCAACCGCCACACCCCCCCCACTTACCTGCATGGGGGTGCTCTCTGCCGACAAGGCGGTGAACCCCACAATATCGCTGAAGTAGATGGTGACGCTGTCAAAGGCCTCCGCCTGGACCGTCTCCCCCCGTTTCAGCTGCTCGGCCACCGAGCTGGACAGGAAGGACACGGCGTCACGGCCACGAATCAATTCGGACAGGGGCCAGTATGAAAGCAGACGGGCGCAACGTCCTGGCTTGGCTGGGGCTGACCGAGGTCTGGCCTCTCAGGACAGGGTTTTGTTTTTTTGTGTAGGTTTTTTTTTTGGAGTGTGTGTGTGTGTGTGGACCGGATGGTGCCCCCCCCCTTCCAAACCGCCCTGTCTCCCCGTCTTGGCCTTGCTGGGCCTCCTTATTCCTCCCATTCCCATTCCGAAGGTGGTGGTTTTTCCACAGTTGGGCATGCAAAATAAAGAAAGCGCGGAGAGAGAGGATCCCTCCCTCGCGAGATGGCCGGCATCTCCATTTCATAAACCAATCAATACATAAATAAGTCTCTTTCTTGGGCGAGTCCAAGCTGGCAGCCCGAAAAGTAAAGTTCCTCTTCTCTTTTAACTCTCACCCTGCTCAACGAAGTCTCATCCCACCCACATCGAACTGAAAATGGGTCAAGGTATCGGTCGGAGATGTCTCTAAGAAGTGGGAATCAAAGCCCTGGGGCTATAGCCCCAACCTCTGGAATGCAAAGATAGACTGTTCCTGTCCAGCAAGGCTCTATTATGCGGCACCAGCTAAGATTGCGGGGGAGAAGTGGACTTACTGGGGTAAAATCTGGTATAACAGGGCTTCAGCTTTGCGCTTCTCCTCCAGGTAGGCCTGTGTCCGTTCCTCCACCAGCTCCTCCAAGTTGTTGGCGTACTGCTCCATCCGTGACAGCAGTGTATCCAAAAGGTTACAGCTGTTTTCCCTGCCATCAAAATTCAGAGGCCGAAGCCGTCACGTCTGCTTCCCGGCCAGAGACAAGCCAAGTTTCTAGTCCTGTCTGTGTCCCAGGTCTGGAAGTTGGGCCAACTCCACCTCTCGCCTCATCTTTTCAGCAAATCTCCTCAAATCCCCTCGTTATCCTCAAAGCCTGCCGGGGAATCCACCCCACCCCATCCTATCCTTGCCTCGCCCCCCCCCACGCTCTACCTGTTGAACCTCCGCAGCATGCCTTTGATGTGTTGAAAATCCGGGCGCTCCTGGGGGTCCTCAGCCCAGCATCTCTGCATGAGATGGACCACCTCCTCCAGATTGGAGGGCAGATTCGTCGAAGGGCGAAAAGGGGGCTGTTCCCCGTTCGTGACGCGCTCAATAATCTCTGGAAAGAGGCCAAAAAAATGTGGGGAGAGGTGAGGGAGATTAGGAGATGCCTGGGAGTAAAAAAAAAAGATGTAGGGACATCACTCAAACTTTTAAAAAATTGCACAGGTTTCGCACACTCCCAGGAGTTCCAAAGCAGATGTTACTTCCCGCGAGAAATGAGGACAGATTACGTGGACAGATTTTAGATTTCCCCCACGAGAAAGGAGGACAGATTTTGGATTTCCCGCGAGAAACAAGGACAGATTACGTTAATGAGATCAAAATCATAAAATTTCCTCCAAGGAAATTGGGAATTTTTTTTTTCCTTTCCCTTCTCACCTTTAGGACTCAGATCCACCCCTTCCACGTAGAAGACGCTGTTGCGCAGGGCGACTTCTTGCAAAATGATGCCAAAACTGTAGACGTCCCCTTTCTGAGTACCGGGATAGGCAGCGGGGCCCAACCGCAGGAGCTCAGGAGCCGTCCAGAGTTTCTCTAAAAACAAAAAAACGGAACTGGAGTCAGATGGGGCTAAAGCCATATAAATGGATTTAATCCATATAAATTTAATCCATATAAATGGATTAAAAAAATAAAAAAGCCAGTTGGATCCAGCAGGCCAGGAGAAGGTAGTCCTCGCCGTACGAGCGCTCGCTTAGCGACCGTTGGAGTCACAACAGAAAGCAACTTACGGCCGGCTTTCCGTGTACAGCTGTTGTACACGGGGACAAGATTTGGGCCTTTGGCAAGTCTCGTTTCCCCCTCTGCGCTCTTCCGAGAGGACAACTCACTGGCAAAGAAGGCGTGCAAGTCGTCGTTCTCGGGCGCCTGGCGGAAACTCTCCAGCCCATAATCGGTGATCTTCAGCACGAAACGGCTGTCCACCACACAGTTGGACGATTTCAGGTTGCCGTGATAGGCAATCACACTGTGGTGCAGGAAAAGCATCCCCTTCAAGCCGAGAGGAGACGGGCAGGTGCAAGAGAGGAGAGGAGAGGAGAGAAGATCAGGGGAACTCCCTGCTCCATCATCCTGGGCCAAATCTCCAGGTCAACCACGAATCCTAGTCAATTCCCCCCCCCCACACACACACACACTGCAGTTGTGTTCTTGATGGCAAAGCAAGGTTGGAGGGGTCCGTGTTGCTCTCTGCAGAGCTTGCCTGAAGACGTTTCATGACCCAACTAGGTAACCTCATCACTGCTAGTGGGGTTTGGTGTAATTGTTCTTCTAGCACTGATCAGATTATCTAGTTGGGTCCTGAAACGTCCGCAAGTAAGTAAGCTCAGAGAGCACCAAGGATCCCACAGTTCTCCTCCTCCTCCTCCTCCCTATACGCAACCCCCCCTCCCTTCTAGCACTGATGCTGTTACCTAGTTGGGTCATGAAATGTCTGCAAGAAAACCATGCAGCTCAGAGAGCACCAAGGACCCGAACACTTCTCTTTCTCTTTCTCTTCCTCCTCCTCCTCCTCCCTCCACGCAAACCCCCCCTCCCTTCTAACACTGATGCCGTTACCTAGTTGGGTCATGAAATGTCTGCAAGGAAACCACCCAGCTCAGAGAGCACCAAGGACCCGTCATTTCCACCCTGAGTGACAAATATTCTCCTTTAAAGCGAGCTTTATTCTCCGACCGAGTCCACGATCTGCTTTCACTCTCTCTCTGTCTTTTTTGCAGCTTCGGAGGGCCCCCCCTAACATCCTTCCTGGCTGCCATTTTAACTTTTTTGACCCAAGACCTCCACCGAACAAAGCCCCTTCGGTTCCCCCTCCACACCTTATTCCCAATCTCCGTCCACTTTACAGACCCGAGTTCTGACAAAAATTATTATCCGGCACTGAAAATACGATTCTCGTCTTTTGTGTGTGTGTGTGTGTGTGTGTGTGTGTGTGTCTTTCTGAACTTGAGCTGGACATCAGAGGAGAGGAAAAAGAGCTGGACACATTGCCAGACTTTCCATCTAAACCTAAAAAAGTCTAAAAATCGGAAACGTGGCTACCTTGATGATGTCGTTGGTGAGCGAATAGCGGAACATCCAATCCAAGGTGATGCTGTCATTCTCCAGGATATCCTAAACGGACGGGCAGAGGAACATGGGCTTACAAGTCATTCCAAAGCGGTTCTCTCCTTCCTTTCCCCCCACTACAAGGCAGTCCTCGGCTTGCGACTGTTCTTTAATGACCGCTTTGAAGTTACAGCAAGGCTCTGGGGTGGGGAAAATAAGGACTTTGCTCGTATCTTTTGCAATATTCTCTTTTTCTCTGCGCTCCCATCCATTCTTTACCCTCCCGGGGAGTTGCCTCCTTTATCACTTTTTCCTTTTTTCTTTTTTTTTCCTTCTCCGCCTTTCTTTTGCAAAAATTTATCTGCAGCAACCATCCGGAAACCTTGGCATGTAAAAAAATCGCTGTTCTTTGACACACAAAGAGACTCATCCCCCGTGCCATCAATCACCTCTCTGGAATTAGCTGCCCGCTCCAGGCAGTTTCTCCGGGTCCTCTTTTAATTAAAAATGCTCGCCTGCCCACCCCTCCGTCTGTCCGTCAGTCCGTCCGCCCTCCCTCTCCTTGGCCCCCTGCCCAAGCGCACCAGAGGAGGTACGCTGCCCTACATACATCCTCGGCATAGGAACAATAGACCAACTTTGCTAATCAAGAAACAAAGATTAATAATAATAATAATAATAATAATAATAATAATAATAATAATAATAATTTTATTTATATACCGCCCTTCTCCCGAAGGACTCAGGGCAGTGAACAGGGCAGAGATATAAAAAATACAAAAATACAAAAGTTAAAAAATATTAAACATATGCCCAAGCTAAATGGTTTGTCTGGAGGCTGAAACGTACGAAAAAGGTTGCTGGAACTGGGTATGTCCGGTTTGATGAAAAGAAGGACTAGTGGGGAGGGAGGGGAAAAAAACGTGACGGCGGTCTTCCAATATTTGAGGGGCTGCCCCAAAGAAAAGTGGGGGCACCTGTCCTCCCAAAGCGCCTGAAGGCAGGTGAAGAAGTGGAAGGATGGAATCAAGGAGAGAAGCAACCTGGAATGAAGGGACAAAATTCCTAACCGTGAGAACCAGGGCTTTTTTTTTTCTCATAGAACGCTCAGAACGGCGTTCCGGCACCTTTTTTGGATGGAACCAGGGCTTTTTTTCTCATAGAACGCTCAGAACGGCGTTCCGGCACCTTTTTCTTTTACAAAAAAAGCCCTGGTGAGAACAATGAACCAGTGGAACAGCCTGCCACCAGAAAACGTGGGCGCTCCATCACTGGAAGTTTTCAAGAAGAGACCGGACAACCACTTGTCTGAAATGGTAGCGGGGGGGTCTCCTGCCTGAGCAGGGGGTTGGACTAGATGACCTCCAAGGTCCCTTCCAGCTCTGTGCTTCTTTTAAGCTGGAGACAAGCAGCCCTTCCAAAAACTGCTAGTGTCTAGGGTTTTTTTAACGCCTCTTGACCCTTCGTCTACCTCTTCCTGGAATGAAAATAATTTTTAAAAAGGGCGGACAGGGAGGAGGAAAAAGAAAAATGCCAGAAGATTTGGCCTCCAGCCCTTCTCCAACACACACGCCCCCCCCAGCCTTTTTCCTGTTCTCTTTTGCCATTTCTGTCTCTCTCTGTGTGTGTAACTCTCTCTCTCTCTCTCCCTTTTTTTGCCCACCGCTGGGTACCTGCAGGCTTCCACGGATACAATACTCCGTCAGAATGCAGATATTTGGGGGATCAGTGCAGGCGCCGATGAAACGGGTCAAGTGCTTATTCTGGACGTCTCTCATCTGGAGAGGGGAAAAGGAGGGGGAGGGAAGAGGGGGGGAAAAGCCTTCCTTAGTCTCACTGGTGTACACACACACACACACACACACACACACACACCGTCGTGCTTGCAAATCCCACTCTGGGGTATTGTGGGCCCAGTAGAAAATTTGAGTTTGCATCTCACCTGGGCGAAACCCAGTTTTGCACATCCGCTGGTGGAAATCTACTTCTCAAACCCAGCTTTGTAATTGTCTCCCGGAGGAGAAACCCGGCTTTGCACATCGCCTGGAGAAAACCCCAGTTCTCAACGTTTAACCTTGTGTGTCGCCAGGAGGAAACCCAGTTTGCAAACCCAGCTTTGCAGGTCGCCTGGAGGAAATCGGAGCCATCCCCTTGGCGCTCAGCTCAAGCCGAAGAGGCTTCGTGAAGAGAGAAAGCTGGCTTGTTCACGGCCTGAAAACGCTGGTGCTGGCTCTGGAGCTGGTTTTGCGGTAGGATTGCGGGAACTGGGGGATCACGTCCCGTGCATCTTCGCCACCAATGGGCAGAAAAACTCTGGAGGCCGGCCAGGTGACGGCCTTGGCACCCATCCTCTCGATGGCCACCTGTCTGACCCGTCTGACAGGGGGAAGGGCTGGACTCCATCACCGGCACGTCACCGGTGGGCCCTGGGTCACCCCCAAGACAGCCAGTGCATGACTCCATTTCCCCTTCCGCCGGGCTGCTAATCCCCAGCCATTGTGTCTGCCCACTGCCCAGCCAAGGTCTCATCCTAGCTTATCTCCTTCCTTGCGGAGGGCTGGCTAAGCTCCTTGCCTTTCCCAGCAGAGACACCCCGTGGCTCATTAAGCGGGGAGCAGATGGCTATCGGCCTCCTGCTTCCTCGCTAATTAGTCAGGCGCCCTGGTGCAGGGGGAACATCCCGGTGCCAGCCTCCTCCTCGGCCCACCGACACACACACCCTCCTTGCTCTCTCCTTCTTGCTAATGAGCCGGTTGAGGCTGCTCATCCAACTCCTGTGTGATCCTTGGGAAGGGGAGGAGGGAAAGAAAGAAAGAAAGAAAGAAAGAAAGAAAGAAAGAAAGAAAGAAAGAAAGAGAGAGAGAGAGAGAGAGAAAGAAAGAAAGAAAGAAAGAAAGAAAGAAAGAAAGAGAAAGAAAGAAAGAAAGAAAAAGAAAGAAAAGAGAAAGGAAGGAAGGAAGGAAGGGAAAGAAAGAAAAAGAAAGAAAGAAAGAAAGAAAGAAAGAAAGAAAGAAAGAAAGAAAGAAAGAAAGAAAGAAAGGAAGAGGGAAAAGGAAGAAGGAGGGGAGAAGGAAAAAGAATGGGAAGAAGGGAAGGAGCGAGGAAAAATAAAAAGAAAGGGAAGGGAAGGGAGAAAAGAAAGGTAGAGAGAGAGAGAGAGAGATGATAGAAGATAGATTGAGAGATAAGAGAAATAGATACATGATAGATACAGATTGATAGATAAGATAGATAAGAAAGAGATGATAGATAGAGATAGATAGATAGATAGATAGATGATAGATAGATAGATAGATAGATAGATAGATAGATAGATAGATAGATAGATAGATAGATGATAGACAGACAGACAGACAGAGCAAAAAGGAGGAGTAAAATCTAATTACGTGTTTCAGCTCAAACAAAACATCCCGCGTCAGGTGCGCTTCCTGTTCATGTGTTTCACAGCCACCAGGTTCCCCTGGAAAAAAAGAGGATGGTAACCCAGTGTTGGGGAAAAGAAGAGACCCCCCCAAAGACCCCCAACATTGGGATGGCCTGGCCCAAAGACCCCTGCCCTCAATTCCAGGGCCTTCCCCTTTCCCAACCACAACGGATCGGAGACGAAGCTTACTTTATAATAAGCTGTCTTGGCATAAACCTGGAATTGTCCTTCCGTGGTCAGCAAAGATCCGTAATTTGAGCCTCTCTAAAAAAAAACAAACCAAACAAAGAGGTGGGAAACAGGTGAAGACACCCCCTTTTTGCAGGAGAACTCCCCCCCCTCCAAAGTGATCAAGGTTTTATTTCTTTCTGAGCTCTTGAGAAGTGATCCCAGCCTTGGGATGTTTGGGTTTGGGTCTGTGGGCTTCGGCAACACCCCAAACCTGTTTTGCAACCCACAAGGGTCCTACAGGCCTACCTCGAAGGGGTGGTGTATGCATTGCACCAAGGGGATGTGTATAAAGGGCTATGCAAGAAGGGAGAGGACCCAGCGCAGAGTCCAAAAGCACTTTAAAAAAAATGAAATGCACAAAGAAGAGGCAGTCCGATCGGGAGACCGACAAAGGCGGGGTACGCACCAGCGAGAGTGTGACTTTGCTGCCTGTGCTGCGTAGATTTTTCTCTAGGTTGCTCGACTGCACGTCCTCCCAGCTGACACGCCAAAATTCGGAAGCCAGCTCCTTCTCCAGCTTCATTTTCCTAACCACGGGGGGGGAAAAACACCAAGCCAGAAAAGTATGGTTGGCCCGTCCCTCAATTTTCTTCCTTTTTTTATTTTGCAAATAGATCATTCCCACCACAACAGTTCAGATGGTTAAAAGGTCCAGAGTTCTCACAATTTCTCCCACCACGACCCACCCCATCTCATAAAATCTTCCAGTTAATTAGCAGCTCGGAATTTGCTTTGCTTTAAACTGCATCGCTCAAAATCGACTTTGCTTTAAATAGAATTGCTCGGAATTAGCTTTGCTTTAAATAGAATTGCTCGGAATTAGCTTTGCTTTAAACTGCATCGCTCAGAATTGACTTTGCTTTAAATAGAATTGCTCGGAATTAGCTTTGCTTTAAACTGCATCGCTCAAAATCGACTTTGCTTTAAATAGAATTGCTCGGAATTAGCTTTGCTTTAAATAGAATTGCTCGGAATTAGCTTTGCTTTAAACTGCATCGCTCAGAATTGACTTTGCTTTAAATAGAATTGCTCAGAATTAGCTTTGCTTTAAACTGCATCGCTCAAAATCGACTTTGCTTTAAATAGAATTGCTCGGAATTAGCTTTGCTTTAAATAGAATTGCTCGGAATTAGCTTTGCTTTAAACTGCATCGCTCAGAATTGACTTTGCTTTAAATAGAATTGCTCGGAATTAGCTTTGCTTTAAACTGCATCGCTCAGAATTGACTTTGCTTTAAATAGAATTGCTCGGAATTAGCTTTGCTTTAAACTGCATCGCTCGGAATCGACTTTGCTTTCAAATGCATCGCTCAAAATGAGCTTTGCATAAACAAACCTTTGGGCGAACCGAGAAAGGTCTGCCCAGGATCAACCAGTCATGAATATCCTGCCTGAAAATCAAACGGATCCCAGAACTGAAGCAGAAAACTCGGTTTTCCATTGGGCGGGATCAATCCTGCCCACTCACCGGTACGCAAAGAAGGCCGTGACGATGATGCCGAACAGAAGCAAAGTCATCACAAGCGACAAGATCTCCAGCAAGGAAAACGAGGCTGGGTGGGAGAAGGGAAAAAAATAAAATAAAAATAAAAATAAAAAGAGAGGATGGAGAGTCTTATGAAACGGGTCCCAGTTTGGCGGGTTCCATTATCCAAATTTAAACCAATGAAAAACAAAGCCCAATTCCTCCAAGCCGGCTCAGTCAAGGTGGTTTAAATCCCTGAATAAATACATCTATATTTGATATCTCTTGGCCCTCTCCTCCCCTGGGGCATATCAGTCAAGTGGCAGGGAGTTCCATAGTCTAGAGCAGGGGTCTTCAGACTTGGCCCTTTTACGACTTGTGGACTTCAACTCCCAGAATTCCTCAGCCAGCATGCCTGTCTGAGGAATTCTGGGAGTTGAAGTCCACAAGTCATAAAAGGGCCAAGTTTGAAGGCCCCAGGTCTAGAGGCTTCAGATCAAACCCGTGTCATGCGGTTTCTTTCCACATCGCCCCAAAGCTGCACCTTTCTGACAAAGCGGGTTGTTATTCTCAAAACCGCAAAAGGGGACATCTCTCGGGATGGCGTCGCCCGGCCAGTGGATCCTTTTTCCCGGGACCATTTCGATCTTCTTGGTGGTCCCGTTGTGATTGGCCACGATCTGCAGAGAGAGAAAAGCCAGGGGGGAAAAAGACGAATTTTCATTGATTTAACTCGGTGATTCTCAACCTTGGCAACTTTAAGATGGGTGGACTTCAACTCCCAGAATTCCCCAGCCAACCACCTGACTGGGGAATTCTGGGAGTTGAAGTCCACTCATCTTAAAGTTACCAAGGATGAGAAACACCGCCTTAACCAAACAGCGAGTTCATCTTTGGAACTCAGTGCCACCAGGACAATTTAAAAGGGATCACGTGGACGGAGGAGCCAATCGGAGAGACAATTCGTGCAACAGCTGAGCAAAGCCTCCATGTACAGAGGCAGGCTACCTTAGCGTCATTTTCCCCCCCTGCCATTCTACTAACCTCAAACTCTCCGCTGACTGGATCCAGGTCCCAGAGCGTGTGATCCATTTCCCGGTCCCCATTCTGATCAATCCGCAGGGGCCCCGTGATTCCTGCAGGGCACAAGATTTTTTTAAAAAACAAAAAACAACAACAAATAAAATAAAATAACCCCAAACCTTGAAATTCTTAAGACTTTTCCACCTAACAAGGAGACCCCAGGAAGGTCTGGGGCCTCCAATAAACATTTTTAAACATCTCCAATTTTAGGCAGTCAATACTGATAGATTGAAGAATATCAAGAGGTCAAAAATGCTCTAGGACTTGGCCCCATCAGCAGAGGGTGAGACTAGATGACCTCTTAAGATCCCTTATGACGGATTCGAAGCCAGTCTGCTATTGGAGACGTCCACCCCCCCACACACACCAAATTGCAGGGATATGTCGATCCCTCAATTAGAGACCTGGAAAAGCCGATTGGCATCACCCCAAAATATTTTTCCCCCACTAGTTTTATGGATGGAGACCCAATCTGGGTCCCTCTGAAGGGTCCATATCCCCACGAACGGCCCCCTCCTCATGTAAAATCCCCCTCCTCCCAATATATCCAGAGCCTGCAAGGAAACTGACCGTAGAATGTCCGGTTACGCATCTGGAGCGTGATGGCCGTGCTGTTGGCAAGAGAACCGCCCCGGGCCAACGTCTCGTTTACCGCCTGGGCGTAGAGCATCACCCCGTCGTGAAAAGCCCCTGCGATGAAATTTTCCTGGAGAATTTAGAGAAGGTGGGGATGCAGGGGGTGGGCAAGGAAGGCTGAGAAGGGGGGGGATCGGGCCCACGGCATCGAGAGCCAGGTGGGGGTGGCCCCAAGGGATTCGATTCCAAGACCCGGATGCCCCAAATCCACTCACGAGGCGCGCCAGGGGCTTCGTAATGGCAGCTCAATTGCTGCTCTCCAGTTTAGAACATTTGGAATTTTAGAATAGAATAGAATAGAAGGGACGTCGGAGATCTTCTAGTCCAGCCCCCATTTCAGACACGGGACTGTCTAGTCTCCTCTTCAAAACCTCCAGCGATGGAGCACCCGCAGTTGCGCAAGGAGGTCACAACGCACACCTTGCCCGCTTACGAACTTTCCTGGATTCCTTCCTTGGACTCAGCTCAAAAGAGATGACTCGCTGGGTGGTGTCCTTTCCATGTCGGATACGTGGCAGAGCAAAAGGGAAGCCGGGATCAACAAGCCAGCATCGTTTCTCCCACCCAGGGTGGCTAAGCCGGCCTGGAGGTTCAGACCAGGTAGGAACCAGGCTGGAAATCAAGCCTGGTGTTGGGTTCTGAGTGCGAGGATTACCACTTTTTCAGCCCCCAAAATGAACAAAATGTGGCGGGGTTTCCCCCCCTGCTCCTATAGCAGGGGGCTGGACTAGAAGACCTCTAAGGTCCCTTCCAAGTCTCCTCCTTACCAGCCCGTCTTCCAGGGTGAAGTTAAACTGCTCCTGGGAGGTGCGCTTGATGTGCTGGAGAAACAGGCGGTATTCCGGATTTTGGGGTTCGGCGTAAGTGATCAGCATGACAGCCTGGGGGGGTGGGGGGTGGGGTCAAGAGGGAGGCAGGACAAAATGACTTAACCCCAATATTCGGGGGGGGAGATTATCTAGCATCATTAACTCGAGCCCACCAGCCTGTTTCAAGACACTTCCAGGAGATGGACTACCATCCTCCTTTGCCCAACAGCCGAGCCGCTGAGAGTTTTTCGACCCCTCCCCCTCCCCAAACCTTCGGGACAAGTGCCCGACTTTGATTTATGTCACTCAGCGACCTTTTTCCCCCCTAAAGTTTCCCTCCCCCATTCCAAAGGGTCAGATAGGCTTCCCTGACCCATGGAGGCTCCACCGAGCTGTTTAGCAGAGCAGATCATCTGTAGAATTGTAGAAAGTAGGGAAACTTAAAGAGATCATCTGATCCAACCTCCTGTCTGGGCCAGAAACCTCCCCTTGCAGGTGGTCCCGGTTCCTTTAGAGGGAAACTCTTCGGTTAGCAAGAAAATAATCCAAATATAAGAATTTGTCCCTGGTGGGGTTGCCAACTGGTCTCATTTTCTTTGATTTTTTCTCCCTCCCCCCATAAATGCCTCTTTGCTGGGCCTTCGTTAATTGCTCGCAACTTAGCCTGATATACTGCCACTGAGTCTGGAGGTTCTACTGAACGAAGAACGGAGAAACACAGCCACGGATCAGCCTTTCTCGAGAAACGGTCTGGTCCCTTTTTAAAGCTTTTTTTTTTCAGCTTCTAAATCTGCCTCCTTTTACCCCCCAATGATCCCCCTTTTAAGTTTAAAAAAGCAACTTTCAGTTCTCGGGGATTATTAATAGCGGCAACTTGTCGGCTTCAGAATCCGGGCCATTTATCTGACTTCCTTCCTCTCTTTCAGGCAAGGCTGGACGAGAAAAAAGCAGGGCCAGATGGCGGGAGGCAAGCCCCTTCCGGTCACTCTCCAACCCCTCGTCCACGGCCTGCTCAGCCCCCCCCCCAAAAAAAAGTGAGAATCTGAATTCAAAGCTGGAGCGTTTCTATCCTATACTGTGCTAAGAAGAGTCGGGATTCCCTTCTCCCTGACGTTTCCTTTCCCCCTCTCTTTTTCCTTCCCTAATTTCCCATTTCTACGTCTCTTTGTATTTGATATATAGACAAAACAATCTCTGTCTGTCTGTCTGTCTGTCTGTCTATCATCTATATCTATACTCTATATTTATGTCTATCATCTACATCTATCAATTGATCGTCTGTCTATCTATCTATCTATCTATCTATCTATCTATCTATCTATCTATCTATCTATCTATCCTTCCTGCCTCTATATATCTGTCTGTTTGTCTCTCTCTCTCTTTGTATCTATCTATCTATCTGTCTATCATCTATATCTATCTATCATCTATATCTATGTCCATCATCTACATCTATCAATTGATCATCTATCTATCATCTATCTATCCCTCCCTCCCTCCCTCCCTCCTCTATATATCTCTGTCTCTCTCTCTCTCTCTCTCTCTCTCTCTCTCTCTCTCTCCATCCATCCATCCATCCATCCATCCATCCATCTCTATCTTTATATAAAAACTGAATTCTTGGCACCAAACCTATGACTGAGATTAAAGCAGGACAAGGTGGTTCAGACGTGGCTTTTTCACCCAGGATGGGACCACAAAGCTTGGCGCCCCTGACTCACCTTATAAGCCTCCCGGGCCGCCCCATCGTCCCCGTCCCCGCGTCGCCAAGGGCGCGTCCGGTCCGGGAAGGTGGAGCTGCGGAGGCTGGTGCCAAAGAGGTCGATGTAGAAGAAGGCGTAATCGCCGGTGGTGAGCCCTTCGCGGTGCGCCTGGAGCATCAGTGCGCGGAAGATGTCGGGGGCACAGCAGACGTACACAACTGGAGAAGAAGCAGCACAACGGCTCACAAATTGGCCCAAGGGGTGGAAGAGCCCACGGGCCGGGGGTGTGTGTTTCTTTAAAAATCTGTGATTCATTTCCAAGCACGCTTTCCAACCCCACGCCCACCCCCACCCCAATCGTGCGGCGATCGGACAACAAAGCCCATCATCCCCAGCCCTCCTGATATATCGTTAAAGAGTTGGGAAGTTGGGATCTGATCCACTTTCGGGGCTCGCTGCCTCTCTGTCTGCCGCCAAAAAAAAAAAGTGTGTGTGTGAGGGGGGGGGAAGCTGGTTTCTGAGCCGGTGTTGGACCCCCCCCTTGAGAAATTTAAAAATTCTAAATTTAAAATGTTAAACCTGGGTAGGGAAAGCCGTTTTGTGTGTGTGTGTGTGTGTGTGTGTAAAAATAATGGCAAGTAGACACTTTCTGGAGGGTGTTTCTCCACCTTGAGGGACTTTCAAAGGGGTGGACTTTTCTTTCTTTCTTTCCTTCCTTCCTTCCTTCTCTCTATCATCTTCTTTTCTTCCTTCCTTCCTTCCTTCCTTCTTTCTATCATCTTCTTTTCTTCCTTTCTTCCTTCCATCATCTTCCTTCTGTCATCTTCCTTCCTTCCTTCCTTCCTCCCTCCCTCCCTCCCTCCCTCCCTCCCTCTTCCTTCCTTCCTTCCTTCTATATCTTCCTTCTGTCATCTTCCTTCCTTCCTTCCTTCCTTCCTTCCTTCCTTCCTTCCTTCCTTCCTTCCTCCCTCCCTCCCTCCCTCCCTCCCTCTTCCTTCCTTCCTTCCTTCTATATCTTCCTTCTGTCATCTTCCTTCCTTCCTTCCTTCCTTCCTTCCTTCCTTCCTTCCTTCCTTCCTTCCTTCCTTCCTCCCTCCCTCCCTCCCTCCCTCCCTCTTCCTTCCTTCCTTCCTTCTATATCTTCCTTCTGTCATCTTCCTTCCTTCCTTCCTTCCTTCCTTCCTTCCTTCCTTCCTCCCTCCCTCCCTCCCTCTTCCTTCCTTCCTTCCTTCTATATCTTCCTTCTGTCATCTTCCTTCCTTCCTTCCTTCCTTCCTTCCTTCCTTCCTTCCTCCCTCCCTCCCTCCCTCCCTCCCTCTTCCTTCCTTCCTTCCTTCTATATCTTCCTTCTGTCATCTTCCTTCCTTCCTTCCTTCCTTCCTTCCTTCCTTCCTTCCTTCCTTCCTTCCTCCCTCCCTCCCTCCCTCCCTCCCTCTTCCTTCCTTCCTTCCTTCTATATCTTCCTTCTGTCATCTTCCTTCCTTCCTTCCTTCCTTCCTTCCTTCCTCCCTCCCTCCCTCCCTCCCTCTTCCTTCCTTCCTTCCTTCTATATCTTCCTTCTGTCATCTTCCTTCCTTCCTTCCTTCCTTCCTTCCTTCCTTCCTTCCTTCCTTCCTTCCTTCCTTCCATCATCTTCCTTCTGTCATCTTCCTTCCTTCCTTCCTTCCTTCCTTCCTTCCTTCCTTCCTTCCTTCCATCATCTTCCTTCCTTCCTTCCTTCCTTCCTCCCTCCCTCCCTCCCTCCCTCCCTCCTTCTTCCCTTCTTCCCTTGGGCTTGCCAGCCTGGAGAAATCCCTCGGGCTGATTCTTTGCGAGGAAGCGGTTCACGCCTGCCTCCCCCCTTGGGAGGGCCGGCCAGCCCAGCAGCCGGGCATGATAAAAACCTAGCAACCTGCCCCCCTCCTCGCCCGGGCAGAGCCAGACCCCCCCCCGCCCCCACTTGGCAAAACCCTGGGCAGCCAGGAGAAAAAAATGCGGCTGGGGCGGAGGAGGAAAAACGCAGCCGGTGCCAAGAAGGACACTTGAACGAGCTCGGTCCCTGTTCCTGCAGGTCAAAGAAACCCTAACCCCAAATGAAATGAAATTCAATTTTTCCCCCCTGTAAAACGAGACCTTTGCCCTTCCCCAGAGGCAGCCTTACAGCTCCAAGCTTCTTTGCACAAAGCGGGAAGTTTTCTCTGCAACCCCCTGCCACAAGATCCCCCCAAGCAATCAAAGATCTCTGCTCCTCTCTGCCTCGAATCCAGAACCTCCTTTCAACTTCCGCAGCAGGAAAAGAAAAAAAAAAAAACCAAACAGGAGCCATCCAATGCATTTGGATTTGGCGGCCCAGACTTAACCAACTAACCAACATTGGGCACCATCGTGGCTTCAGGCGTCCTTGCAAGCCCGGGACTGCTCCCAACCCCTGCCGGCTCTACCGCCGTCCGCATAAAGAGGGGGAAAGGCACCAGGCCAGGTGGGCACCCCTTTTATACCCATTGCACAGCCGGGCAAAGAGAGGCAAGGCTAGACTTTCGTTCTTCGCAGCCGCTCGCGCTGGGCCTCGGGCCGAGTGACATCCTGTTATTTTCCTGCCGAGCGCCACCGGCAACAACCAAGGTCAAGGGCCACGTTCTGCCCCCGGGCAGGGTCCCAGCAGACGCCCACCCACCCACCTACCCTCCCCAGGCCAGCTTTTTCCTGTTTTGCGGACTCGCAAGATAGGGGAAAAGCAATTTTCAGTCCTTCTCCCAAACCTGGGTTGCGGGGCTCAGGCTGTTCCCAAGCCGGGCTGCCCATTTCAAAGCTTGGCACGGCTTCAGCCACTCTTTTAATAAATAATTTTTAAAAAGCAGCATTTTTTTTGCACCGTTCCTGGCATGCTCCCAAAGTTCGAAATTTGCGGTGAAATCTACCAATCCAATCTTCCCTGCCTCATGATTTAACCCCCAAATCTCAAACCGGCGAGAGGATCCCACTGCTAGAACAGAAGGGACCTGGGAGGTCATCTAGCCCAACCCCCTGTTGGAGCCTTCGTTGGGCCAAGAGGAATCTCTGACCCTGAACAACGAACTCGCTTCCTTATTCCACGTTAACTCAGCGAGCAGTTTCAGTCAGAGGAGATCATATCGAAAAACAGAAAACAGAGCTGGAAGGGACCCTTGGAGGTCATCTAGCCCAACCCACCCGCCCAGGCAGGGGAACTCTACACCATTTCTGAGAGACAGCAGTCTTCTTGAATCAGGGACATTTGTGCATCAGTTCCCATTTTACCCATCTCACTGTTTTAATGCTATTAAGGACTGCTTGAAGTTACAATATCCGCAGGTTTGGGGCTATTGGTTTGACTGAGGAGGAGCCTTTCATGTGGTATTTTAGCTTTTGCTGATTTTTTTCCCCCCACCGGTTTTTCCAAATTAGAGCCGCTGTTTTTAACGATTGCATTTCATCAGCTGACCCGAATCATCGCAGATTGGGGCGGTCTATAAATCTCCCCACAACAAATAAACCACGGATAACTTGCCAGCAAGTTAAATTGTACGAGGAACAATTGATTAAGACTGTTTCCAGGAAGGTGCGAGCCTCCACATCCTACCATTAGGCAAAAACGGCACAATAAGTACTCTGTCCTCAAGAAGGGAACATTACTGTGTGTGTGTTTGTGTGTGCGTGTGTACACACACACACATATACATATATACACACACAGACACAAACACAGCCATACACACACACACACACACACATATACGCAGACACATTATATATGATTTTGGCTGGATATTGCAAGAGAAGTCAGCTGCTGTGCGATCTGGATTATCTTTCGCACCAGCCGTGCAACATCCATCCTCGGAAATCAGGAAGCCGAGGCTTAGCCAGGACTTCTTGCCTTGAATAGAGCAGGGGGTGGGACAGATGACCTTGGAGAACCCTCCCTTCCTAAAGGTCCCCTTAGCAAACAAATCTGTTATCGGCCAAGCTTTTAAAATCAGCAGGAAACAGCCGAAGGCGAGGGGCAGGAGTGGGGGAATGGCAGGAGACCTTTACTACGCACACGGACATGCCTGCGTGCACACACACACACACACACACACACAGACACTCACACACACACAAAATCATGCAACGGAGCAAAGAGGGCCAGGATTCCTCAATTTGGGAGTTGGGTCCCATTCTGTCAGGGGCTGGCTGGGCTAATAAATTGATTTATATTTATTTCCTGACTTTCCATGCCAGGAGGATCATCCGCCAGCTGTTTCTGGCTGGGAGGTAGGGGGAGGATATCGGAATTGCGATATATATTTTGCAAAAAAAAAAAAAAAGTAAAAACTCAGCATATTTACGGAGCTCTGTAGGATATTCGACTTAAATTTACGGGTTTCGCAAGTCCCTTTTGAGGAGGGGGGGTTTGAGTGCTTGGGAACATTCCTGAGAAAGAGGCTGGAGCACGACATAACAACCCCACAGACAACAACACAACTCACACCAGGCTAAAGAGAATACGTTTCCAGAGGAAGGGGGTACATGCTCCTGAAATTTTTAGCTGGCCCGCCCCGGTTTTAGCCCAATCCTCCCTAACACAGGGAGTCCTTGAATTACGACCACAATGAGGACTAGAATGTCCATTGCTAAGCAAGGGGGGGGTTGTGAAGAGAGTCTCACAGAATTGCCGTTGCTAAGCAAGTCGCTCCTAACCTTGCGACCTTTTTGCCACGGTTGGTAAGCAAATCACGGCAGTTGTTCCGAGAATTATATGGTGGTTAAGTGAATCAGGAAGGAAGGAAGGAAGGAAGGAAGGAAGGAAGAAAGAAAGAAAGAAAGAAAGAAAGAAAGAAAGAAAGAAAGAAAGAAAGAAAGAAAGAAAGAAAGAAAGAAAAAGAGAAGAGGGAAGAAGGGAAGGAAGAAAAAGGATGGAAATAAGGTAGGAAGGCAGGCAGGCAGGCAGGCAGGCAGACAGGAAGGAAGGAAGGAAGGAAGGAAGGAAGGAAGGAAGGAAGGAAGGAAGGAAGGAAGGAAGGAAGGAAAAAAGGGAGGGAGGGAGAATAGAATGGAAGGAAGGAAGGAAGGAAGGAAGGAAGGAAGGAAGGAAGGAAGGAAGGAAAGAAGGAAGGAAGGAAAAAAAGCAGAATAACAAAATAACAGACTTGGAAGGGACCCTAGAGGTCTTCTAGTCCAACCCCCTGCTCAGGCAGCAAACCCCTCTCCCATTTCCGACCAATGCCCATCCAATCCCTTCTTAAAAACCTCGAGTCTCGAAGAAACACCCCGAAAGTCGGGCAGGGGGAGATGCCCAAGACCAGGGACCGGGGCGGTGGATCCAACTTACTCCGCGCTCTCTCCTTCATGTGGTGGATCAGGTCCGTGTAATTGGTGGACATGAAGGGCACGTCTTCGATGGTTATGTTCTGCAAGGAGGGCAGCTGCATGTAGAGACCCTCAGCGGCGAAGAAACACGGCCGGTCATCCAGGTTGTTATCCCAGTAGAGCAACATGGCCCGGCTGGTCCAGTTGAAATGCTGGCTCAGGCTGACCCCAAAGTCGCCCAGCTTGCTGTGGCTGGGCCCCGTGCGGGTCACTAGGGCGAACTCGTCCTCCTTGTTGTCGAAGCCGATGGCCTCGGCCGCCGCCGTCACCAGGGGCAGGTTCCAGTGCCTGGTGTAGCGGGCCACGGGCGCTGTGGAATAGACGCAGCCCGGCCCCACGAAGGCGTGGGGGCTGTGGGCCAGCTTGAGGTCCACAGCGGCGAGCGGGGCCATGATGTCCGAGCAGACCCCTTGACCGTTCTCGCTGCTGCCGAAGACCATCTGCACCTGGTGCTCCGGCAGGAGGTCAGGCTGGGCGTTGAGCTTCTGGATGGCCAACTCCACGGCCGGACCCACCCGTGGCCAGGCCCACGGGTACGTCGTGTTGTGCCGGGGCAGGACCACGGCCAGGGTCAGGTTGGCACCGGCTGCCTGGCCCGACTGAGACAGTGCCCACGCCAGCACCACAACCTCCACGGGGCACAGCCGGCGGGCCTGGAGGGCCACGGTGCCCCTCTGCCACCCAGCGGCCCTCATCCCCAAAACTCCTTCCAAAGGTTCCCCAACTTTCTCTGACTCCGATTCCTAGTTCTGGCTCCAAAGGGGGCAGGGGGGAGCCCAGGGAGACCCCCCAACTCTGATTCCTCACCTTCCCCCACCCCAATTTCCTCTCTCAATGGCCCCAGCTGAACGCTGGCATGCAGCCGGTGGGTCCAGAGACAAGCCGGCCACCTGGTGCTCATCCAGCGGTGCTGCCCAAACTTGCCCGCTCCCCTGCATTGGGCGGGGGACAGCCCCCCACTCACTCTCTTCTGGAGCTGCCTCTCCAGCACAGCCAGGGATCCCCCCCCAATTGCTTCGGCAGCCGCCCAGCAATCCGGTGGCAGTCGTGCCAGGCGTCCCCTGGGGTCCCCAGCCCAGCCAGTTGTCCAGCGCCCGCCTTCTCCTTCCTTCCCGAAGCTCAGACAGGGCAGGAATGAGTGAAGCCTTCGGCTTGTTTGACTCTTTTCCTTCCCATGGAGTGAGCAAAAAGGGTTAGCTGCTATCTCACCAGCCAGGCAGCTTAACCCTTGCCTGCCCAGAAAGTCCCTCCTCCCCACCCCTGGCAGAAATAAGGGGGTCATTAGGTGGGCAAAGGTTAGCCCCCAGATAATATCCTCCTCCCCCCCTCCAAAAAACAAAAAACCACAACCCAACCCTCTGGATTGTGTGATTTTGCACAAAACGTAAGTCCGATTCCTCCTCTCTGCAATCTCGGGCACGGATTAAAGGCACATTTGCTGCTCTCAACAAACCCAGGGAGACACATTGCAAGCGCTAGCCGAAAGCTAACCCTGGTTTCCCAGGTGCCAAGGCTGGGGGGGGGGGTGGTTTCTAAATTTTTTTGAGGGGGGGAAGGAACAACGTCAATTCCTTCCTCTTCTCCCCACCCACCAATTGATTTTGTTTGAAAGCAACTTGGCTGTTTTGGGGGGGGGGGGAAACAAGGTTATCAACGCAATGAATTTATTCCTTCTGCAACACACACACCCCTTTCCAAAGTTGCTGAAGATAGATAGATAGATAGATAGATAGATAGATAGATAGATAGATAGATAGATATGATTGATATAGATGATAGATAGATGATAGATGTAGATTATATATAGATAGATAGATGATTGATAGATGTAGATGATAGACAGATATAGAGATAGATAGATAGATAGATAGATAGATAGATAGATAGATAATGATTGATATAGATGATAGATGATAGATGTAGATTATATATATATATATGATAGATGATTGATAGATGTAGATGATAGACAGATCTAGAGATAGATAGATAGATAGATAGAGAGAGAGAGAGAGAGAGAGAGAGAGACAGACAGACAGACAGACAAATAGACAGACAGACAGACAGACAGACAGACAGAGACATCCCAAGGCTTTCAAATATTCTGAAATTTTAAATGGCATTTTATTCCAAAATGTTCTTCCTCCATTTCTCGAGATGTTTGAAGATGCTGGAATTGAACTGGGTTTTCTGCCCATTGCATCTGGGTGGCCTGGATGCCCTTTAGGTTTCCTTCCCGCTTTACCATTCTATAAAGCATTTTTTTTCTTTGTTTGTTGGGTTTCCAAATTCTCTTATAAAAAGCTGCAAGGCAGGAAATTGATTTTTCTCTGCCTCTGCAACCAGCCTGGAAACAAAGGTGATAAAATCCTAGGCAAGCACGTAATTTAAGTGGGTTCTTTTTTTCTTTTTTCTTTTGCTAGACTGGGGATTATGGTTGATCATTAATCCAGCATCTCGCTGACATTATTTTTAGTGAAAAAGACTTATTTGAAAAGGTAATTGAAGTATCAAGGCTGATGCAGTTTTCCAGGATTTTAAAGGCTCCCCAATTTGATCAACAAAAGAAGAAGAAAAAATCAAATTAGACAATAAATAAATTTTAAACTTCTTTTTTTTCACATTTTCCCATAAATCTTCCCAGATTCTGCTAAGTTTCAGATGTAGCTCAAATGGGATTCTAAGTACCCTTAGTCAGAAATTAATGAGATGAATAATTTACTTCTGAGTAAATACACACAGCAGCCTCAGCACACTTCCATGGACCCAGATGGGTGGTAAACACATTTCCCAAGAGTTGCGGCTTGTTCCTAGCAAACACACACAATTTTGCTTTTCCTTAAACGCCGCAACGTCCTTCAAAAGGATCATGTTAGAATAAGGGAACTTAGGAATTCTCCATTGGTGCTTTGCGGAGGAATGAATCTATTGACCACGGTGTGTTTAAACCACTATTTCTTAACCTTGATAACTTCTTCAAGATGTGTGGACTTCAACTCTCAAAATTCCCTAGACAGAGTTTTGGGGGTTGAAATCCAGACACACTGGGTGTGGAATTCTGGGAATTGCAGTCCTTTCACCTTGCCAAGATTGAGAAACACTGATTTTATGCTAGACCCATTGGGTATGAGATGAGCGGTAAAGAAATTTAATAAATAAATAAATAGGTAAGTAGATGATAGATAAAATGATAGATGTGATAGATAGTATAGAAGACAAATAAATGATAGCTGATCGCTGATAAGTAGACAGATATGATCGATTAGATAGAAAAATATATATAGAAATATATATATAGAAATATATATATATATATATATATATATATATATATATATATATATATATATATAGAGAGAGAGAGAGAGAGAGAGAGAGAGAGAAATATGGATAGATGGATATAGATAGATATAGATATTAAGAAAGAATGATAGGATAGATAGATAGATAGATAGATAGATGGATATAGATAGATATTAAGAAAGAATGATAGGATAGATGGATAGATAGATAGATAGATAGATAGATAGATAGATAGATAGATAGATAGATAGATAGATGGATATAGATAGATATTAAGAAAGAATGATAGGATAGATGGATAGATAGATAGATAGATAGATAGATAGATAGATAGATGGATGGATGGATGGATATAGATAGATATTAAGAAAGAATGATAGGATAGATGGATAGATAGATAGATAGATAGATAGATAGATAGATAGATAGATAGATAGATAGATAGATATATGCAAGCTACATGTACATTTCCATAAATGGGCTGTAAGTTTACCTAGCAGAGACAATTCTTTAACTGGGCATTCAGTTTCTGCAAAAATGCAAAATTAATCCTCCTAAAACAAGTTTTCCCAGGGTTTTGACAGGGAAAACATAAGTTATAAGCCCAGGTGTTTGTTTGTTTTTTTGGGAGGGGGGGAATCCACCCCGCCCCTTGAGCACCCCTGGCCAAAGGTGGGAGAATCAGAAGGGTTAAGAAATGGTTGGAAGGACAAAGGCGCCCTCTACCGGACGGCGTTTTGCTCTGCACCGATTTCACCCAAAGGGGGCAATAATTAAACCTTAGAAAGGAAGGCAAATGGGAATGGCTTTTTAGTTTAAGAATAAAGGCACCAACAGGAGATCAAGCAAAAAAGAAGCAGCACCTCTGGATGGGTAAACTGAGCCCGCTTCTGAGTTCAAACTGGATTCTTTCTCCAGCTCCGTGGAAAGCAGAGTTTCTTAAAAAATATTCAGCCAACTAAACCCAGATTTTGCACAGCTAAATTCCCAGATAAAACAAACAAACAAAAAAAGCACCTCGATTAGGCTTGCCAATTTAATGCACACCCTGCAACGCAACGCATAGGAAAATTTACAGGTTATTAAAATAAAGTAAAAAAAAAACTTTGAATCCCAGACAGGAGTGGAAAAAAGGCAGAGTTGGTGGAAAGTCCCGAGAAAGGAAACCCAGATGCAGAAGCGGGGAAAGGAAACTCATCCATGATGCGAAGAGTTTTCCCAGTCTGACTGGGTCTATCATTCCCAGGGACGCCCAGAATGCAAAAGTCGCCTACTTAAATGCAATAATAATAAGCCAAGCGCCTAATTGAAAGACTAAAGAAAAACGTGCATGGGATTTTCGGAACTTATCTTGAATTATTTTGTAGAGGGGGGGAAAGAAAAAAAAAAACAGACTAGCAGAGAATGGTTTCGATCCATCGACCTCTGGGTTATGGGCCCAGCACGCTTCCGCTGCGCCACTCTGCTATTCGGGGCGAAGGCGCCCTCTTTCGGCCTATTATGAAAAGCTGAAGCACATGCGCACTAAACACTTTCAACTCTGCTTTTGAATGGACGCTTGAAAATACAGGCTTCCCGCGCCGCGCGTACGTCGACGGCCGGAACGTCCCGCCCACTCCTCTGCTTAGGATTGGTTGCGCTTCCCGCTCGCCACCTTCCCATTGGCTACCTCCCCCTTGTTTGCAGAAGCGGCGTCCCGTGGGGGACAGACAGGCGGAAAGACCAATGGCTTTCCGGAGAAGGGCGGGGAAAAAACCCAACCCGCTCCCGCGATTGGCCCAAGCGGGCCAGCGGCTAGAGCAACCCGTAGAGAGCCCTCTTACTGGGCCGCTTGTCCAATCGCGGCGCGGCTTCTTGCGAGGCGGGCGAAAAGCGGCGGGTGCTGGAGCAGGCCGGGTGGCTTTTCTTTCAGATTTCTCCTCACGCTTTTCTCCCCTAACTTCCGAGCGCGGCCGCCGGGAATCGCTTTCCCCGCCTCAGCCGGAGCGGAGACGGTCCCTTCCCTGACGGAGACATGAGGTGAGGCCGGAGGAAGAGGAGGAGGAGGGGGGAAAAATCGAGGCCTTCCTCGGCGGGGGAAGGAAAAGCAGGAGGAGAAGTGGGGGTGGGGAGGGGGGAGGAAGGAAAAAAGGTACGGCCGGACTACAACTCCCATCGTCCCCGCCTCCTAAGCTTCGCTCGGGAGAGGAGGCGGCGCATGGACCACAACTCCCATCGTCCCGCGCGCGCCCGCGAGAGAGAGAGAGAGCCCTGATGGGAGTTGTAGTCCCAGGGTGGTGGTGGGGAAAGAGGGAAAGTAGAGCCTCCAGAAACAGGAGCAGTCTATCTGCAGCGCAGGGGAGGCGTTTGGACGCTCGTTGAGGGTGGTTCCTGTTCGTGTATATAAGTCGAAATAAATAAATAAGTATTCTTAATAATAATAATAGAAATAATCGCGTTAACGATAGTGATAATCTAGCATGGATAGCGACGGTAGTAATTAGTAATAAAACTGATTGCTGCGGTATGATCACAATTGTTAGGATTTTACGATTATGATCAAAATGATCATTACCGGGTTGATTGTATAATTGTGATGTTATAATGATGATGATTATATTATTTATTTATTTTTATTTTATTACATTTATATACCGCCCTTTCCCAAAGGACTCAGGGCGGTTTACAGGGTGATTAAAACAAAAAATACAATTTTAAAAAATTACATCCGTCCCTGAACAAATAAAATTATGGTTATAAGGGTTGTAGTTATGATTATTCTGGATTTCCAAAACTTTCCTATTGAATTCCTGTGGTTTTTTCTCTGCCTTGGCTTTGAGAATCCTCTCCCCACCACCACCACACACACAACTCCCCTGCCAGGTAGGCTGCCCGGCCTCAAGGAGATGCTGTTTTGTTTGCTTTCCTCCCAGCTGGGCAGGGGTCTTTGGACTTCACATCCCAGAATCCCCTGCCAGGGCCGTGCTGGTAGGGAATCCTGGGAAAGGAAAAATCCACACCTCTGGCAGGAGAAAATCCAGGTTATCACACACACACACACAAACACACCATCCTTGCTTCACACACCCATCCGTCTACCTTGAGCAAGCCTAGATCTAAATCTAGGTTTAGAATCTAAATAAACTCCAGATGCTGCCTAAGGAATTCAGGGAATTGGACTCCTGAAGGCTTAAAAGTTGCCAAGTTTGGAGACCCCTGGCCTGGCCTCCCCTGATGACTATTCGGGGGGGGGGGGCTTCCTAGGGGGACCCCCCTAAATTAGGGGCAGCTGCGCTTCTGGGATCCAAAGTTAGCGGCCTTTTATTGTTCCTTTGGGGGTTTTTTTCAACTTGGTTTGACTCTTTCAAGTTTGTCTATTTATATTTCATATTTCTCAACGGCCTATCTCCCTTGGATTTCCCCCTTTGAATGAGATGCAGTCCAGTGCCTCTGGTTTTGGGTGGGGGCTAGGCTGGCCCCCAAGGTGACTGAAAAGGGGTGTGCATGTGTCTGTCTTGTGTGTATGTGGGCGGGAAGGACGGGGAAGCCTGCTCTTTTAGGGTCCTGGCGGTGGCTTCCAGAAGCTCTTATCTTCTCCCCAAAAAAACTACGGAGGGGAGGGCTGCTCTGGGGAACCGTCTATTGGTGTGAAGCGAGCCGGGGATGGAAGCTCTGCGGACAAGATGGAGTCTACCCTCTAAAAATGCCAGATGCTGGGACCCTGATATGGCCAGAGAAGACGGCCCGCGTCTCCTTGCTCTGTTTTGAAGAGGTGTTGGATTAGCTGAATGCAATGGAGCCTCCGCCAGATCTTGCAAGGTTCTTTTCGGAAGGCAAGGGGGCATGTGGGTCTGAGGGTCACGAGGCCAGAGGAGGGACAGCTGGGTCTCCTCCAGGAAGCTACATCGAACCTGCCAGGATCCAGGTGGGCGGTAGGGGAGCCCAGAGGGGTTCAGCAGATGGGGGAGTTAGATAAGAGACATTTAGCTGAGCTGTGGGGAATCGGTGCCATCGGAGACCCATTTGGTGGGCTACGAAAATCCCTCTTGTAAGTTTCAAGCTCTCCCACACCCAGCAATGCTTCCCCATCCTTTACGTAAACGAACGATGCGCAGAAGACAACGTATCCCAGCCTCGACTTTCGCTGATTCCCATTCCCCTCCATTTCTTTCAGGGGCGACCGAGGCCGTGGCCGCGGCGGACGCTTTGGGTCTCGAGGAGGCCCTGGCAGCGGGTAAATTCCACATGGGGGGGGGAAACAAAGGGGTGACTACACCCAGAGCAGCAAACCTAGCAATGGAGAGAACTTTGCATGCTTCCTGACTATCAAGTGTAAACACTGCTATACTTTGCAGCAGTTTCTCCTTAATTGCAGGTTGCTTCTCTCCTTGATTAGTTTGGTTAGAATCCAGTTCTAACCAAATTTACTTGGGAGCCATCCTTACGGTGCCAGACTGAAATTTCTGCTCCAAACCTTAGGAAAGCCAAAATCAGTATTTTTTTTCCCAGTTCTGTCCAACTTGGATGACCCACCTAGCACATTGGCTCATGACTTCTCTTCCTATCCTTCTGTGCAGAGAGGAGGGGGCTCTTAATCTCACATTAACCTAGTGCAGAAGATCTTAAATTCTTCTCCCCCCCTCCCCCCAAATCTTGAAAGGCAGCACAGATTGTCACTCGCGGATAAGGCAGGTGTGAATCCTCACCTCTTTTCTTTCCTCTCTTTCAGGTTCCGACCTTTTGTGCCTCACATCCCTTTTGACTTCTACGTGGTGAGTGGGTCTGGCTGCCTCCCCCAATACGTCTCGTGGCTGGTTGTCGAAAAGTCTTTAAAAAACAAACCGAACCGTTTGCTCTAGAAGGCAAGGGATGTGGGCAGGGGGGGGCAACATTCCCCTTCCTTAAACAGGGTTTTTCTGCCTTCAGTGCGAGATGGCTTTCCCCCGGGTGAAGCCGGCTCCTGATGAAACCTCCTTCAGCGAAGCCTTGTTGAAGAGAAACCAGGATCTTGCTCCAACATCCGCTGAACAGGTGTGTCCCCCAAGTTCCTCCCAGGGCAAAATAAAAATAGGTTGGTTAAAGTCGGCGACAGGAGCTTAACGTCCAAGTCTAATTTTCCTATTTTAAATGTGCGGAGAGGTGGAGAATTAAGGCTTTTAAATGCTCTTTCTTACCCCCCACCCCCGTCCTCTTCCAAATTAGGCTTCCATTCTTTCACTGGTCACTAAGATCAACAACGTGATCGACAACTTGATTGTGGCACCAGGAACGTTCGAAGTGGTGAGTTTCTTTTCCTTCTCCCTAGTAGGAGCGTGGAGAATGGGTGTGTTTACCAAGTCAGCCGGCCAAAGATTTTAAGAATAGTTACATTTTTACGGGGCTGGAAATGAGCTTCCTGCTTTGCGTTCCAGGTTATAACTTCACTGTGGTTACATTCACACCAGGGCCACGTTTAACAAAATAACAGAAAACAAGATTGGCAAGGATCTTGGAGGTCTTCTAGTCTAACCTTGCCTTCCTGAAATCCCATTTTCCCATCTTTTTTTTTTCCCCTTCTCCCTCCTTCCCAGCAAATCGAAGAAGTCCGCCAGGTGGGCTCCTACAAGAAAGGCACCATGATGACGGGCCACAATGTGGCGGATCTGGTTGTGATCCTCAAAATCTTGCCCACGTGTAGGTGTTGGCCGTCAGGGAAGAAGGTGGGGTTGGGGGAAGTCACAACCTCCTAAGCTGAACTCTTGCCTTCTCCTGCAGTAGAAGCCGTTGCTGCTTTGGGGAACAAGGTTGTGGAGTCTCTCCGGACCCAGGACCCCGCAGAAGGTAAGCCACGGCTCCCGCAGAGTGACGGACTGCCCGGCTGGCAGAGAGCTCTTTTCCCAAATAACGGGATCCATAATCTCCTGAATTAACTTCCTCTTTTTTTTCCCCCCCACCTCTCAGTGCTGACCATGCTCACCAACGAGACGGGCTTTGAAATCAGCTCGGCGGACGCCACGGTGAAAATTCTCATCACCACCGTGCCCCCCAACCTTCGCAAGCTGGACCCCGAGCTGCACCGTAAGTGTAGTGGGCTGCTTCCTCCCTTGGGAAAAGGTGGGAGTGGGTTAGGGTTAGGGTCGAGTACAGAAAATAAAGGAGATTGCGTACAAGGTCGGCAAGCTTGGAAAACCTGTGTTTCCAGCCTGCTTCTGGGGGGACTTTTAAAACTCTGGATAAAAGCGAAGGAGCAAAGTGAATAATAAGATATTTCTCCCCCAGTGGATATTAAAGTGCTGCAGAGCGCCCTGGCTGCCATCAGACACGCCCGCTGGTTTGAAGAAAACGCTTCGCAGTCCACGTAAGTTTATTTTTTCCTGGAAATTTTTTTTTTAATCTGGGAGCTGCTTTCTGTCCCTGGAAAAGAGGAGCAAGTTTTTGTATTTTGCCTGCCATTTTTGGCTTCCGTTTAGCCTAGTTTTTGGCTGCCTTGTCTTAAAGCAAGTAGTTTCGAAGGCTTATTAATCATTGCTTTGTCTAGAAGCCAGCTGTGTCTCAGCATGGCAGCCTCCACGTTAGCACGATATTTTCCCAGTCAAAATATTCAAGCACGGGTTTGGGCACTCGGGAACATCCTTTCGTTCCCATCGCAAACTGGTGTGGTCCTTGTGCATTACTTGAAGGCGTTTGCTGAGGTGGGGACTTAACCAACTCCTCAGCTTCCTGGCCTCAAAGTTTTGCGTCGGAGAGGACCACAACTGCCCTTTTCTCCTTTCAGGGTGAAAGTTTTGATCCGCCTCTTAAAGGACCTCAGGATGCGGTTTCCGGGCTTCGAGCCTCTCACACCGTGGATCCTCGACTTACTCGTAGGTTTCAGAACGAGTGGGGAGGTTTAAAGAAAACTAAATTCCAAAATTTAGATGTGCCAGTTGCATCCTTGGCACTTGGATTCCTCACCTCTCTTGCGCCGTATAGAGCTGATTTCAATTTCCATCTCCCTTGAGATCTGACAGCCAAGTCGTTTAGGGAAGCAGAATTCTTGGGATTCAAAAGCGCAGCCCAAATAATTTAATTTTTAGGCCTTTTCCCAGAGAGCCACTCCTGGATTTGAACTCATTGCGAAGGAACGCCAGCCGTTTGTCATTTTCCCTGATCCTGGTTTTAGCTACAAATATTTGTCCCTTAAATAGAATCAGGCAAACCGTGAGGATGCAGATCCCTTTGATCACCGAAATAATTCCTGTTTCCCAGTTCACACTTGCTAGATTTGAGCTCCTAGGCAGAGGGGAGTGAAAATCAAACTCCTCTCGCTGAATCCAAGGTCTCTTTTTTTTTTCTGATTCCAGGGACACTACGCAGTGATGAACAACCCGACTCGGCAGCCCTTGGCTCTCAACGTAGCTTACAGGTAACAGTTGAAAATCACGTTCCCAAGACTTGAAATGTTTTTTTTATTATTATTATTTTAAGGGTGAAAAAGCTTCTTTGCTTCTGGTCATCCTTAAGGCCCCATTGAGTGCTTCAGATTCCCAGAACTGGGGAACGAACGAACGAACACACACACACACACCAACTCCAAGCTTTGCACTTGCTTTTTGGGATCAAAACATTAGCAACTCAAATTCCTCATCAAGAACAGCCATGGAGAAACTTTTGTCTTTCTGCTTTTGTTTTGTTCCCAGGCGCTGCCTTCAGATCTTGGCTGCGGGGCTGTTCCTTCCCGGCTCGGTCGGCATCACTGACCCGTGCGAGAGCGGGAATTTCCGAGTCCACACCGTTATGACCCTGGAGCAGCAGGTAGCATTCTCAGCCACTTGCCTTAAATTGGGTCACCCTCAAGATCGATCAGAGGTTTTCCCAGTTCGCCTTGACTGCAGCCGAGTCGCTTGCCAGATGCCCCCATTAAATCCCTGCCCGATTATACTTAAATAAATTTAAAGCCTTTTAAATTGAGGCTTTTTTCCTGCGTCATTTGCGGCTTTGGTTAGAAACTCTTTGTGCTTCGATTATTTGGCCACGTGTGGTTAGACACACCGGGAATTTGTCTCTCGCTGAGTTCAGCCTGGATGTCCCATTAAATACAGCCTGGCGCTGTGATTATAGCTGCAAATTGTAAAGTTGTCTCTCATTTGCTAGTGTGGGAAACTCTTGTTTATAAGCCTGGCTTAGCTTCTCTCTGCAGTTTGTTAAAATTTCAGCGGAAGAGCAGCGAGGCCGTGGAAAGTGGGGTTTAAGGCCCCTAACTCAGGGCAGCCTCCGTCTTTTTCCCTCTTAGGACATGGTCTGCTACACGGCTCAAACCCTCGTCCGCATTCTCTCTCACGGGGGCTACCGCAAGATCCTGGGGCAGGAGGGAGATGCCAACTGTAAGTGTGGGAGCGTTAGGGAGGGAGGGAGGGAGGGAGAGGCCGCCAATCCGAGTCCGTAAGAAACCCAGAGAAATGGGCACCAAGGGGGTGGCTGGCGTGCCCCTCCCCCGTCTTCCTGGACGTCTGAAGTTCCTTGGCTTGCAGACCTCGCGACGGAAATGTCCACCTGGGAAGGGGTGATCGTGACCCCGTCGGAGAAGGCTTACGAGAAGCCGCCGGAAAAGAAGGAGGGGGAGGAGGAGGAAGAGAACCAGGAAGAGCCGGCCGCTGGGGAGGAAGAGGAGAACATGGAAACTCAGGAGTGATCCGGGCCCTCAGGTACATTTTGAATCCTGCTGCTGCACCATTTTCCCTCTGGAGGCGGAAGGGGCGGGGGGGGGCAGTGTCTTCCCAGAGGGCTCAGGTGGGATCAACCGGGTTAAGGTCTTCTGAACACCTGTTTTCAAGTCTTCCAGATGTTGCCCAAATCAGGACCCACCAAAAAAAAAAAAAAAAGCTCAGAGTCTCAAGAGCCAGGATCTCAAAAAGGGCTGGCTGGGGCTTCTTTGTGAAATATTTGCAGCCTTAATTGTCCCAAAACAGGAACCCCCACCCACCCAATTTTTTTTTAAAGGGAAAAAATTAAAACCCATGTTTCTGTCTTTCAGAAGACTTAAAACTCAATCCTATTTCCGTCTTTTCAGAGGAATTCTCCACGTCTGAAACGCGATGAGCCAGCCACAGAACGTGACAAAGCCCGCTCTTCTCTCTGTCCAGCTCTTAAATGTCTTTTGTTTTTATAACTTTTACCATTAAAATGGGGTGTTCCTTATAAAAAGTTTTGTAATTCTTCATTGCTGTCGAATCCAAGAGGCCTTCACATTACCATTCACACACACACACATCCTCACCAGGAATCCCCTTCCAAGTCCTTTTTAACGGTCCTTTTCACTACAGGAAGAGGGGTGGGAATTACCTTCTACGCTAAACTTCCTGCGACTTCAGTTATTTTTCTGAATTTTTCAAGTCAACAACAACCCTCCTGGGCGGTCACATTTTTGCTGGGCATTGCATGCCTCCTGTGCTTTTTCAATGAATTTATCCCCCAAAGCAGCTGCAAATTTAGCGTTTAACCCACGGGGATGTTTCCAGAGAATGCTCTTAACTGCTCCTTGGTGTAAAAGACTCTCCCAATGTTTTTTCCAAAATCAGCCTGCAAGACGGAAAGAGTTCATTTTCGTTGAAACTTTTATTTTTTTCCCCCCCAGCCGAAGGAAAAAAAAATAAATCACAGTCCAACTTTTACGTTATTGTTACTTTCCTGCACACATTAAGGGACCCACCCTTCCACTCTGCAGGGGTATAATTTTAACAGCCCGCGACGCAAAATTACGTCCATTCTTCCCCTCTGCTTTGAGTTGCAAAATGAGCCCAGCACAATCTTTTCCTCTGGGCTGCACCCCGAAAGCCCAATTTTTTGTCGCTTTGCAAGGTTTATTCTGGAGTTTCTGGTGTCTCTTTTTTCCCCCAGCCCTTCCAGACCCCCTCCTCACTTGCTGGGAGAGCTATGGGGGTAGTTGCTACTCGCGTCCAGGAAGGCCTTCCTCCGGGCGGTCTCCTTGCCCACGCTGTGGTTGAGCCTTCTCAGGCGTTCCTGAGGGAAAGAAACACGGTTAGGCAGCAGTTACGACTAGTCCCCGACTTATGACAGTGTTCAAAATTGCGACAGAATTGGGGAAAAAAAACTAATGGCTAACCCCAACACTCAAACTTTGTTACTCCATTTTGGTAGCTGCAAAAAAATACCCATAAAGAGCCACAGGAACTACCCTCCCCTCTGTGTCTCTAGACACCCTTTAGACTGTGCCAGGCTCCAATCCCCATCATCCCCTGCCCGCAAGCCAGCCCCGTTCAAGGCACCTGGGCGTTCTGCAGGATGTTGTTTACCAGGACGACCCTGCGCCGAGCGTTGAGCAGCTTCTTCACGTAGGGATCCAAGTCGAGGGCAACTTTCTGGTCCTCATTGATCCGGCAGAGCTCTGGGAGGGAAGGAGGGGAAAACTGTGTGTGTGTGTGGGGGGCCTGGTGGGGCCAAAGTGGGCTCCATCATTAATGTCCGGACTTACCTGCGGCCAGGCTGTCGATGTGCTCCCGTAGCTCCACCTGGCTCTCCCTGCCGGAGAGAGACAAAGACGGCCTGAATTGGGTGTGTGTGGGGGTCTTTTAAGCGGTTTGAAACCTCAATGAGACATAAAGGAAGCTGCACCTGACGGATTACACCCCACCTGCCTGGCTCTGAATGCAGAAGCCCGGCTTCAAATCAGGGCAGCTGCACCGGACGGGCACCCACCTGTCTGCACCACACACACACACACACACACCACCCCTAACTGATGGCATGGACGTGCATGTCCAGGAAAAGGAAGCTGCACCTGACGGATTCCACCCCACCTGCCTGGCTCTGAATGCAGGAGCCCGGCTTCAAATCATGGCAGCTGCACCGGACGGGCACCCACCTGTCTGCCTATCTGTCTCTGACCCCCCCCCCCCACCAACACACACAGCCTAACTCAGGGGTCGGCAACCTCGGCTCTTTTATGACTCACGGACTTCAACTCCCAGAATTCCTGAGTCAGCATAGCTGGCTCAGGAATTCTGGGAGTTGAAGTCCACGAGTCATAAAAGAGCCGAGGTTGCCTACCCCTGGCCTAACTGAAAGGAAGCTGCACCGAACGGACACCCGCCCGCCTGCCTACCTGACGGCGTGGACGTGCGTGTCCAGCTGCCCCACGGCCGGCCGCAGGAACTCCAGCAGCCCCTCGGCGAAGAGGTCCCGGGCGGCCGGTCCCGCCGGGCTGGAAAGACCCGCCGCCATCGCTGCCGCCATCAAGCCTGCCGGGAGCATCCGCGCCTGCGCACAGCCTTACCTGGAAGGCAGCCGGGCCGTTGAGCGCCTGCGCCGGAGCTGCCCAGGGCGGCGCATGGCGAGAGGCATGCTGGGAAACCGAGTCCTCCCGAAGTCCGGTGGCCTTTCGACCTAAGCCTCCAAATAATATGAAATTTAGGGGGGAAAGTCGCTTGCAACGCCCCGCTTTTTCCCCCCTTGCAAGGTCGGAGGGCGCCTGGGAGAGAAGGAGCTGCGTTGAGTTGGGGTCTCACCCTTAAAGCTTTAATGGGAATATACACATTCGCTTATACTTATAAAATTGATAAAATTATAAAGCAAAGCCAATCTTGTATTCCATCCCTCCTCCCAGGAAGCTTTTAACCAAAAGCCAACAAAATATTAATTTTCCAGAGACCAAATCTATTAACAGAGCTATCCCTCTCTAAGGATATTTATCTTTCCTTTGTAAGCCTGGTGTTACAATAGGCAGCCAATTAAAATATAAAATCTTGCCCCAGCAGAATCAAGAGGGCTAGTCTCCCACATTTCGATTTGTTGATTTTGCACAAAATAACTACCCGGCTAGTGCGGTACACAAACCCCGATTTGGGCTTAGCGTCGTTGAATCAACGAGAGAGAATATTTGTGTTCTATTTTCAGATTTTAATATGGAGGATGCCCAAAGCCAACAAGCTGCGATAGGGCACAAAGGACGGTCCTTAGTTGGTTCCAAGTCTCTCAGCCTCCCCACCCCCCAAAAAATGCAAATCAGTCAACCTCTGAGCATATTTTGAGAAAAGGGACACCCCAGAAAAGGGAGGACCCACACTTTGCTTTGTGACAAGGAAAACTAGAGCGCTAGTGTTTTGGGTTTTTTTAATGATAAGACTGTTTATTTAGCTGCCTATTGAAGTTGTGAAATGAGAACTTTATAGGAAATTTAAAAGAAAAATTGGGAGGGGATCTCGGCAGACGGTGGCCAGCAATGGGGCGGAAGGTACCAACACAATTCAATTCTTTGCAGACCCCCCCCTCCACTCCTGGAATCTTTTCTTGGGGGGGAAAAAAACAACAACACACGACACACAGTCCAAGTTTTCATTTCCCTGCAATTGTTTCTTACAGAAAAACTGGGAAGTTACAAGATGCCGTTCAGAACAAGAGTTCACAAAACTGCAGAGAGTGAGGGGGGGAGGGGGAGAGCAACCGTCTCCTTGGCAACCCACAAATGCCCCCCAACACCTTCCCCCCCAAGAGCATGTCAGTGAGAAGTCGCCATATAAAACGCAGAAATAATAATAATAATAATAACAATCAACCCTTCTCGGCTTCTTCTGAGGCTGTTGGGCTTAAGAGAATTACATTTGGGTTTTAATTCATTTTCTCCTGGGGGAGGGAAGGATCCCGAGGCCTTGAGCTCCCAGCCACAAAGTCAAAAGCAGGAAAGTGTGGGAGGGTCTCTGATTTGGCTGAGCCCCTCCCTCAAACCTGGTCTTTGGGAGGGGCGTTTGGGGAGGGGGAGAGACATGCTCCTCCACTGCGGGGCGAAGATGGGGGTCCCTGGGAGGCCAGGACAAGGCTGCTTGGCTAATAAAAACGGGGGACCAACAGGAGTTGCTCAGCCTTCCCTCCCCCCCCCAATGTCTGGAGGCCTTTAGAAAAGGGCCTTGGCTCCCCCCGACGCGTTCACACAACCAGGAGCCTCAAAACATCCAAGGGGAAGCGTTCGGAAGGGATAGGGGCTCCTGGGTTTTCTACATGTGCGCCTCGGAGGTCCTCCACGGTGGCAATTCTGGGCTGCCGGGAGGGGAGAGAGGACCAATCTACACGCACCCCCGTGCCCCCCCACCAAGCCCCCCCCTTCCCCGTCTCAGTCATTGGTTTCCGGGTCTGTCTGAGCCATGTAAGCGTCGAGCTCGGCGTCCAGGTGTCCCTTCGTCTTCGACATGTAAGCGTCCAGCTGGTTGTCCAACTGCTCCTTGGTCAACGCCGGGCGAGAGGCACCTCTACCCCGGCCACGGCCTCTTCCGCGGCCCCCGAAGCCGCCCCTGGCCCGGCCGGCCATGCCGCGTCCTTGGAGGGGAGAAGAGGCGGTCAGAAGGCCGCGAGAAGGGAGGGAGGAGGGAGAGCATCGGAGACCCAACCCCCAAAGAGACTATAAACTAGCTGGCATGGCTTAAAAGACTGCTGGACTTCAACTCCCAGAATCCCTCAGCCGGGGAAATTCTGGCAGTTAGTCTTAAAAAGGGGCCAGGTTTGGAGACAACACCCCCCCAACACCCCCGATCCTTTGGGGGTTCGTGTCACTCACCTCTGCCGCCAAGGCCGCCTCGTCCCATGGCTCCTCGGCCGAGGCCGCCCCTGCCAAGCCCCGCTCGGCCTCTCATGCCTCCTCTCCTCAGCCCCATCCGGGGGGCCATGCCTCGCCCCCCCCGGAGCAAGCTCTGTCCTGAAAGAGGGAGGGGGGAAGGGTCCACGCAG
The DNA here is from genome assembly GCF_947247035.1 of Vipera ursinii. Taxonomy (NCBI): domain Eukaryota; kingdom Metazoa; phylum Chordata; class Lepidosauria; order Squamata; family Viperidae; genus Vipera; species Vipera ursinii. The sequence continues at coordinate 1,777,671 of NC_139528.1, forward strand.
AAGGTCTCTTTGAGATTTACAGCCCTACCACTAAATTCAAACCAGCTCTATACCCCCCCCCCAAAAAAGTCTCCACAGGTAAAGTTCCCACCTTCTCCGGGGCAAAAGAACCCCAAAAGAATCTCAACCCCCCCCCCAATTATCCTGAAAAAAACACAACACTGCTAAGCTTGTAAGCCGCCCTGAGTCTTCGGAGAAGGGCGGGATATAAATGGAATTAAAATAAATAAATAAAATAAAATAACAGAATTTCCCCACCTCTAAGCTTCTCTCTGCTCCCCCCCCCAAAAAAAAACATATGACAAACTGGACTCTTGTTAAGATGCCAAGAAAGCTTCCTGGCTAATTCAAAAAACGGGGCATCCCTTCCTGCCACTTCCCCAATCAGGTTTGTTAATGGCAGGGAGTCCTCCACTTACGACCGTTCGAAGGTGCTGACAAAAGGGACCCCCACGAGCAGCCTTCGCGCTTGCGACTGCTGCCACGTCCCCTCGGTCACCGGCAGGGATTTATGACGGTCGCCGCGTCCTGGCATCACGCGATCGCCACTGGTGACCATCCCAGCCGGCTTCCGACAAGCAAAGCCGATGGGAGCAGCCAGATCCGCTTAATGACTGCCCCATTCCTGCCGTGATCGCCTTAACAAATTTCAACAACAACAACAACAAAAAGGCTGCAGAATTAGGCACGGCTCGTGGAATGAGCCCCTTGCTCAATCATGGAGATTCGCGCCCCGATTGCGGTCGTAAGCCGAGGACGTACGGCCTGTAACAACCTGTAACTCCTAAGCTACTAAGACGGCCACACGTTGCAAGCCCAGGGAAACCACAAATTGCAGTCTTGCTGCCAAAGGGCATATACTAAGAGGCCACTTCTTTTTTGAGCCCCACCCCGCCCCCAAGAGGGTACTCACCTCGCAGGGAGATGCCTCCGCGCAGCAGTCCCCGTGTGCCACGGCCCCCACGCATGGCGCCCCGGGGTAGGCCTCTGTGCCCCATCGGCAGCCCCCGTCCTCCTAGCCCCCCGCGAGTCAGGGGTCCCGCCGGCCGGCCCAAGCGTGCCTGGATGTTGCTTTTCCCCAGACGTTGTTTCAGGCTCTTCTGGAAGAAGGGAGGGTTAGAAGAAGGGGACAGGCAGAACATGCAACGGCACACCGAGGTGTGAGCTACCTTATATAACCTATAAGGCAGAAATTTGCATATTAGCAGCATCAGGGGGGGAGAGAGAAAGGGGAGGGGGGGAGAGAATCTCACACGGCTTTTAGTCGCAGGAAGAAATCAGCTCTGGAAATCTTAGTTCAGGGGCTGAACGACAGACTCTTCATTCAGTTTGAGGGCAAGCAAAAGGGGAGATTGGCAAGCCCCTCCTGGTTAAGACACGAGCTTTATGGGCAGAAATTTCTGGGTTGAGCTTCAGAGGATTGTCAGTCATCCAAGTTGTTCCAAAAGGTACTTCCCCCACCCCCCCCCCCAAAAAAGGCAACTGGATTTATTCTCCCCATTTGAATCCATAAATCAGGGGGTCTTCAAACTTGGCCCTTTTATGACTTGTGGACTTCAACTCCCAGAATTCTTCAGCCAGCGTTGGCTGAAGAATTCTGGGAGTTGAAGTCCACAAGTCATAAAAGGGCCAAGCTTGAAGACCCCTGCCATAACTCCTTCCATTCCCCACCGGTCAGTTAGAAATGAAGCCGCTTCTTGGCTGAGAAGCGAAAGGCTTTCGAAGGGAATAAGACAGTCCAGATGTCTGAAGGAGGAGGAGGAGGAGGAAGAGGAAGAAGAACAAGAGGAAGAGGAAGAAGAAGAAGCACCTTTGGGACAAAGCATCCCATCCCCAAAAGGATAGAAAGGGAGGGAAAGAAGACCTCAGCTAGAAGAATCATGAGTGGCTTGACTCAGCTTCATAGAAAAAAGAAAGCCCCCCCCCAAATAAAATAAAAATAAAATAAAAAATAACCTTCCCAATGCCTCTTTGCTGGCAGGGTGGAAAAGCATGAATGCAATGCAACTTGTCACTGCCACATTAACAGAACAAGCCCAGAGAGTGATAAAAACACTTATTTTCCCTTTAAAAAAACAATTATCGACAAGCAAGGGAGATATGCCACTTAACCGAGCGTTTGAAATGCAAAGGAAACAAAATCCAGCTCGTTTGGGGGGAAAACAGGATAGGATTCCGCCTCTCTGGCTGGACTATTTTCCTTCCAAAAATCTCCAGCAACTAAAAAGCACAGCTTAGAAGAGTGGCTCTTTTCATTTATAACCTAAATCGCTCTCCGGCTTTCTCGCCGGGATTTTGCAACCCCGACAATTCCACAGAAGAAAAACTGCACGCTTTTTTTTTGTGTGTGCCAATTCACCCAATTATTTTCGCCAAGGAGAAGGCCCAAACTCAGCCCTGGCGGGATCCAATCTAGGCCGGTCAACTTAGCCCGCCCACCTACCCTCCCGGGTCCTTCCCACCCAGCCAGCCGCTGAAGAGTCCCCACCTGGTTCTCCTCTCCCGGCCTCACCTGCTTGAGTTTCAAGGCAGCTTGGACGGAAGGCCTGTTTTCCATCTGCTGGGCCAGCCTCCGGTTACGGGCACTGGCTAATTGCTGCTGCTGCATAGTAGCGCGAATATTCACCGGGATCGGCTGTTTGTTCTTCAGCATATTAGTAAAGCTTCAAGGTCGAACAAAACGGGTGTTTAAAACAAACCTTTCATTATAAACCCATTTTTAAAGCGGCATTTCAACAGCCCTCTCAGAGCAGGGGGGTAGGGGGGGTGGGGGCAGCTGCATCCCACGATATTTTTTTAAAAAACGTAATAAAGTGGTTACACACTCAAGATCCCGTTTAAAGCGTAAATTGGAACTCTTTTTTTTGCCTTTGGTTTTTTTCATTTTTCCACAAAGCGTGCCGGGGGGAGGGGGAAGGTGTGTGGGGGGGGGGGAAGACACACAACATTCAAAAAGGTGTAGATGGAAACCAGAGACGGGCTTCCGAATAAAATCGGGCGAAGGTGGGAAACGGACAGAACGAAGCAGAAATGGCAGGGAAGAGATGGGGAGGGGGGGGTGGAGGGTTGCGAGGAGACAAGGAAAGATCTGGAGAAGTGCTAGGTTACTCCCAAACCTGCCACTCTCTAGACTTAGACAGAGAGATATCAAAATCAAATAATGGAGACCCACGCTGCCCTCTCAAAGCCACCATCCTTGGGGACTAAAACTGGCATAAAACAATCAGCTCAGCTCACTCTCCCTTTTCTTGCTCAAGCTGGTCTGTGCAGCAGAGTTTAAAAAAAAACGTGCATCGGATCACCACCGTACAGGAAGCATTTTGTATACCTTCAACGTCACCTCTAGGAGCAGCGATCCAATCAGTCTTCAAAAGGTAACACAAATCAGGAGGGCCCAACAAGACTTGTTGAATATTTATTATCCCCAGTTTGCTTCAGGATACTGGTAGAAACAGGAGCAGAGGGCTAACAAGGCCTTGGACCCAGATTGTTGGGGGCAATTAAGCTGACTTTGTAATAATGCCGCTTGGGGTGTGTGTGAAAGCCCTAATAAGCAGGCATATACATAGAATGAAGGCTACTGCTAAGCTTGTAAGCCGCCCTGAGTCCTCGGAGAAGGGCGGGATATAAATGGAATTAAAATAAAAAAAAATTAAATGAGACAGATCCTTGAGCTTTGCCAACTGGATCCGACAGGCTTTGGGGGAAATCAAGTTGCCGATCACCTCCAGAAAAAAAAAAGACTACAGGCAGTCCTCAGCTTACCACAACAACCGAGCCCATTTCTGTTGCTAAGCGAGACAGTTGAGTTTTGCCCCTTTCTTGCCCGTTCAGTGAAACACTGCAGTTATTAAGTGAGGAACACGGCTGTTAAGTGAACCTGGCTTCCCCACTGCCTTTGCAAAAGGCCAAGAGGATCCCGAGATACTGTGACCATCATAAAATACGAGTCGGTTGCCAAGTGTCTGAATTTTGATCTCCTGGCCACAGGGGATGCTGCAACAGTCATGTGGAAAAGGGTCATAAATCTCTTTTTGTCAGTGTCAAACGGCCACTAAATAAACCACTGCAAGCCGAGGACTAGCTGTAATGATCTTTTCCAGGGGAAGAAAGGATGCTGTGAAAACATCCCGGCATTCCTACAGTTAAGATCTCACAACTGCTGGGTCACAATTCTCTCCTGCTGGAGATTTGGGGCGATGAACCTAGGAGTATAATTTAAGACAGAAGGGGAACACAGCAGAAGCTTCAGCCGACAGTCGGACATTTGAACTTACAGAGACACGGAGGAGGAAGAGGAGGAGGAGGAAGGCATGCAGAGGAGAGGAAGCAGGTGATGGAGCCAAGCACTTGCCTCTTACAAGGCCTCCGAGGAGCCTTAGGGCTGGTTCAAGCGGCCAGCTGCCTGCCTCTTACAGCACAGACCACACGGGATGGCGCGTCTGCCTCGGGCACAGCAGGAAGCCTCCCGCAGCTGCGGTCACATGCTACCGCGCTGCGGGCTCATCATATGAACACATGTGGAAGAAAAAAAAGGAGGGTGTGGGGCTTCCTCAGGACACATCCCACCACACGACCGTTTGCCAGTTAGACCGACACGTTTGCCCTTTCAACCTGGTGTACCACGGCGGGCCGCGGGATCGAAGGGCAGCGGGGAGCTGCCCACCACTCTCGGCTGCCTCTGGATAGAGAACAAGCATCGCAAAGGCCACTCTTGTTCTGGATACCAAACAGAGTGACAAAACTAAAAAAAAAAAGGAACAACGTAAAAAAAGAAAAAAGATCTTATGAGCTGAAGGTGGCCGTTGTGTTCCTCACCGCTCGTTAAGAGACATCTTGCTGGTGCTCTTAAGCACGACTTTCGGCACTGACTGCGCGGCCATCTCTGGTCCCCAGAACCTGCAGAAAAAAAAGAGGTTACTAAAAGATCCCATTTATATTCTACCTTTATTATTATTTTGAAATCACTCCAGGTGGCAGACATATCCAAGACGCTTCCCTCCTCCTATTTTCCTGACAACCACCACCTTGGGAGGTAGGTCCAGCTGAGGGGGAGGGACAGGCGCCAAGATGCTTTCCTGCCTAAGGGAGGACTAGAACTCACCGTCTCCTGGTGACTGGGTACTTGGACTCATGGTCTCCTCCTTTCTAGCCTAGTGTCTTAATTACCACCCCAGAGTGGCTCCATTTTATTTTATATTCTTATCGACTCCTACGGACCACCAGAAAGTGACCAGCTGCCCATTAGAATCCCCATCTCTGGAGGCAGCAGCCACAGAAGCGCCTCAGGCTACTTTGGGGCCTCCCCTCTCCCATCCAGCCTACCCTGCAGGGTTGTTGCAGGGCAAATTTCATTAACCCTCGATGCAGAATCCAATACAGGCTTCTAGAGGGGGCGAATTGTTCGGGGAGCGGAGGGGGGGGGGCAAAAAAACCACACTGGGATATCCCGCAAGGCTAAACCCTCAAGTAAGCAAGCCTGTCTCAGCCTGGGGTTCTCCCATAGCCCTCCTCCTAGCAAAGCTGGACTACAAGTCCCATCATCCCCCGAGGAAGGGCTGCAATGCCCATAATACCCAGACGGGAGACGTCAAGTCCGGAAGAGCCTTTAAGAGCCAGGTGGGGAGGGGGCGGGGTCAAGGAAGCCGCCCCAACCCCCCCCTCTCTCTCTCTACCGGAAGTGCCCGCCCACCCCCTTCCGGTAGGCCGCGATTGGAGCCGGTCACGTGGGGGCAACGGCCCCCCGCGAGGCCCCTCTAATTTCACCCAGCCACCCAGCGCGGCCTCACCGTCGGGGGCGAGGCTCGCCCGGCTTGCTTGGCGACTCTGCCGGCGGCTGCGACGGGAGGCTCCGTTCAGGCCTCGCCCGGCCGGCCCCGTCGGATGCCCTGAACGCCAAGATGGTGGCGGTGGTGGTTCTCCCTTCACTATCCGTCTTTGCGGAGCAGCACGACGCGCTCTCCGCTCCGCCGCTGCGGCTTCTCCGCCTCTCCGGCTCGCAAATCTCGCCTCAGAAAGAGCCCGGCAAAATGGCGCCGCCCAGGCTTTTCTTTCTTCAGGGCTCGCGCATGCGCCGGCAGAGAGAGAGAGAGAGACGAGGCGGCTCCGCCCTCCCCAACGAGGCGCGCAGGCGCAAACAAAGCACTTTTTATAGCGCGGGGAAAGGGCGGGGGGGGCAAGAGCGGCGCCGAGCGACGAATAGCTCTTCGTTTAGCCGCGAGGGGGCGGAGCTACACTTCCGCAGCCTTGCTCCATTCATCACGGGCTGCGAGGGGGCGGTGCTTGGAGGCTGTGGGCGGGGCGCCGCTTTTTATGAATGGGAGAATTGTTTTTATCCCCCAAACTTAACTTTTTAAGAGGTTTTTTTGTTTTTTTAAGAAGGAGAGAAGCAACCTAGAACTAAGGAGAAACTTCCTGACAGTTAGAACAATTAGCCAGTGGAACAACCTGCCTCCAGAAGTGGTGAATGCTCCAACACTGGAGGTTTTTAAGAAGAGACTGGACAGCCATTTGCCTGAAATGGTATAAGGTTTCCTGCCTGAGCAGGGGGTTGGACTAGATGACCTCCAAGGTCCCTTCCAACTTTATTATTATTATTATTATTATTATTAACATCCGTTCTTTTAAATGTCTGAGTTGATTCCCAAAGAGCCTGTTTGGAGCACGGCTAGTTAGTGTGGGAAAACAGTGCAGTTTTTGCATTTTTAGCTGGCCAACACCCCCCCAGGGCCATTTTGTGAGTGCGCCCGCAAGACCCCCCTCCAGACTCCCCCCTGGGGCACCTGGGTCCTGCTCCCTGCTTCCCCCAGGCTCCTCTCTTGTCTTTAAGAGCCCCGGATTGCCTCCCCCCCTCTTCCCCAAGCCCCCCACCCCGCTCTCCCTGCCCTACAAGAGACCAGACCAGGTGCACAGTTCACTAGAGGGCTTTAATAAACAGCGCTGTCTCAGCAGGTGGTTACACGGCACTTTGGGGGGGTGCTCCCCTGGCGCCCCAGCTGGGCAGAGAAGCCACAAGGAGAGAAAAGGCCTGGCGAAGGGACAGCAAAGAGCCGCTGTGGGGGGGGCCTGGACCCTTCCCCCCCAACTCCCAAGCTTTGGGTTCCCACGACCGCAGCTTAGGTGCCCTCCGAAAAGAAAGGGTTGCAGGCCACGGTTAAGGCAGCCACCAGGATCACAAACTCCTGGAAATCCAGCTCGCCGTCGCCGTTCTCGTCCAGGTCCTGCATGATCTTGTCCACCACCTCCGCGTCTCTCTGGGTCTGGAAAAGAAGGATTCGCGATCCACTTAAATCCCCCAGCCCTCACACCGCCTCCCTGACATTTCCCCCCAGATTCTGACTTGCAATTATTATTATTATTTTTCCTTTTGATAAAATGGGAAATGGGCGCGTGACGGACCCCGCCTTTATTTCCCAGAATTCCCTGGTTTGCAGCGAGAG